>NC_140713.1:15160000-15637500 GCF_050655825.1 Lonchura striata | reverse complement strand
TATTTTTCTATCTTTCAGCCTTGTCAAGAGAGGACTCAGAATAATAGTCAAATAATGCTTAAATCCATGATGTAGATACTTGATGATGTGCTTTTTTCATATTCCTTTTGAGACTGAAGCCTTTTCAGTTGAAATCATTATTTTGGCTAAGGGTCAGCGAAGCTAAACAGCTGTTGGTGATCTAATTACAAGGATTTGCAGAGAATCATTTCAAGTTTGTCTCACCAGTTCAGATCCAGTCTAATTGCTATTGCTACTCAACTAAGCTGATAGTAAAATAAGCCTTTGGAGGGATCTGTGGATGATTTCTACATGCATGTCTCCTGGCTAATCCATATCCAGCCAGTCCTACAAAATCTATGTACATTCTTGGAAGCTTTGACTTTTGAAAGATAAGGGAAGGACAGAAGTATTTGCCATAACAAGCAAAATGCAGTTGCATATTAACAATGCCTTCTGTTATATGAATAGCTGCTGTGCTATGAAATGCAATTACAGCAAGGAAACCAAAGTGCTGTCATCAAAGACTTTGTATCAACTATTTAGTTTTGTTAGTTGAACCTTGCAAACCTTGATGGTGTCTTTCTTATTTTTGAAAACAAGGATTTTCTTTGAAAATAAATAATTGCACGGAAAATTATATTTATTACAAGATCTGAGTAATGCCATGTAGATAAAGTATCTTTTTTTATTCTTAGCACTTGCATTGTTTTGTTTGTGAGCTTGATGTATAGGGAAGAGAGAGATCAGGGAAGGAGAGGGAAGGCAGATAGTGCTTCCCTCATAAAATATACAAGGAGCTGTGCGTACAGAAGTGTCTCTGTGAATCTGCTTATGGCTCTTTGTGACTGACTGGCTAAATTACAGTTTCATTGTTCTAAATCTCTGAGGACTTTTCCAGAGATGTTGTAACTAAAGCTGTGCATGTTGTGAAGCTTTTCCTACCTGTCACAATCAGCTGCAGATACAACTAATTTACCTATTTTAGCTAACCTCTAAAGGAGTAATGTAATTACCCTTTAAAAATCAGGGTTGTCATTGGGAAAAGAATATGATGGTTTTGGTTATTTCTGTCAGGCACGTACATGGTGGTTTATAGCAGCTCCTGGTTCCAGCAGCACTGGCATGGCCTTTGAACTGTGTTGTGCTTAGAAAGAAGATGCCAGAAAAAAAGTGTTGAAAAACGTTTCCCCTCTTTATTTCATTCTCCAGAGTACCTGGAGACAGTGATCCTACAGGACAGCTCAGTGGTTATGTTCCTCTTCCAGAGAAACTCTGCACCCTCACAGCAGCACAAAGAGCTGGGCACTCCTGGAATGTTCCCAGAAATTGAGGTCTGCTAGAATGGCTGGCAACCTGTGTTAGTACTGTTTTATCAGTGATTTGGGGTCTAATTCTTTCTATCAAAGCTCTGGGAGCCCTGATAATGCTATAAAGGAAACACTCTGAGGTATATTAAATTCATATAAAGGGTTTTGAGGTTCAGCTGCTTTTCAAGGAGCATCAGGTCCTGACTTCACTGTGTCCTGACTGTGCATGTGCAATTTTACAGACATGTCTCATCTGAGGAAATAAAACTTTCCAACACTGCAAAAGTGCTGTCTCATATTTCTTAAGTTGGACACTTATGGAAAATAAAGTCTTAGAACAGATTTTTCAGAGCAGAAAAATCAAGTTCTGTCACATCTCTTGCCTCGTGACTGTACAAATCTCCCACATCTATCACCTCTCTGTGCCAGTGGGACCTTGCAGCACATCTGCAGCCCCAGAACACTCACAGCACACACTGCTGACAGGTTTATATTCCAGCAGCAAGTTCCTGGGTAGAACAACCTCATGGAGGGTCTCCTGACCCACCTTGGTGCCTTCCCCACTGTTAAAACAAGAGAGTGATTATTTTATTTTGCCTTTGTTGTGCCAGCCATGGAAAGATGACCTCATGGTTACTTTGATTTTGTGACATTTAGGACTATTTATGGATAAAAGTGTGATAAATCTTCAGTGCTATTACTGCTGTATTATAATTGATGTCTCTGACAGCTTCCTGGGAATATAAGGAAATGCTATGGGCCCTGTGCACTGCAGCATCAGCATTTGTTTGATGTATTTTTCAAGCATTGTATGGTTTCAGGCATAATGGTGATTTGGTTTAGGTCTTTAAGATTCAGAATATCAACAATTGTCTTTAATAGACATTAGAAAATCACTAATTCATACTAATGACTATAAGAGATTTGTTTTATGATAACACTTTATAACGTGCAAGTAGATGACAGTAGTATATTTTCTGAAAATAATGAAGTCTTAGTAATGTGAGACCATTTTACTACTTGCTGCTATTAAATCTTTGCAGAGAAGTAGGGAGAGGTCTATTTTTTGCAGAAAATCATAAAGTTGGATGTAGAAATGTAGTTTATTAGGCAGTGTAAGAAAAACTGTCCTTCTCCATCTATCTCAGAGCTCTCCATTAATGCTTTTCCCCTCCCACAGCAGTCTAGGTGCCTTTTTTACTGAAGATGTGACAGGGAGCTGGGAAGTCTGCCACAAACCAAGGTTTTATTTTCTAAAAATCTTCACTGTAGTATCTTGCTTAGAGGCTTATTTTCCTATAAAGAAAATTCAATGTTAGATCGGTGCAAATGCCTCTCTCTTGAGAAGCTGAGGGCTGAAACATCAGGAGCTACAAGGCTGCAGGAGTAATGTGAGGCTTGCAAAGCACTGCCTCATGTTGGGCAGAGAGGTCCTTGCCATGCCCTGGGCAGACTGGGATGTTCCCTTCCTGGGAAGCACCTTTGCTGTGGGGTCAGCTGCTGCTGCCACTGAGCTACTCCATCCTCCAGCATTACAACATGGGCTCTGCACTGTGGAGCAGGACCATCCTTAGAGCTTGCCCAACATCAGAACACTTTATTCTCACCGGCAGAATAAGCAGTGGCAGGACAGAGAGCTGGAAGCACAGCCTTGGTCTGTGGCAGCTGAAGTTTTGTCGCTGCAGGGGCCTGGTAGAGGCAGTGCTGGTGCCTGTGGTGCCACTGTGACAGCCCCTGCCACAAAGGCACTGCTGGAATTGCAGGCTAGCAGTGCAAACTGGGAGGGCAGAAAATTGTCTTTGACCACAAGAATGTTGCAGCTGAAAATATTTTAAATACTTTCTTTAATTTATGAGATTATTTCTACACAAAGCTATTTTCTGGTGAACTGCTGCAGTGCTGTGGTACTAATCATGGACTGGGTTTTTTTCCTTTCTCCATAGCTGTGCTATCAAGTTTTTGTAATAGGACCCAGTAGCTCTGTGGTCATCTTTTCAAAATTGACTGTACCCTCCATTTTCTTCCACACATCTTTGAAGATTTTTGGCATCCCTTGTTCATAGGCTGCAAGTTCGGGTCAAGCTTTTGAGTCTCCTAATCACTCAGTTCTGGCATAGTCCTGTTGCCACTAAAGCCTTTTTTCATGCCTGTTTAATGCCTCAGAAGTGCTTTCAAGTGGTCTTTGATAAATCATAGTAAGTGTTATTCCAGTCACTCAATAGCAGTACCTGCTGGAGTCTTTTTTAGCTCCCAAGGCAGCTGTTCCCTCTTGCCTTATTTTACCAGTGACAGTAATTCATTCCACTTGAGCTGACTAGCTTATTTCACATTTATTTGCACATTATGAGCAGTGTCATTCTACTTACCCTTCAGACAGTAAATGGTTTGAAAAATGCAACTGTAACAAATATTAGGTATGGGGAGGGGAATAGGAAAATGTAACCTTTACATTAGGGGTCCAAATAAAAACATAATGAATAAATAATATTTTAAAATTATCTCAATCATTGAGTTTATGCAAAAAATAAAAGGTGCTGAATAAACTGGCATTATTCCTTTGAGAATACATTTCTCTTTCCCACCAT
Source organism: Lonchura striata (assembly GCF_050655825.1). Classification (NCBI taxonomy): domain Eukaryota; kingdom Metazoa; phylum Chordata; class Aves; order Passeriformes; family Estrildidae; genus Lonchura; species Lonchura striata. The sequence continues at coordinate 15,633,605 of NC_140713.1, read as the reverse complement.
CTAGTTTAGCTGCCCTAGAGTGGAGTTAAATAAAATATTACCCATCAGGTCAGGAAAATAATTAGTCCTGCATTATTGCCTCCTTCCCAGGCAATCAAACTTGACCCATATATAATATGTACATTTGCACCCTGCACGTCTGGGAAACAGGATGTATATAAACAGATGAATTTGGGCTCCATGTTTGCATACCAAGACAGCTCTCCTACTGCTCTCTACAGAAAAGGAAAGCTGAAAAATTATCAGAGTAAAAGCAAATAATTTTTGTTTTGGTGTGCTGAAGTAATTTGTTTCAAGTAATCTTTTGTTGGCTATGGCAAGTAGTTATGAAAATGTCATAACTTAATATGATGGCAAGTTTTCCCCTTGTACATGATAAATTACAAAGGTACAAATAATCATGCTGCTCTCAGCAATTTAGTAAAGGGCTTTTTGCTTCTGTAATGAAAATAGACAACAGAAGATCAGACAGGTAGGAAGTAAGATCTTCCAGAGATTGGAACACCCTTGGTGTGAAATTAGGATGGTCTCATGCAGTTCTTATAAAGATGAAATTCCATGAGTCAAGGAAAAGAAAAGAGTTTTAATTTTCATTCATTAACAGATAAATTTCTAGCACTTACAAAAAACCACTTCCAAAATCAGCTAAAATGTCCCACATTTTTTTTAACTGGACTTCATGATGTGAAGGGATGACACCAGTGATGATGTGCTGATTATTGGCTAGGGGAGCCCAGCCTAACTCATGGCTTCCAAATACTGCAGTGATAGTAGTAAATAGGAGCTTGTCAGAAGTGGGACTAAAAGAGGGAATGGTGCAGGGTCGGGGCAGTCTCTCCTCCGTACTGAGCTCAGGATGCTGAACCATTCCAAGAAAAGGGTGGCCTGGGCTATTGGTGACTTGGGGAGATGGGCACCACTGACACTGCTCTAGCAGGGGTTTGCAGCTGAGGGAAAGCCTGGCTGGGCCACAGCTGAAGGAGGGAGGGAGGGTGGTCTACAATGTGGTTAAACAGTGACTTCAGCCTCAGAAAATCAGGGGTTTATTTCTGCTGAATCTCAGAAAATGATGTACAATTACTTGGTTTTCCTTTTATTAAAAAAAAAAAAAATAAAAAAGGAGAAGAAAACAAAACGAAGGAATGTTTTTTTGAGCAGTGAGTCCCCAAGGGTAAGAGCAATTTTCACACTACATGTCACCCAACCCTGGGCAGCTGAGTGAAGGCAACTGGTCTCTTACAAAAGGGCTGTGTTCTGTGTAATCTCACAAGACTTTAACCACATCTGGTGTTTCTAGATGCTGCTGAAATATTGGAAAATTATAGCACAGCACTTCCATCAGCAGTAACTGAGTGACAGAAATCGTGGCTGAGATCCTGCATTCAAGCTGTGCAACATGCAGCTGTCTGGACAAGCAGGAGAGTTTACTATAACCTCCACTCAGTGTAGTTATGCACTCAGTCATCATCTTTCCATCCCCATGTTAAATGTTTTGTCTATCAAATGTAAGCAAGGATGAGAATCCTAAACATTTCTGGCCTCTTTTGGCAGAACTGACCATTAATTTATAGCAGTGCTGTTGTAAGGTCATCTTTCTTGGGAGAAAGAACCCTGTCTAAGCAAAAGTATTGAAAGTTTGAAGACAGAAATTGGAAAAATCCCTTACCTGAGTCCATACATAACAGAAACCCAGAGCTTTTTCTAAGCAAGTACAGCCAAAACAGAAAGCACTGCTTTCAGCTTCCTGTTGATAAAGATGATGATATTCCTGATAATAATATGAAGGCAGTTACTGCTGAGAAATTTGGGAAGACCCAGGAGCTGATCTTGAAAATTTTCCTTGCTGATGGACAGGATGATGGACAGGGTGATGGTGGTAAGCCCAGTAGTGCCTGCTTCAAAAACTTTGCTGCTTGCTAGTTATATTGGTATCCTACCAATTCAGATCCTGAAGTCACAGCTGAAATGCTGTTTTGTGTTTAGACCCCCCAAAAAAGTCCACCTTCTATCCTGCAGGATTTGTGAATTATCTCTTCTCTGTTTCCTTGCTCTTCACTGTGTAGCTATATCCTTAATTTGCCTTGTTCTTCATTGCTCTTAGTTGTTTTTATTTCTAGTTTTCAATATGGTTGGCATCTTCATCTGAGAGTTCACATTATGTTGTTGCCCTTGAAACTATAGAAATAACCCTTTCAGTTAGAAAATTTTGGGAATCTTTTTTTGCAGTCATATAGTAATTAAACAAGGCTGTATCTTTGAATGTTGTAGGATTTATGGACTGTGTGTTGTCTGTCCTATGCTTTTAAAAAGAAAACATAATTATATATTAATTGGAGACATGCTTTGGAAGCATGTCTGTAGTGAAAATTTGCAGTGCTTTGCCTTGTTCTTGCCTACTACAGGTCCTCTGCCATGGCTTAGTACAGAAGTGCAACAAGCAGGTTGCTCCCAGCTCACCTGCCAGCCAACAAACCTGGCTGCCCTTCTCAGTTTTGCTGCAAATCATTTGCATGGCTTTGACATTCTTCATTGTGAGGATGGTGAGGCCGTGGCACAGGTTGATCAGAAAAGCTATGGAAGCCCCTTCTCCGGAATTGTTCAAGGCCAGGCTGGATGGGGCTCTGAGCAGTCTGGTTTAGTGGAAGGTCCATGGCAGGAGGTTGGAATAAAATGATCTTTGGGGTCCCTTTCATCCCCAGCCATTCCATGATTCTCCACTTTGTGCACGGTTAGGGAAGATTTGCTTCTGTACATCCTTAGAAAGCAAGGTTGTGAAGGCATATGCTTTTAAAACTGCCAAGCCCCTGATATTGGATGTAATTATATGTCTGAAAGTTTAATTCTTAAATACTGGATGAATGGGTAGGGATTTAGCAAAGGGACAGGATTTGGTTGGCTCAAATCACGTAGGCACTGTTGAAATGCCTGTACCTGGGGAGCAGTAGCATTGTGAACATGGAGTGTCTCTGCTAATTTTTTGGGAGTGACAACAGTGAAATGCAGAGGGTAGTGATTGCAGACTCCAGTCTGTTTCCTTATGTGGCTTCAAGTCTGTGTATGTCAACGCTTTGCTTGCTCCATGTTCTTCTGTCAGACAAATATTGTCCTTTATGTCAACCTCTGATGTGGTGATTATCCTTAGACCACGTTATGGTGTCGATGTTCATGTTGGGGTGTATATATTAATGTCAGCATGGACTCCAAAAGCTGATGAAACAGAAAGGATGCACATTGGAACAGCACATTTTTTTCCAGGCTCAAGAGAGGCCTGACTTTACTTTCATAAATCCTTCCTTGTAGCATGCAAGCTTCTTGGCTGGTACCAAGTGAGCTCTGTTTGGGAGCATATGCACAAATGTACACACAAATGTATAAAACATTACTTTTGGCTGTTTCCCATGTGGTTTAATTTTTCACAGCTCTGTAAAATTTCATGTGCAAATTCTGTTTTCATAACTTTTATTGTATCTTAAAAGTAGAGTTTTGAATAATTGTTAAGAAAATTTTATCCCAGTCCCCTTTAAGACAAAATCTTTGGTTGATAATGACAACACAGGGAGCTGTTACATCTCTTGGTTTTGAAAGTAACTTTAGAAATTTTTTCTACTAATGGTTTATATTTTAAAAGCAGAGGGAATGACTGCTGTCTACTTTTTTTTATTTTTTTGTTTTTCTTTTCTCTGATTTCCCTTTCCTATCTCTGAACTGTTTATTCTCATGCAGAAATTATAGTAGCTGTTACAAACCCTGTAAATCTACTGCAGCTCTGAGTTAGCTCCTTCCTAATCCCACTACTCTTTTCCTTTTCTCTCATCTCACATCTCCTGTGCAGTTTGTATTCCATTTGTTAATTCTAATTTGATTGACTGTGGGCATCTTTTGAACTCCATAATTGCCAAAATGCCAGTGTTTTCCTGTGTAATTTAGTATTATGTCTGTGTCCTGAGCCACTAGCTCAGATGTTGTAGTATTCTAGATTTACTCTTTGTCTGAATTTTATTTTACCCCTAATGTAGTTCAGCCCTGTTGGTCTCTTTTCTCTGAAGCTCAGAGTCAGAAGGCTGAGACAGTGGCTCAATCCATAGGAAAAAGAGTGACAAACACAAAAGATAATTAACTTCTTGTTTGCTGTTTCCAAATGTAATACCACACTTCAAACAAGACATTGCTAGTCTGTAGATCACAAAGACAGTGCAGATTAAATTGTTGTCTTATTTACCTGTGGTAGGCCTTTGTATGAGCCAAGCTCTAAGCATGGACAAGAAAAAGACCTTCCCGAAAGTGTTGAACATAGTAAAGACAAACAAGTAGAGAGACATAGGAGAACAGGAAAACAAGGAGAAGGGCAAATTTTAAGTACGTTAATGTAATGAGCAGGGTAACATTGCTTTTGCAAAGGATTCAGAATATGGATGCAATGAGATCCTGCCCAGTGCATTCAGCTGAGCCACATCCAGGGCCATGGCTCTGGTTCTGTGGTTGTGGGATATGATTCCAGGCACAGAAGTGATGGAGGGAGAAACTGATAAATGAGTAGACAGCTGGGTCTTGAATAGAGGTGGATTAAATCTTCTGTGGAAAATACATTTGTATGGTAGAGAAGAGATTCATGAGGATGAGGGTGCTGTCTCTCATCAGTGTTCCTCATAGATACACTAATGCTTCTCTGCTTTTCCTTCTGTTTTTCTTTTAATACATTCTTACTCTTCATCTACCACTGCATCTAGCACTACTTTTCTTTCATACAAACGCTGATCCCAACACATCTTCATTTTTTCAAGGCATTGTTGCTATGAAACAATCATTTTATCATAAAATAAATAAAGGAAAACAGAAAGAATTAACAACAAATATGTATACTACTGTAATGTATAACACTCCCAGATATAAATTTCCATTTTATGTAAAACTAAAGGAGCAAAGAAAATGGTGTGAAGGTATCTGTAGGAATCTAGATTTTTCCAATACTGCTTTTTTGGGATTTTTGAAATTCCAAACCCTGATTAAAATGTTTTGAAGAATGAACTACCACCTTTTCTATGCATATGTATCAAAGTATTTTCTCGATGTGACACAATTCCCAGAATATGTGTGTTATTCTAATACAATGTATTTTCCTATGATATCCCTTTTGCAGACCTCAACAGAAATTTTAGAATTCAACAGAGACAGGGGTTTTTTTCCCCTCAAATTTAATATTAATTTTTGTGATTTCTATTGACTATAATTAAGTAATGAAAAATGCAAGGGAGTGTCATGCCTGGTTTATTTTAAAATTTCCTTTTTCTTTCTCCTTTTTTGTTTTCCAATCAAACTGCTTATATCGCCCTTTCTAATTTCATTATTGCAATGGTTCAAAGACAATGGTAAAAGATGACAAAGAGTGAAAGGAATGTTCAAAATCCAAGTCCATAAATAGGTTTTCTGGGGAACATCACAAAGGCTCTATTGTGCTACACATAGCAGAGACAGAAAGGATATATGCCCACCCTCTACCAGAAAATGCTGCAGACTTTTCTGCAGGTCACCTGCTGCTGGAATAAAAACTCTGAGAATATCCATGAGCACAAAAACCTTACTTGTAAGATGCCCCTGCATTTTTTTTCCCACTCATAATTTAAATAATTGCCTTAGGTAATGCTTTCATTTTGGTGTGGTCAGACAGCACACCAATATCTGTGTCCTGCAAAGTGCTCCTGGCCTGGGAGGAAGTGCTCCTGCTGTGCTTGTTGTGGGCTGTGGCAGGCACATGTTGGAAGCTGTTCTTGGACTGTGCTGGATTTTCAAGGTCAATAAAAGTATTGGGCTGGAGGAGGGGGAGTGGGAGACCACTGACCTCATTTTTGCTTGTGGCTTCGACTCAGTTCAAAACCCTCCTGATGCATTATCTGAGTGAGTTTTTGGGTAAAAATATATTAATGCTCTCTTATTCAGTGCTGTTCTATTACCTATTCATCAAAAATATTGCTTTTGTGCATTTTTCATTATAAGATTCAACATTACCAATGTTAATAAAGAGAGAACTCCTTTTCTTTTCTTAGAAATAGAATATGTAAAGACATTGCCTCTTTGATGTTTCTAAGCCAATACAATATGTATTTGAATGAGGATAAAAGTCATTCTTTTAACAGAAGATCATCCAAGTCATTTCTGATGAAACTCAAGAGGAGATTTTTTTCTTTTTTTTAAGAGATGCTTAGAAATTAAGACTAAAAAAGGGGGGAACACCACTTTAGAACTAGCAACGAGTAGAAGTAAGTCACATATTTGATAGTATTTCATGTAGGCCCATGGTGACATCAGCCTCTTTTATTGTGATGAACTGTTCAGCAGCAGATGCCTTTCCTTCAAAGGGATGAGACCTTGCTGTCACAGGCAGGTATTTCATGAGATGCTGTCCTGAACTGTTAACATACAGCAGGCCAGATTTTGGGTGTCTCTCCCAGAATTTCCCATGCTGCTAGGGACCCCCACGTCACTGGCTACTTCTCTCACGTGGGAGTTTTTACTGTAAATTTTCCACTGAGAATTAGACCGTACACGACTCGCTGTTCAAGAGCTGCTATAAATTTGGAGCTAATAAATTTTATGAGGCCTGTGAAGCCTTGGGACTAGGAAGCTTCTTGAATGCTGTCCCAGCTCACTTCTGTCTGGCCAGCCCTTCCCTTGTGTACAGGCACAGGACAGTGGCGTGTCTCCCATTTATGAGTTACCAGCTCTGAGCTGGCTGCAGAGTGATGCACTGAGGGACTGTAAGGCGATCAGACACTTCATTAATTTACTGTCTCTGAAGAGCTGTCTGAAATTTGATCATTTGGACAAAATATAAGAATGTACCACAGAGTAATTAGCAGAAAATTTTTCCAGAGCACGATAGCCGTATTGAACAGGAGAGGCGGCTCATGCAGAATTATTGTTGTTGCACCAGTATTGTTCTTGTAAACGGGAACCTTCCTGTGGACAAGGGCAATGTCCTGACTCATTCCCTTGCTCTGCATTGTTTAAATAGCTGGATCTCTGCTGTGCAAAACAGGCTTCCTAGGAGTGCTGCAACACTATCTGGGTTTGACTTTTAGATGGATTTATATTTTGGGCTGCAGCAGGAGAGTTTGAGCTTCTACTGACTTGTCAGGATGCCTGGGGAGACAGCTCTGGGGGTTTCAACACAGTGAAACTGATTTTGCAGGGCTGATGCCTTGGTTTGCTGCTGTTGAGTTTATTTTTTTTTCCTGAAGTTTAAAATGAACTTATGAAAATGGATGTATTGTTGTCAGGAGAATAAAGATTTCTTTTCTCTCAGTACAGAGACATTTTCTGATGTGAACTAGACATCAGTGGCCAGACATAATATCCCCAGCTCACAGCAAGTAGAATGTGTTTCCTTGGCTCACAAACCTGTGCTGTGTTGCCTGAAGAGGCTGAAGCAGCCTCCCAAAGGCTGCAGGGTTTGCCAGCCAGCTGACTTCTTGTTCTCAGTGCATTGTTTTAAAAGTCTGACTTTTAACAAACTGGAAGCCACTTTAAGAAGGTTCTATGTCTACAGAATTCTTACTACCTGTAAAGTGCTATGGCCATTCTGTACCAGTGGCTGAGACAGATGTTCTTGGGTCTGTTTGCAGCAGAAGTTCCTAGGTGTAGCTGAAGTGGTAGGTTTAAAATTGAATCAAAACAGTTCCTGATTTGCTCTGAGATTTTTTGTTTGTTTGTTTGTTTGTTTGTTTGTTTTTTGTAATCTGCTGGTATTGCTGAAAGAAAAAAAAAACCAAACAAACCATACCTTAAAATGTATTTCAGAGTTGCAGAGAAACAAAAACCCAGACCAGAAACTTCCTGTGAGGGGCAGGTGATACATGGGCATAGTTGAGAAATGTTATTCTCCTGCACACATATGCCAGCAGAAAGGCTGGCAAAGCAACCCAGTAACTGAATGATGCTACTGTAGTTTCTAAGCCTTTTAGACTGACTGGGCAATACTAGATATTGTGCCTTTTTTAAGTACTTAATGGCCCTACCATCATGGATAAAAACACAACAATTTCATTCTCTAAAGGTAAAAAAACCGTAAACACTGGGTTCAAAAATCTGTAGAAGAAAGATGGCAAATAGATCTGTTTCACTTTTAAAACAACCCCTTGAATTTACACAATGCCAGGCAAGCAGTCACCATTTGGAGAGGTAAAGATGCAAAACTTGATTCTTCTGAATATTTATTAAAAAATGTATTGTTCCAGCCCTGATGAGAAACAATCTACTATTCTGCATCTTGCATAAATCAAACATGCCTGCCATTTGCTAAATTATTACATTATAAACCATGTTGTAATTACAAAACTTTAGTTGTTCCATTTATAATGTCCATGGTTTATTATACTATTGGTTGGACTTGAAAGCTGAGGCTTAGAATTTATGAAGTCTACTAAAATATTATATTCTCCTTCCCTTTCTCCTGATGATCATATGACTAAATCAATTACTGGGGCAATGCCAATGGTATTAGGATCAATAAGATTGTGAAATTTATTGTACGTTTTTGTTGCTGTATAAAATTAGATTGCAGAGTTTATGAATGTTTATTCTTCTGAGCACTGGATTTCTGGTTTGTCTGAAACATACATTACAGTAGTTTGGTCTTTGCTTGTTACATAAACATTTCACCTGCAATATTTTAATTGTATCCTCTTCAAAAAATTAATAAATTTGCATTTTTAATAAGTTTAATCTAAATTAATTTTCATGGATATTTGGTGGTTTTGGCTATGAGTTGACTCCACAGAGTGCTTACTTGGATGTCTTGCTAAATCTTGAAGTAATGTTTCTTGTCCTTTAAAACTGAGCTGATATTCCTGACAAATGTGCTTCAGGACTGCCTAAGAATTGCAAGTCTCTCTAATACTTCAATAATTTAGAGCAGTTAAGCTTTGTAGAGTCTTGTCTCTTTTGTGGGGTTAAAAACTTTGTCCTCTTGTGGTGTTAACCTGAAGCCAAGCGTGTCTGTTTTAATTTTGGTTAAAAAATATAATTAAGTCATGGAGGAGGGCAAGATATATTAAAAATTTTTGCTTTGTATAAGAATCTTTCCATGAAGCTCTAAAATTCTTTCTCTATAGTAGCCTTTTTACCTGCTTGGAGTGTTTTTGCAGTTAACATGCTCAGTTATCATTATGTAAATATAAGTTGGATGGAGAAAAATCTGCTACTGCTACTTGATGTGACAGTAACATAAAGGGACAACATTGTGATTATTTTTTTTCTGCTTGGTCTTTCTTGAATGCAATATCTTTATTTTTAAAATAGCATTGAAAACTCTGTCTGAAATATTTATAAAGAACAGATATTACATAAGGGAAGAACTAAAGAAGGGAGTTCTTCAGTTCTTAAAGTAGAGAATGTAATTCTCCATTTATCTTTCAAAAATTAAGCTTTTCAGAGGTGATATCTATTAAATCCGAATAGAGCTTCACATTGCTGATATGTGACTTTTAAAAATATTTAGTTCAAAGTATTGGCTTTGCCATTTGTATGAAGGCAGCAAGGTACCCAGTAACAGGTAAGAACATGAGTGACAAGGGCATTTGTCTGGAATGGAGGAAGCATGGAACTCAAATGCCAGAAGAGCCCTTAGTTACTTGGTAATAGATTATTATGAAATATTACTGTGTTTTTTTTTTTCCTTTTTTACCTGAACCTCCCCAAACAAATGCAAAAAAAAAAAAAAAAAAAAAAGAGCAGACATTGAAACACCTCTGTATTTCTTGCTGAGAAAACACAACTCATTGTTATTCCTTCCCAAGTTATAAAAATGCTTTTGGTTATTATTGTGAATTTATTTGTATATAGTCAACTTTAAAAAAAAATATTGCCATCATTCATATGTCTAAATCCTGTTTTAAAAATATTGTCTTTTGAGACTCCTGGTTAAACTGGGACTACAGAAAAAATTGAAATGGTGTGGTAATATGTAAACTAACACTGGAAGCCAACTTGTACACTGATGTTTGCTCCAGGTCCTCTGGGAGCTAATTCAGGGTGCATTTTGGATGCTATTTAGGTTGGGTTTCTCCTAAAAATGGGTTATTCTGTAAGTTACTTCAAATTTCTGCAGTCTGGGCACCTTGGGGCTTGCAGGTCGTCTTGTTGTATTTACTGAGAACAACTCCATCTTGGAAGTCAATCAATGGTGTCTCCTCAGCAGATATTGATTGGGGAGGTGGACCATGAAAACCTGTCATATCCTGAGCTAATTGGAGTGTAGTTGTGCCATTCCTTTATCCATAGTTACAGGATGCTGGACTGTACGGCACAAACATCGATGTAACAGAAAACCAAAGTATTACATGATAAAGATTAGTTTATTGATGGAGCTCAGGCTCGTGCAGAGCTGTGGAGAGAGCTCTTCCGTGATGTACCAGTAACTATTCTACAATGTAATAATTTAAAACCATTAGTAGCATGTTGTTGTCGTCTTTCATTTTAATTGTCTTATGTCTTCTACTCTATGTTTTTTAGCACTGGCACATATGCCAGACTTTAAAGAGTCTATTGTGGAATGTTTGTCACAAACAACCAGGACTAAAAGGCTTGAGGGCATGAAATAAACATGCATTTGCATTAAAAAATAATTGCTGAAGGGTTTTACTTTGTGTTTTTGTTTTTGTCTTGGAGGAAAAGATGAACTCTTTCTTCATTTGGCTGGTGCAGAAACATTCAGACATGAGTTTTCAGAAGTGCAGCAGGACTGCTGAGATGTTGGGGCAAAAGCAGAAACACCCTGTCCCTGCCTGTGCTGGCCCACCCACCTCTGCTGCTCCATTTTTTTAACACTCCCTCCAGACTGGAAAGGCAAACATGTTAGACCAGGAATCCTTTGCTTCAGCTGCCTGACATATGGTACCACATAATCTCTGTTTCATTTTGACAGTGCCAAAACCCAGCAGCCTTGAACTGTAATGGGATGAACACACAATGCCACAACAAAGCTGCTCTGTTGGGTGTGTAAATCTGTCCGTCAGTTACCAAATTCCTCATAATACTTGTTTTCAAGAAGTTGTTGTTCTTATCATCATTTGGTTTGTTGGTTAGGGTTTGTGTGATTTGGTTTTTCTCCTTCTTCTAGAGACAGACCCTTGTTTTTGGCTGTCATGATGCTGTACATGCAGGATTTCTATATCTAGCCTCCCGCTGCTGTTTTGCTGACCTCCTTCTCACTCCACAGGGAAGCACAAGTTAACACAAAGATTACAGTAAATTTGTTCTATGGTAAACTTACATCAAGAGAAGAAGCAGGAAGGCACTTCCACAAACCAGTGATGACTGCATTTCACTACAGTGTGGCTCATATATCACTGGAAATGACAAAGTGGTTTGAAATGCATAAGAACATCAAAGGCTCCTTGTTTATTCAAGGTCACAGACAGATGGAATCTGGTGTATGGCAAGCCTGTATGAAAGTTATGGTCATTTGGAAATGGGAATGGGTGAAACCAAAATTGGAACAAGATGTAGCCATGAAGGCAGTACATGGCATGATAAAAGACTATTAACTCAGAAAAATTAAAATAAACTGATTTTATCCCCATTACGAGGGGTGATATTGGGAAATGTTTGGTTTTTTCTTCCTCAGAGATGACTAATTTCACTTTAAGTGACTAGAAAGATTTTCTCTTTTGTTTTGGTGGTTATTTGTCTTATTTTGCAGCCTTTAAAGAAAGAGTCCCCTTTAAGATCATGCAGCTTCATGCTGCCATTCCTCTTCTAAATTGGCACTCTGATTTTGGAGATAAGATTATTTTGATATTCCTATTTCTGACAATCCCACTCTTGAATATTTTTTCAACATTGTCATTATAAGGAAACTGAAGAAATGCCTCAAATGTTTTAAATGAAAAATAGTATATTCAGTTTAGCATTTTATCCCCACAGAGCTACTCCAGTGGCCTTTTTTTAGCTTCCCTTTTCTCCTCCTAAACTCAACAATTAAAAATAAAAGTTAGTTTTATTTGCTTTGTGGAACATGCAGACATAAACTCCATTTTCTGCCTCACCTTTTATTTCCAAAAGAAAAATACAGCCAGATTTTCAGAATAATTTTAATCATCTCTTTGTGGTTGAGCAACTTAATGGTTTGGCTTAGATTTACTCCAGCACAAGTGTCAATAATTATGAAGATTTGTTTTCCCAACATTTACCAGTCTCCTGCTATGGGGAAAACTTTGCTGCAGTCAGTTAATTGTTCATCATAATTCATGCTTTTCTCCTCTTTTTTCCCCCTTCTTTTTGAAGATAGCTTTTAGTTTTCGTTTCAAATTCTCAAGTGTGCTTTAACAGTGCCCTACCCACAGAGGAGAAGAGAGGAGGATCTACTAAAATTGACCTGCATGTCTTCACATCCAAATCCAAAAAACATGATTAGCATCAGCAAAAATAACATTACACACAGGAAATAATTTCCTGACCAATTTACAAAGCAAATCTAGAAATCTACCGCCAACTCTCATATTTTCTATAGATATAAATCATGGATTTTGACTTAAATATTTCCAGATAGGTTTATAGCTACTGAGTCATGCTCAAAGTTACTAATCCAACAATCTCTCTTCCTATTTCTGACTGTTGAGTATATCGTCTTTATAACTATTTCCTGATTTGAGCTTTTCTATGTTTAGATAATACTTCTCATAAACTTGTCAGGATCCTAATTAATGCACTGGACTGCTAGGCAAGTCAAACAAAATAATTTTTTTGGATATGTCACAGATCTCACATTTATTAACAGGGTTTAAAAATTTCTGAACTCAAAGTCATTTTGATAAATATAGAGTTTGGACATGATTTGCTGGCACACTGTTTTGGGAAAGAGACATTCTCAAAACAAATGTTACTGGATTATAAAATTGAGAATTGAGTTTTTTCAATGAGGCTTGAAAAATCTCAGAGAAATAGTCTTTACCATAATAATTTTGCAGTCTCTGTCTCTTCCTCTCTATCCTGCTAGCAGAAAATAAAATGAGAGAAGACAATGAACAATTTAAAATAATGTGCATATTTTCCTCTAGTTCTCCTGTTGAGATTAGTGGAAAGTACAGAAACAGTAAAATTTGACTGGAGATTTATTTGCCTTGAGATTTCTAGTTACCTTTTGAGAACAGGAATTTCCTGAATTAATCAAAGAGTACAACTTACTTCTATGTGGAAATCTGCTCTCTTCAGCTGAACTTCACTTTATCTATAGAGTTCAGAAAGTGAGAATTTTCCTTCCTGTAGTCCTTCCTTTTTCTTTGGAAGAACATTGCCATGTTCTTCCAGAGAGAGGGAGTTTGGGGAAAGGAGCAGAGCCCAAGACATGCTCTGGTACATGCAGAGTTTTTGTAGCCCTTGAATGATGCCTTTACACTTTTCCCACTATAGGCCTCATCACCAGAACAATCAGGACTTTGTGATTTATGAGTGACTTTACAAACATTCTTACCCTCCAAAATCTATCCTAGTCTCCTCCACTTATAACTTGTTTCTGTGGGTTATAATTCAATTATTTTATCAAGCTTTCTCCCAGAAGTGTTCATGCAATTCCTTGACTCTAGGGTACTGGTACTTTTGGCTAGAGTTTGTTAAAGAAGTATGAAGGGTTTAAATTTAGAGTAGAAGCAAATAGAATATTTCAGTTGGAAGGGACTTAATAAGGATCATCTAGTCCAACTGCCTGAGCAATTCAGGGCTGACCAAAAGTTAAGGCATGTTGCTAAGGACATTTTTCCAAATGCCTCTTAAACATGGATAGACTTGGAGCATCAGCCTGCTCTCTGGAGTCCTGTTCCAGCATGCAGGTTGCATGTTCTGTTGGTGTGACTTACTCCAAAGCAGGAATGACTTACAGAAAGAAAGAAAAGAAGGTACCCTAGCTCAGTGCCACTAGTCCTGCAGTCTTTTAATCCATTTCATCTGCACGCTTGGTTTCCACACATTACAGAAAAAACAGTTACAGGGATTTTTAGCTCATTAAAAGAATTTTGAAATAGAATTTGGGAAGTCTAAATGCCTTTAATGAGATGGCAAGGTGATAAAATGGGTCCAGTAATAATTTTGCAGCATAGTTATTTTAACTTTGACTAATTCAAAGTGAGGTGTAACTCAAGTGTTGATATCTTTGTTAGCTCTGTGTGGTAAATTAATGTTAATAGAAGAGTGCCAGCATAATATCTATTATTCTCTTATTTACTACCTAAATCTGTAAAATACCACTTAATCATGGCTAATCACTGGGCAAATCTTGATATTTTACAGAGGGTGAATTTCATTCTTATACAATAGCTCTTCTTGGATCTAACATATCTTTTAAGCTTTGCTTTCATATTACAGGAAGCCATCTCATCTCTTTCAAGAAATATAGCTATTTTTTTCCAAGTTCAGTTGCTTTCTGCTTCTTATATTCTATGGCTACTGAGCAATTCATTTCCCAAATGTTTACAGAGAACAGCTATGGAAAAGGGGATCATGACTTTTTAAAATACCTGTTTAAAGAAGATAGTTCAATAGTGCTGTGTAATCCAATGCAGCTTCTCTCCTGTGGCCAGAGCCCCTGGCAGAGTTGAATCAGTTTTAGTTCATCAGAGGAAAAGGATTTTTTTCTGGCATATTTGACTATATTAATTCCAAATATTTTCTCAATAAGATGTAGCATATTTTAATTGAAACATCCAGATGATATTTAATTGAAACATCCATATTTTATTTTTACTTGCCTTTAGTGTTGTTTTAGAACAGTCTAAATTATTAGACTCTTCTTTTAATTTATGGCTGCTATTTAACCATATTGTGAATATGTAGAAGTGATATAATTTTATGGCTAAGATACTGGAAAATTCATCTCATCTGCAGCCTTACATTCTTTAAATTAAACATACCAAACATTAAAAAAGGGTTTTAAAATAGACATTCATTTTCTCAGAAGTAGATTCCAATATTAATATCTACGCTTTGCAAATGATACAGCCCATATATACATTGTGACTTCTAAATCTTGAAATATCTTATTTCCCATTTTGCATTGCAAATTTAGAAGGGGAAAATACCAGCTAGATAGATTGATTTCTCTAATGTTTTAAGTCAGTGTAAAAATTAAGCTTTTGAAGTTTTGGTGGTTTTGTTGTATTTAGTGTGTTTGGCTCAGAAAGGATTCTGCACACAGGATAGAGCTGATTTTTAGTGCGTGGTTTTGTTCCCCCTTTTGTATTTATTCTGAATCTGAAGGAAATTCTCTGTCTGGGGGAAGGAGATTTATATATCCATAGCTACATCTCTGCCTACCTTGAGCCAGTTATAACAATATGGCTCTTGTGCAATTTTGCAATTGTATTCAAATGGTAACAGGATGTGATCTGAAAAATATAAGCACACATATGGTATACATGTGTATTTCTGTGGATGCCTATGCAGAATATAATGTACAAGCAAGTTGAGCTGGCAACCTCTGCATCCATACTTTGCTGCATTCATACACCAGTAGAATTATTTTCTGATACTGTAGTGTCCTTCAGAGGTAAAGAAATGCTTCAGATAGAAAATCTCAATGCAGATAAGCTGTGTAACTTACAAATATCTGTGGTGTCCCTGTTTCTTCCAATTACTTTCTTATCATTTGTATCCAGTAATAAATAATAGGTGTGTTTGCTGACAGCCCTGTCCCATCAACCTGAGTTTCAAAATTAAAGCTAGGTTTCTCACATGAACTTGCTTCTATTTAATCAGTTAGAAAAAATTTTGTTTAGAACTCTGAGCTAGACTAGAATCCAAATCACTCTTTTTAGTAGAGAAAGACTGCAGAAGTAGAGAAAGACTTTGCAGAATTAAGGTGAGTAGAAAATAATAAAAATCTGCTCCTGTTTCAAGCAGTAAAGAATTATAGCTCTGAAATGGATTTCTTGCATAAGATAATTATATCCTAATCACAGCTGTGTTTTTCAAAGTTGTGCCAATTTTACAACATTCATCTTTAAACACCTGGACCTGTGTGTGGTGATAGTGTTTCTGTGTTGTATTTTACATATTTGATGAATGCTGTAAGAGTGTCTCTCTGTATTTTTATATATCATTTACGCCAGCTGAATTTAATACTCAAAAGCTGATTAGCAGCCTAAAGGCACAGGGCTGCCTGTACTCATCCAAATTGCTTTCTATTGAAGTGTTCCATAGATGTCAATGGATTTATATCAGGCTCCATATGCTATATATGTATACATCCACAGAGGAGAAGGAAACATTAATGAAGATTTCTGAGGTATGTCAAGCTTAGGCAGTTCTGTATCACCAAGACTGTATTTCAGTGTGCTACAGTGTCAGGGTTTATGTTATGAATTTGGAGAAAGAGTTGCAATTATTAATATACAAAAGGTTTATGCTGTGCTTTTTTCCATGTATTCTGTTTGAGCATCCAGGAAGATGTACCATTCCAAGGATGCTAAAAAGTCCTGTTTAAATCCTTCTATATACCAACTCAGCTTAAGTGAAGAGTGTGGAATGAAGCCCACTGAAATAGCACTTGAAAAACTCTAGCAATATTTATTGTTTTCCTTCTAGTTCAAGTTTGATGCTAAACATATTTAGGAAGAAATAAAAATGTTTTAATGCTGAAACATTAGAGTGTTTTTAAATACCAAAACCTAGATCACATTTATTTCCAGACTCTTGGTGCTGAAGTTTCTCCTTCATCTGGGTGTTTTCTTTGTTGATCGTCTCTGTTGCTTCTATTTGGCAATATTAGTTAACATAGCCACTCTTCCTTCCTAAAGAACATATTAAGCTTTCATGGTTGCAGTAAGGAAATTGGGGTGGAGGTGGCAGAACTGATTTAACGAACATCCTAAAGGAAGCATCGTGCAGAGGTGGAATAAAATCACTCTATTTCAATCTGACCTTGCTATTGCAACTACAAAAGCACCACCTATATGTGATAACTGTGCTGGAAATTGTTTAAAGGATGTAAATCACCATCTTAATGGGTAAAGGCAGTTTTGTAAGAGGCTTGGGTGAAGGAGGGCCATCCATAAGAGTATGTAGTTCCCTGTCCAAATCAGGGCAGGGAATAGCAACAGTGTGCAGCTTGCACATGGATAGAGTCAGAGCTCCTTTGTCTCCCAGTGCTTCTCAGATAAAATTTATAATAAGGAAACTCATGCAGTTGTTGACCTTTAAATGTATATTATAGTCTTTCATTTCATGGTTTTAAATAGCTATTTTCTTATTATAATTTAATAAATGTTATGCCTACAAACCTGGAAAAATTGGCTTGTTCCATCAATCAGTACACTCTGTACTGTGTTGTAAAAGTTTTATTAAACTTGATACCATTTAAAATAGTCTTTGAGAATTGCTGACACAATGATTCCAGGTTCTTCTTGGCTTATATATAGCCTGAGAAGTGCTTGCAATGAGAAGCTGATTTGCTGAACTGGTAATTGCTGCTGTAGCCACACCAGTCTCTGGACATAATGTCTTTTTAGGTCTCGGTGCATTAGATTCAAATGAAGGGTAAAGATCATCTCAGGGAATAGTTTGCCTGGGGGTGGGATTTCAAGTGAGTAGATAAGAGCATTTAAACTGTTCTGCTGCTGTTGAAAGACGGGTATATTTTGTAGGGAAGCCTGGAGTGGTGCTGGGATGAATGCATTGAAATAAAAGGCAAGTCAGGCCCAGAGCTGTCAGCCAAACCCATCTGTAAAGTAAGATGAATGGACCTTTGGTATCTTCTTGTATTAATGTGTATTGCAGGAAAGAAATGCCTAATAAAACTGTGGACTGTAGATCCTCATCTAATGATCTGATTTCAGTTTTCAACATTGGGGTTGCAAATGACAGTCCTTACATGGCTAGGAAAGGCCAGTTTTCAGGAATAGGCATCCTGCTCTGATAAATATTCATGTCAAAATCAGAGAAATTTGGAATATGCTGGAGTTGTGACACTGACTCTTGCCTAAAATATGTCTTCTTTTCTATGACTCCATGTCCTTGCTTTGCTGTGTTCTTTTTTGGTGCTGCAGGAGTCCTGCTGATGCCTGTAAGGGTTAATGTGACTGATTTAAGAATTTAAATGCAGATTTTTTTCAGTCATATTATGCCTCAATGACTTCTGTTAGTTCTGAGAAGGTATAAGAAGAGAGCAAAATGCTGGTAAGGTCCTTAGGATTTATCCAGTGGTAAATCAGGGCTACAGAATATCCCTTTTGAACTGAAGGGACATCTAAACAAGAAGTTTTTAACTAAGCTTTTATACTGATCTCTATGGGTAAAGATACCTGTAGTGGTGGGGAGCAAAAGATCCTCAATATTACTTTGTGTAACTTGAACAGCTATTAATTTTGATGGCATTTTCTGTCAGCCTCTCCTAAGCAAGGAATAAAACCTTTTATTACTTGCCACAATATAAATATTTTATCTAAAGAGGGCTGTGATGAAAGAAAAGGAGACACAGACATTTATTGCTGGAAATTTCTGAAGAATGGAAATTCCATCATAGCTGCGTATGACCAATTCTCTTTTAAGAAAATAGTTTTAAAAGCCTGGTTATAATCAGTGGTTAAGCAATATGAAATAAAAATATGCATTAGAAAACCATGCTTATGATTGGCATCAGTTTGAAAACATCATTTTACCTTGGACCTGTGAGACCTTTGGCTCATAATGGAAATACCTGAGATTTTGAGAGTCCTGCAGTCCATCCAAGCCAAGCAGCATAATTCAATGATTGATTGAATTTTTGGGGTGTAAAGAAAAGGGGAAGATGTCTTTTAGCTATAGCCCTGCTGTACATATCTATGTTTGGTGATACAACACCCCAGAGTGCTTTGAAAGAACCCTTGAATTAATAAAGCTGCATGTGGTGAGAAAAGCCTTGCTGCAACAAACCAAGAAAAGCACTGTCAAAGGGAAGGGAGAAAAGAAAACCCCAAGAACTCATCTCCACTTTGCTAAAAGAGTGCAGCAGTCAGCCAAATGGTCATGTATTCTGTGCATTCCTTTTATTTTTCATCTGTTTTCTTGGTTAGTGTACAACAAAGAACAGAGTTGATGGGCAGAGCAACAAACCCACAATGACTGTATATATTACAAAAATACAGACAGTGCTTACAGGAAAGTGACACAGCATTTTTAAAATGTGTGGTAACATTAAAAATGTCTCTGTTTATTCTGGTTCCCACACTCTTGGGAGTTCCAGGCATAAGCTTTTCCCTTGGCATGAATCTGACAGAGCACTTAGTGCCTACTGAAGGCTAAGTCAAGTATAGCAGCAGGGCTGGGCCCTGAGGCCTGAGTAGCAGAGTTCATCATCCATCATCCCCTGACAGATGATTTTCTGGCTCTCTATTACACAGGGAGAAAGTGTTCACAGAATGCACACTAAATATGTGTACATTTATGTGAAGAAGAACCTCCTTCAGAAAACCCTTTTGTTCTTATCCTTGACCAAATTATCATTGTTATTAAAAATAATTTAATCAGCTTACATAAGGAAAAAGCTCAGAGAAGCAAAATTAAATTAAAGTGGTTACAAGAAATCAGAGCTGTGCAATTTTCTTTAATCGTGTTTCCTTGGAGCATGTAGTGTTGGGTATTTTTGTTTAAAAGGCAAACACACAGAGAGAAACAAGTGAAAGCTCTGTATAAATTTAGCTAAACAAAAGTTTCACTCTTTATATAGTCAGGAATATTTTTAGAGGTTTTTCTGGGGAAGGGGTTTAGGGTGGGGTGTGTTTGGGATCTTTTTGTTCAGCTGCTGAGACTGAGGTGTCCTGGGTGAGGTGAGCATATCTGAATATTATCACTTTTCCTTGTACCTCTGCCACACTGTTCAGGGAAGGGTGGGTTTACAGTGGGCTTAAATGGATTTTCTGGAAAAGTATGAAAGGGTAAGATAACAAATACTTTGAGTGTTTGAATTTATTTAAGTGGGAATAAATAGGAGTGTAGGCAGACCCTTTGTAATCTGCTGGATTTCACAGACCTGGCAGCTGAAACATGGACAGGACCTGACACTTGGAGATGAGAGAAAAGGGACAATTTTTCAGCTGGAAAACTTCAGCTTCAGTTTCTGTAGTGGTCCAGCCAGAGGTGTGACAATGTTCATCCATAAAAACTAATACAGGAAGAATGGCCTGGGGTTTGAGGGTAATGTCCAGATTTTAGAAATTTTGTAGAAATATGTGAACCTTCCTGTATGGGATTGTCACTTCAGAATACCTGTGTGTCTCTGTTTCAAATTGGAAACAAAAATGTAGTCAGTTTTTACCACTTTGCTTTCTTTTGGGCTTCAGAAACCCTTAGCACAAGCTAAGCACAAGCACTGTGAGAACTTTGCTGTTACTTGTGTTGTCACAAAAGGCTTAAAACTGCTATGAGTGTGAAGGCTTCTTGACAGTAGGCATCAGAAAAATGTTTGGATCTGCCCCTTACTACATCTACATTTTAAATTTCTTCACCTCATAGGGCAAAATTACTTTCAAATCTGTTAAGCCTTGTTGAATTTTGATATAAGAACCCAAGACAGGTTTATCTTAAGATAATACTAAGATTAATATGTTTCATAATTATTTCCTATTTCTCACTGTGATTATGTCAATGTTTTTGCACATGGAAGAAAATTCTCTAGACTTCTTACATCACCTCTACATGCTTATACATGAAGAGATTAGATAGCCTGAATGAGTACTTACAGAAGTGTGCCATTGACAATATAATACATGGAAAGGATTGTCTTGTCATTTACTCTTTATGTCATAGAAAACTCAGATCAGAGTCTTATATTTGCTTTTTTTCTCTCAAGGTCATCCAGATCACTATAAAGACATGAAGTGCAGAAGGAAATTCTAAGAGTTTTCATGTGGTCATTCCTAAAGAAATAATTTACTTTAGTATCCACATGTTCAGAGTCTTTATCTTTTTCTACCTTTGGTAAATTAGCAGCAGTACTTTTTAGGCAGAAGAAAAACTTGCAGATAAAACTTTTGGCTAAACTATCTGAAAACAGCATTACTGAATCACTAAACTGAGCAGAATGCTCAATTTGCCATGATTATGGAAGCAAGTAAATTCTACTTCTGTCTTCTGCACTCTCTCCACCTAAGGCTGGTGAGGTTCTTTCTGTTTTCTTACCTTTCCTACATTTCCAAGTAACAGGTAAAGTTCACCAAAGCAGAACCTCCTCATCTGAAGTGATGTTTCCTAACTCTCAGCTAAAGCCAAGTACATGAAAACAGCAACTGCTAGCCCAGACTCTGTGCTTTGGCCCCATCCTGGGAGTGTGACATGATAAATACTCTGATGTTTTTGAGCACTGTCAATAGGATCCAGCTGGCTGTTTTTAAATGTGTGGCATTTACAGATGCTTTCTCTTTGCCTTTCATATCTGTTCAACTCTGGTGGACTAAACACGTGTCAGCAAGGTCAAAATGTAAAATACAGACCTCACTGGATTCCTTAAATGTGTTTGTTTTTTAATAGCATTGTGTGCATTGAAACCACGTTAAGTATTTCTGCTGAGGTTAGAAGGATCGTGGGGTCTGAATTTAGTTTGAACATGCTATTCCTCTTTGCAGTTTCTTCTTTTTGCCCCTCTGTTTAGCAGCTTGTTATGGGTGTTGCAGCTGATGTGATCCAAAATACCATCATGGATACATATGCATGTGGTGCCTGCTGTCTGAGTTCTCTAACACAGCAGAGAGTAAGGTGTGTTAGAGACTTGTAGGTGCCCCCAACCTGATCCAAATCAGCCCAGTTTTGAGCATAGATGGGACAAGATGGCTCCAGAGGTCTCTTTTGGCCGAAGTTATTTTAAGATTCTCTGATCCTGTGTTTGGTTTCCTTGTGTAGAGCTAGCAAGGGCTCATAAAAGCAGCCTGGTTTGTCCATAAAAGCACAATGGCCCTGGGGCATGCTGATCCACCCAAGTTACTTCTTGGCAGGAGGGGCCCAACCTCTGGTTCCCGTTTTGCCTGCTTTTATGGCTGTTTCTGCATCTGGTGTGGGGTTGTGCCATAATGCAGGCAATTACTCTGCTGGGTAGGTACTCATTGCTGCTGTGGTTGAGTAGCTGGCACAGTAAAACACGATGAGTAAATGCTTTGAAGGAGCTTGATGCATGTGCTGGCACGCCAGGCAGGCCTAATAATAATGCAGGTCTTGCTACCCTGCCTTGTGCTTCTTTGGGAGCTCAGGCCATTCCTGGCAGGAGAGATCTCAGCACTGGACCCACATTAGCATGTTTTGTCTATGGGTGTTCATGTGCTGAGCACACTGAAAGAGTGACTCAGAGACAGCTGCATAGATCTCTGATGTGTGAACCTAGAGAGCTGTAATGGAGAACCCCCAAGACAATGGTAGAAACATTACAGTATCAAGCAGACCAATGGTCAGTAATTCATCCTATCTGAGGAGCTTCCTCTGCTGCTTTCACTGACCTTCTGCAGCTTTAGCTGCTATTGCAACTGATCTGAAATGGTTTCTGTGCAACTTTAGAAAAAAGCCGTTTTATAAAACAGAATTTTTTGTGCTGGTTTCCAAATTAAAGCCCTCATGTGCAGGCACAGGTACATATCCTTTCTCAAATGCAGAAAACCCTGACAGCTAAGGCCCAAAAGATGTGAGGAGCCCTTTCCAGAAAACAGATGGTCAGAAGGAATGTTTTTGGCAGTGGTAATAAGAGAAATCTAAAAGAATTTCATTTTGTATTTTGTCTTTTGGGGGCGATTTAAAAAAAACACAACCAAAAAAATCTCCCAAACAAAATTAACACCAAGAAAACCCCTACTGTGACAATCCACACCCAAAAGCAGCTTCTCCTAAAAATCTGATGACATTGTATGCTTGTAATGAAGCAGGAAAGTCTTGATAATTCAGTACCTACCTGTGGTCACTGTGATGTAATTTATCTAATCTCATCTAAAATCTAATGTTTGCAGATTGGCAATTCAAAATGTTTTAGATTAAAGAAGATGGGAATAGAGGGTTTGGTCAAGAAGGATAAAATTCTTCACTGTGATTGTGAATGAGTAATGATTTGACTAATTATTACTATATTTAGGGGAAAACCAGCTGTTCAGTGAATTTAATTTGTTACTGTTCACCTCTGTCCCTCCAGTGAAGTTATGTGTTTTCTTTCACTGCAAAGATGAAAGTATCATTCACTGAACACTCAACCAGTTTGGTTTAATTTTCTTCGGTTTCTGAGAAAAGAGCCAGAAATCAAACCTGGAACCTGTTGCTGCTAATCAAATCATGATAGAAAGGTAAGAAACGAATTCTATTCCTAGAGTTTGGGCTTTGTCCTTTCTACTTCTCACTGCTGTTATATTTCCAAAGCTTTATGTTTTACCTACTAGACATGCTTTGCTGGAATTTGATTATTTATCCATAAGGGTTTTGTTTTTTTGTTTTTTGTTTTTTGTTTTTTTTTTTTTTTTTGTGAAATAAAAAAGAGTCAGCTAACTTTTGTGCCTAGCAGAAACTGAAGAATGTCCTCTGTGTGAAAGGCACACATCACCTGTGTAGTCGGTTTCTGCATGAAGGGCTTCAGGCTGCAAGAGCGTTGCTGCAAGATGGGAGGGTCACACATATCCTTATCCAGCTTTTCTGGGAGCATTCAGAATGTAGTTTGGTTCAGGGATTAGTGTCTGGTGACAGGTTTTATACCAGGTGTTCTAGCACAGCAAGTTGTGGCAGGATGAGAGAAAATGGGCAGGCAATCTGAATCCCAATTTCCCAGCTCTGTCACTCTTTGAGTTGTAATTTTACTCTTTTCTTTATTTTTATCTTTGACTTATTAGCACAGACATTGCCAAGGACACTCCACATCAGCTATTTATGTTCACAAACCTATTTCTATTTGTTCCAGCAATCTCAGCCAAGAACATCCCAGAATTGACATTTTAGAAAACCTTTTGTTTATGGGAAATTTTACACATTGCATTTTCCAAACAGTGAAATGGGGAGTGTTCACTGCAAACATCTGAGAATACTTTGGTTCTTCTAATTTTCTCATGATGTCTTACTAATATCCAAAAAGGGAACAACTGTTTGTTTTATAACTACTCTGCCAGGTTTCCTCAAAAGTTGTTACATTCCCAAATTTTCTAAGCCGGCATATTTGTCTCAAATACATTTTGCTTTTCTCCTTCCTAGTTAAAACTAGTATTTTCTCTTCATGGCATGTATCAGGACTGCCCTTTTCAAGCATGTAAGGTCTGTTCTTTAGAGCTTTTTAACAAAGCAAAAACTTAATTGCAAGTCTTCTGCAAAGGAGTGAATTTTGCCCTACTTCAGTTTGTCTTCAAATAGATGTAAATTAATCACCAAACTTAAAATTCAACTTTGTCTTTTAGTTCTGGTTAAAATAAATGCTTCTGAATTTTAAAAGTTCAAATGTTCATCAAATTGCATACAGCACTGCCTTTGGGATTATACCTAAAGCATTTGTAGGTAAGCAATGTTAATATACAATTTGCAAAGCAATAACCCAAGTCCCAAGTGAAAAGGAAATGCTATGAAGCTAAAAGGTAAATAATAAATGCTGATGAACAGGGAGTCTGGAAAATCACAATTGGAAAAAGTGCTAAATCCCAAGGTTTTACTTGTTTTGCTCTTACTTATTAACTCAGGTATGGGGCTTTGCTGTTCTCCTGGTGCCCTGGAGGAAAGGTCTTTGTCACTTTAGATGAAAAAATCTTCAAAATGTTACAAACACATTCTGCTCTGTTCAGCCAGGCTTACTAAAATAAGGAGGAATTTTTGGCAAACAATAGAGGCAACAAAGGAGAGGCTGCTGCTGAATTATTGGCAATTGTTGATAATAAATGATTTGCTAGATGCTGAGGAAAATGCCAAACTATTCATTTTTAATTCCTTAGTTAGTTCATGGTACACTGATATGGATTCCTTGAAATGTATGGGAAAATGGGCAGGTTTTCTTGGGCTTCCATGTTAGAGCAAGTCCTGCAAACTTGTAATGGCTGGCAGGGACTCCAGTCCAGGAAAATACAGAGGTTTTGAATAGATGAAACTTCCCACAGACTTAAAATTAAGCACAAGTAAAAGTACTTTCTGGAACTTTGGTTAGGGGATTTGCTTTGATCAATGAATTGATCTATGAGTCTTAGCAGAGACACTCCAATGCAGGAATGATGCCAGGGATTTCAATCACGGTGCCTCTGCTGAACTCTGATTGCTACCTGACCTGCCAAGGAAAAGGTGACATGAGCCTGTGTGCTCAGAGAAACCATGGCTCCCATGTTACAATAAAGCCAAGACACTGGGATATAGAAATGCTAAATGACTGTGACCTACTCTGTGAGCAATACCATGATGGCTGGCTGGAAACCACCCTGAAAAGTAGGGAAGCAAAATCTTACAGGGGACAGAGTTCCAAAAATGGATGAGCAATTCAAGTCCAAGGCAGCTATCTAGCTGCCTAAGTAATGTAAAACATTCTGGCTAAATAAAGATAATTGCAGTGACATTGGAAAGAAAAATTAGTTGATGAAGAAAGTGTGTAAAAAAACCCAACAGTAATTAGGGCAAAAGAACTTGTCTTTAAATGCTGAGTGCTGTGTGTATTCCTTACAAAGGAAATTTAAATGTTCATGGTAAGGTCATGGATGTATGTAAATTTATGTATGGTAGGAAATTTTTAAAACTACTTTTTAATGACAAAAGTAGCTTGGATAATACAGTACCCATTTTCATTACTACACCACAATTTTTATTCTTCATTATTTTTTGGAAATACTTACAGACTTTGCATTGAGGGTATGGTAGCCTCACAAGCTGAATTTGAACTAAGGAGGGAAAGATGTTTCATACCAAAATCACATCACCATGTGACCTCACAAAATTTTACAAGAGAACCAGAATCTCCTCAGTATCTGCATGAGTTTGTACTATTGAGGTGAGGACTAGATGGGACAGAGATGTTTTGGGATGAAGAAGTACACACCACCCTGTACCCCTGTTCTACTGCTCCAGCAGGGGATGGATGGAGAATTGTGCTGTGACAGAAAGCACAGGATTTGGTGCTTCTTTCAACCCAAAAGATAGAATTTTGAGAAGAACTTGCCTTGTCTATGTCTACAAAAGACTGCCCTTGTGTTGATGCCTTGAGAGGCTACCTAGAACAGAGGCCAGACAGTATTAAAGAAATAAAGTAGGTATTTATTAGAAAGGTCTTCAAAGGATACACCTTGAGCAGTGCAAGAGCCTGGCCAAGGCTACATCCAGGATGGATGATGGGTCACACGTTTTCACACTTTTGTAAGTTTTGGTCCATTTCCATATTGGGGTTAATTGTCCAATTACATCTTCAGGTTATGAAGTCCCATCAGACTGCTCTCAGACTGCTCTCCTCAACTCGCTGTTGTTGATACTTTTTGGCCTTGAAGCTGCAACAGTGTCCTTGGTTCTTGGGTTGGAAAAGGATCATTTTGTCTAACTAAATTGCGAGGAGAACTTGCTAATACTATATATGAAGTTCAAAAATATATATTAATGCAGTGCAAAATCTGGAAAATACGAGAGCTAAAACTTAAGGCATTAATATTTTTCTGGGTTAGTACATTGATTTAGCAGGTCTTTTTTTGTGTGTTGAGCTCAGATGTTTGTGGATATGCTGGGTTTTACTATCTGATGTCTATATACAACTTTTCCTGTTTATTCTGCAAGTGTTTATATGTAGGAATAGTTCCATCAAATAATGGGAGTATCTATGAACCTTGAGGGAGAAGGCTTATGTTATTAACCCACTCTATGTGTTAACACTAAAAAAACCAACTATCTCAGGAGGTGGCTCCTATCATTCCTGAAGCAAATTCAATTGTTTGCTGAACTACAGCATTGCCTCTTTGCTGAAAAGAATTACCTTGGTATAGTCAAAGGTTCAGTAGTTGGCTTTCTGAGCACAATAACTTCATTAATAATAAAAAGTTGTGTGGGGTGATTATAATAGAATGTGAGAAAAAACCCTAGTATGCACACGCCAGAAGTAAAACAATACCATTATTGAATAATAAAAGTCTCCTCAAAAATATTTTCACTTCATTGGCATCTCCAAGTCAAGAAAAGAAAACCAGTTTTAAGACCAAACTAAAATTCCCTTTCCAGCCACAACATATCCTTAGAGAGAACAACTAGCTCCATGTATAAAGTAGAGAACATGCTACAGAGCTAGCCAAACCAGCCTCCAGTGGATAGTTACTCTATGGTTATAAAATTATATTGTTCTTTGTATTAGTTTTAAATGACTTGTACACATGTGCACTGTTGTCAGCTTAGAAAGTACAGTTGTGAAACTTTGCTTCCAAGTGCTTAAACATTTTGTCATATGAAAAGAGCTGAAAGCAGCCCAGTTTTTTTAGCATTTGTATCATGAATTGGATGGCTTAGAAAAAGGCTTTTCTGAGTATTTGTCACAGAGAAGCAGTAAGAAAATATTTTAAAACTATTTAACTCTTGCTGTTTTCTCTGATATTTTTTGGGCAGAAGCCTTCTGGCTGCTTATAATGAACTGACCTGTAGGTTGTTTTTAGTGTAGATGTTAAAATTAGGTAGCTAATCAGCCAATGACTCAAATAAGCAACTACAGTCTCCTTTCAGCAAATAATTTAAGTACTTAAATTTGTGTAAGGATGAGATAAAGTGTGTGATAGCTGTGAGTTCTTTGAAACTGGGTGTTCTCTCTAGTAAAACAAACTAGACAGACTAGACAAACTTCTCTGGTAATCCAGAATCTGACAGAAGAATGAGCCATAGTAAGGTCTGTTGGAGAGATGGGAGGCCAGAACCAATAGAGTTGGTGGCCCAAGTGACTTATTTTTGTATTGTTTTGTAGTTCCCCTGCAGCAATTTTATTTTTTTTCCTGCTCAGAAACTCTATCATTGTACTGGCTTTTCACCAGGGTAACAAACCAGTCCCTTCAAGAGAAAACACAGAGATTGGCGGGGGACCCTGAGTTTTAGATTTGGGGGAATTAATTTCCTTTTCAGGTTTGAGGAGCAAAATCCGGTCTCACTGACCCCCATCTCTCTGAATTTATCAGAATCAGGCTTAAATCACAAGCACTGGGGTGCCAAAAGGCCATAGAGGACAGATTGTCTGAGGACTGCTTGGGGCTCTGTGAATTCCCAGGCTTCAGCTCCAGGTAAAGTTGGGATCATCAGAGACACAAGTTTAGTTTGCAGCATCTCTTCTTTCCCCATGGAAGTCTCCACAGCACTAGAGCTTGGCAGAGCAGTGGTGAAGCCCAGCTAGCCTGGGGACAGGGAATGGAATGAGCTCTACCTTGATGCTGACTGGGGAGATGTGCATTAAAATAAAAAAGGTCTGTGGTGATGTAGTTCAGAGGAGATCTAATTTGGCTGTATATGTGGTGCTTCAGTCTATGTTTTAAAGACTTTGTACCAGAACTTCAAGGTCTTGAGCAGAAGTCCCATGGGAGCCAGCTGTGTCTTCAAGTGTATGAACTTAGTATCTAAGTTAAAAGACAAAATTAGTACAAAATAACACTGATCATACAATAACAATTAGTGGGAGATAAAAAGGTGTGGTGACTAAAAATTTCAATTTTGAATTTGGAATACTAGGCCGTCCTCTTAAACTGTTTAGGTGGGGAAAAAAAGGTTCTTGGGTTTTTTTTGGTTTTTTTAAACACATGCTGCTGATTCTCTAGATTTGTAATAGTGGCACACAGTAATTGTGGACAATTAATTGGCTGTATTAGAAAATATGTACGTATAGAAATCGGTGATGAGTACATTGCCAACTCCGCTGTTGTAAGAAACGAGACAAGTTTACACACAATTTAAAACAATCAGAGAAGACACTTCCAAAAATGTGAATTTGAAACCTTATAAATAGCTCAGGCATCAGTGAGCAAGTATTGCTTCCAGGCTTGTCATGATGAGCCCTATTTCAATTCCAAATAGCAAATAGCTGTGCACTGTAATCAGCCTTTGGCCAGCATTGTCTTTTGATCCGTGTGCTGCAGCCCTTGGTGCTGCAGCCTGTGGGCCTGGCTGAGAGGAGTTTCGTGCACCACATGGTGGGGAATAACACAGGAGGCCTCTGCCTCTCTAAACTGAACCCAATTCTTTATTAAAGTGCAAAGGTTCTGCATCTGTGGATTGTGCTCAAGCCACGTGCATGCAGAGCAGCTTAACTGGTGTCCAAACTCCAAAAGATGAAAATCGTGTTCTTTCACCCAAAGTCTGGGGGGAATGGTGCTGGAGAAACTTGTTATGAGTATTAGAAAAGAATGCACATGCTAGAACAAACAGCTAGTAAATAAATTATTTTTAAAAAATTAGTTGTGTGTGTATACACAGACACACACATATTTTTATATACACACATAGATCTGTTTGTAGGGAACTCCTCAAGGAAGGTATAATTTATTACGTTTAGATTTCTTGCATTTTATTCCTGAGAGTCTTTTTCTGTCACTGTTAGAGACATATTGCTGAGCAAGATCAGTAACTGATCTGGCATTTCCAAGTCATCTATTTACCTGTGTTGCTCAGAGACTGAGGATTTGAGGGAATGAGAAGTGCTGGCTGCTTGGTGTGTGTGTGTGTTCTCCATTGAAGTTAGAAACAGTTTAGCAACTTGACTCTGCTTTGCTTTGTAATTTATTGACATGGGTTCCTACCATCACACTGTTCTTTAAAAAGACATTTTGGTTTAACAAAATTGCTTTGACATTTCAGATTAAGAGAAGTGTTTATCTTGCTTAAAAGTGCTGACATTTTTGGCAATTATATTGTCTTTATTAATACACAGACAGTAGTTTGTAATATCGATTTTATCTAACCAAAAAAAAAAAAAACAAACTGATTACAAAAGTAGAATTGTTTGAAATGTAAAGGCAAAACAATTAATTTAGAGATACAGTATCAGCTGCTAAGATTTAGATCACATTATTCACTTAGGAAATGAAAATGAATATTTGAAAAATTCATTAAAAAACCTAAAGCCTCATCATTTGGCTGCTTTATTTGCCATGTTTGCTAAGCGGCGCGACTGTATGTTAGGAAAGAAAATTATTACTAATTTCAGATTCTATTAAATAATCTCTTTGTTGATTTCAAATCTACTCCAAACCCTGAAGTTTCAAACTTGTAATGTAATTATATGCAAATACAGGGACAAATTTACCAAGTCTTACTTTCTGGCATTGTTCTTATTTTGTTTGGTTGTTAGTGTGTATATTCACAGCACCAATAACTGAGGGTTGTAGTAGTACTTAAGATTGAATGCTGAGTTGATAATTTTTTTTTTTTGAGTGTGCTGTTTTCATTACTAAATGTGGATCTTTTCACATGGAAACAATTGTGTGCAGAAAATTGCTGGAGTAATTTTAGAGGCCGTTTTTAATTTAAAAATTTGCCTGTGCACAGTGCACCCTTGTTTCTGCCCAGAAACATATTTTAAGAGTCAAGTAATATAAATTCTTTAAAAATGGAGGTTTGAGGGGAAATACTGATAACAGTCTTAGCTACCTGATTGACAAGAAACCCAACATGGCTTGGCAATGTGAGCTGGCAACCTGGGGAGCTCATCTGTGTCATGGGTTGCATTCCCAGCAGGTCGAGGGAGTGGATTCTGCCCCTCTGCTCTCTCTTGTGAGGTCCCACCTGCAGTGCTGCCTCCAGCTCTGGGGCTCCCAGCATAAGAAATACTGGATTTGCTGGAACCAGTCCAGAGGAGGCCACAAAGATGGTCAGAGCACAGGAGCTCTGCTGCAGAGACAGGCTGAGAGAGATGGGTTGCTCAGCCTGGAGAAGAGAAGGCTCCTGGGTGACCCTGGAGGTACCTTCAGCACCCAAGGGGGCTCCACGAGAGCTGGAGAGGGACTTTTCCTGGGGCATGGAGCGATGGTGGGAGGGAGAGCAGTTCCACAGACACAGAGGGCAGGTCTGGCTTGGATGTCAGGAAGAAATTTGTTACTGTGAGGGTGGTGAGACTTTGGTAAATGTTGCCCAGAGAAGCTGTGGATGCGCCATCCTGGAAGTGTTCAAGGTTGGATGGAGCTCTGCAGCCTGGCCTGGTTGAAAGTATCCTGGCTTCATAGTCTTTAAGGTGCTCCAAACCAAGCCATTCTATCTTTCTATAGCAATTTTAGTAACAGCTCCTCCCATATATTTACTCTGACTTTTCATTTATTTTGTCTCTTCCCCAGCTGCAACTGGCTTTTTTCTTTTTTTATGGTTATTCATTTTACCATTGACCGTAATGCATTTACCGTTTTCTTGTCATGCATTGACAAGAAATTTCTCTGCTGTTTCCTTTTTGTAGCAAGTTTTCATGAGAATTAAAACTCAGATTAGTTACATCGATGAGGGAATATTTAAATTATTTAGTCAAAATTGATGCAGTTACTTTCCAGTTTCAGGACTTTCTTAATTTAAAACTTTTTCTTTCATGCTTAATGCCTTTTTTTTTTTAATCTCAATGGTGTTTCTGCCACATTCATCAATTTTTATGCTACCATGTAAATTGCTTCGAAGTTTGGGTTTTTTTGTGTGGCGATTTAGACAATTTGTCTATTAGCAAAATTGTAATACTAGAATACTATAACTTTCTGCTGCATGCCATAAAGTTTTCAGGTAA
Organism: Lonchura striata; assembly: GCF_050655825.1. Taxonomy (NCBI): domain Eukaryota; kingdom Metazoa; phylum Chordata; class Aves; order Passeriformes; family Estrildidae; genus Lonchura; species Lonchura striata. The sequence goes on along the minus strand of NC_140713.1, from coordinate 15,601,969 downwards.
TAACACTTTTTTGCCAAAGACTCTGTGACATTCCTGAAAACAATTTAAATAGATACTTTACTACCATTGACTATGGCATTTCAGGAGTTTTTCAGTGAATTTGACCTCCTAATGAAGCACGGAAAGCAGCTTAGTATTTTTAGAGTTATTTAATATTAAAGAAAAAATTAACTAAGCTATAATACTGAAATATGTATTTCCTTCTTGGTTTCACAACTGATTCTTAGTGCTCATTCCTGACTGACTGCATGGTTGACCTTAATGTATGCACAGGCAAATCCAATTTTGCTGTAGTAATTAAAATGCATTTTGAGGGGGAAAAATGCAGCAGCATGAATAGCAACTTTTGGTATTATATATAGTATGCAGATATTGCAAAGAAGAGATCACAGGTGTAAGAAGGCCCATTAGCAGTATATCTGTTTTTCATTATTTCTGTAAATAATATTTCAGAAATCACAGCCTATAAAACTCGTCACAAGATTTTTCATAAAGCAAGAGAATTAGAATAGAAGCAGAATCAGATATTAAGTAAGAAAGTAAAAAGAGCTCAGAAATAGTGACCATACCAAGCTTCTATATGTATATTTATTCAAAAGACAATTTATTACTGCCAGAACCCAACTGATTCTGCATTAAAATTGTGGATTTTTACTTGATGAAAAAGGGGTCCATGATCTTGGCTTGGGGATTTGTAAAGGAGGACTGACTTCACAGAAACTTATGAAATACCCATCCAGCCAGAAACAGGTGTATGTAAAAAGAGATAAGGGTGCAAAATATTTCCTGGAGTTCAGAAGTCAAGTAAGACTATCTGTCTAGCAAAGGCATTTTCTAACTGGTGAGGTGTGTAAAAATATTTTCCTCATATGCAAGCCTTTCCACAGATACATAATGCATGGGCTTTTCCACCTCTCTCAAACAGCCAGCCCCTCTTAGAGGCTCGACAGGCAGCCACTCACCTGACCTACAGGAGCAATTTCTCATCTGGTACTGTGGATTTGCTGGAGGATGATCTACTGGCACTGGGAGGATTGCACTCCCATGGTTCAAGTGAAATGCTGTTGGAGTTTTTGGCAGAAGGAAGGGTAGTGTGGGTGTCCTCCCTCCTGTCATGGCTCAGGCAGCAGCAGGAGCAATCCCAGGTCACAGCCAATTGTCCCTATGTGTTTACTGATTACTTGACAATGACACTTGAAGGCAACTTACTCTGGTAATAACTACTGCCCTGGTTTAAGATGTTCTTGCTCCCCACCACTGCTCTTCAGGGTTTAGAAATAAGTCTTATGCTGGATTCAAAATCAATAGAATGAGTCATTTTATGGTTATTTGTGCCTTAATAAAGCTATGGGTAAAGAACTCATTAAGAATCACTTACATTTACACGGCCTTGTCTCTCCTTGACCTGGAAGCTCAATACAGCAAGATGATTGAGGTCTTTGCAAGATGACTTGTACCCTTCATCCACTGGTGACTCTTAAGAAAATGGTTTATGTAAGAGAAGGACACACTGCATAAAAAGATGTGTGATTAATCAGTATATATTTGTTCACATCTCAACATTCTCTTCCTTTCTGGAAATATACTAGCAATGAATAATTTTTAACATCAGAGGATGCAATCAATGAGGGTTTTGACTGACTAAGGATTTCAAGGTTTTTCCTAGGAAAAAGCCAGTTGACATTCATTAGGGCTTAAAAAATTCAATAGAACATTTTTTACTTGAAAACCAAAAAGTTAAGCTGAAAGATGTTTCATAGAAACATGCCGATGCTGCTAAAATATTTATTTACATAAAAAAGTCAAAATGAATTGTCAGCTTTTTAATTTTTCTTCAAAAATATTTAATACATCATTTTGTATTTACTGATATATATTTAATGCATATACAATATAAAATATACATTGTATTTAAAGATTGTGAAAGTTTTTTCAGTAATTTCACATTATGAGGAAAGCACATAATTATAGTAAGTTAATATTTTTTTTGACATAGGAAATCCTTTGTGTTTGTTTAGCAACAAGAAATGGAAGAAAAATGCTGAATTTCTCAAAGAATTTAAATTCTAGCTTTTATAAAATCTGTGACTGTGGCAGCTGTATTAAAAGCTCTCTTTTGCTCTAAATAAATACATTAGAAGATACTATCTTAATTTTTATGAGAAATTTAAGTAACAAAATGATGTGATTTTTTCTCTTTATTTTGCAACACTAACATCAACACTAACATAGTCCTGGTGGCAGCATGAAGCCCTGGTTTTAGGAGATTTATTTTTTTTTTTTAGTTCTTTCTGAATACTGAGCCAAAGGTGTGAAAAAGCAGGTTCATTCAGACCCTTGTTGCTGTATAAAGCTTATTCAAAGACGAAGACTTCAAGTTTCAACTTTTTCAATATCTATAATTTTCAAAGAGTAGGCTCTCTAAAAAAGGATTTCCAAACCATCCCCTTTCATTTAGAAGTTAGGAGAGTCAAGCAAGCCTCTGGGTAGAGCTGTGCAGAGAACTTCCAAACAGGAAAGAGAGCCTATCCTGCTGCTGTTGCACATAAGAAATCACTAATGCTATGCTCTCATCTTCCTGTTCCATTTGTATCCAACATCCACCAATTATCTCTTTCCATCTCCTCTTTTCTCTCACATCTCCATATGCTTCTCAGTTAAAAAGGCTTCTTGGGTAATCTATGAAATGTGTCCACTGCTCTCTCCTTCAAAGAAATTCCTCAAAACCCAACCATATTTCAATTATAGTGATTCCATACTTCTATTGCTGTATACTGTGAGTTATACAATGTTTTAAGCAATGGTGCAGCAATGAAAAAGGCAGTGCAACCTTAAGATGCACCAGGAGTGGAATTCCGAGAGGAAGTGCTGGTGCTATTACAGAGCCTGTGGTACAACCTCAGAAATATTGTGTAGTGTTGGTCACCCATGGACAAGAATGTTCAGTAAAACTGGAACAGATGTAGAGAAGGGTCATAAGGATCATTAAGGCAGTGGAAAAGCCTGTTTTATGAGAAGAAGCAAAAAGATTTTATGTGTTCTAACATGGCAAAATAAAAGCTGACAAAAATACTTTGTCCAGGATATAATGGTTGGAGACAGACAGGAAAGTACCTAAACTAACTGACAACATAGAAGAAAACAATATTTTTTTTTTTTTTCCACTTTGAGTCCAACCAGAGCCTTAATGAAAACACAGGGGAAGAAAAGTTCTGTATGCTTTAATGGAAGCTATGTGAAAAGCTGGGAAAACAGAACACACACCCTAGGACATCCTTTCCTAAAACCCTGCAGCATTCTAATTTCTCTCCATTAATAGTTTAAGTAATTTCCTTTATATGTCACACGTCTGCTGTAAAACATTTAGCCTCCTGCTCAGACACTCCTTGTTTTCCACATACTTCCCGTGTGATATTAGGTTGGTCACTTTGTCCTTCTGTTTTTCATGTGAACAATCTGTATATTAGTATTCCTTTCCTCAAAGGGATGCTGCAAGGATAAATATAGTAATGACTGTATTGGCAGAGGAAAGTAAATGTTTTATCATAGGCCAGGAATCTCTGCCTTATACAATTTCTCTGTTACATGGTATCATTTTTGTCAGAAATCCTATATAAAACACACAAGAATAATAATGAAATGTTTGGTTAGTTTCCTTAAAGTTATTTGCATATCTTCATATCCCAGTTTTTGTTTGTTTGTTTGTTTTTAGGGGTTTTGGTTTTTGGGGTTTTTTTGTTTGTTTTTTTTTTTTTTTTTTTTGCTGCCTTTTTTTTTGGTTGTTGTTTGGGTTTTTTTTTTCAATATAGAATGTCAAATTATTCAGAGCCTGTTCAGAGCTCCCCAGTTTAAGACTGACATGGGCATAGTGGTCTGAATTCAGCAAAGGGTCACAGGGATGTAAAGTAATGGCATTTTTAGAAGGGTGGCAGAGGTGGTTCAGCCTGGAGAAGAGACAGCCTGGGGGAACCTTCTCAGTGCACTCCAATATCTAAGGGGTAGTAAAGAGGATGGAGACAGGCTCTTGTCAGTGCTGCTCGGTGACAGAACAAGAGGCTGTGGGCACAAATTTAAATAGAAGAAATTCTATTTAAACTAAAGGAAACCCAAACCAAAGCACTGTTATACCCTAAGGCTGGTTGTACATAGGAACAGATTCCCTAGGGAGGTTTATGTAATCTCCATCCTTGGAGACACTGAAAGCTCAACTGGACCTGGTTCTGAGAGCCCTGCTCCAGCTGTCTCTGCTTGATCAGGGTTGGGACCAGATGTTCTCCAGAGGTCTGTTCCCATCTCATCTGTTCTCTCTGATCCTTCTTCTGAAAATGAGTGGAAGAAAGGAAAAACCTCCTTTTGTAAGATTTCTGGAGCGAGTGAATCTTTGTACATTTCATTTATACTGTTAAACTAAATGCAGCAGTATGGAAAGCTTGGATTTTTGCTATTGACTTCTGTGCAGTCAGGATTTTGGTGTAAAGTGGAGAACTATCACTGATCTCAAAGCTGCTGTTTTCGTTCTGGGTCAGTATCAGTTTACTTATTTAAAGGAAGCGCTTAAATCTGTTTACTATAGAAGTATTTAACAAAATTTGGTTCAATGCTTTGTAAAACAAAAAGAAAGGTAAATTCTGTTACAGGGATCTGGCATGAAGAAAACAACTTGTGCCTTCCCATCAATGTTATAAAATAAGTGAAATCCCGCTCTGTTAAGAGTGGAGGGTTGAAGTTTATGTCTGAGTTTTGTGACAACCCAGAACTCCAAAGTTGCAGACTCTTTCCCACTCCAGATATCTTCCTGATTAAGTTGCTTCCCAAAAGGAAAGCCTTACCATTCTAAAGCAATACTGTAAATATATCTCTTTATTCTAGTAATGTAATTCTTCTTAAAGTAGTAGAAACAAAGAAAACAAACAGGGACAATGGTTCCTTGAGGAAGACTTTTATCAAGACTTGTGAAGGAAATATTCCCCTGCATCTCCTGCATCTGAGAGATGAATTATGCTGAGATGTGCTGGAATAGTTCTAATTATAGTTTATGATTTCAAAAAGGTTTCCTTATACATCTTGCTAAGGTAAGATACAATTTTTTGTTGTTGTTGCTCTTTTTTTGTTTGTTTTGTTTGTTTTGTTTGTTTTGTTTTGTTTTGTTTTGTTTTTAATATCAGCAGAACTATCTAAAAAAGAAAACTGAGATCTGTCCCAAAGGGACTCTTGGACAGACATTTTTGTTCCATGATGAGACACAGAGTCAGAGCTGTCCAAATAATAAAAAACAGATCCTAAAGTGGGTCTTTTTGGAGGGAGATTCAAATTTGATTTATTGCTCATTATAGGGTCTGTTTATCTCTTGTTGTGAATTTTTATGTGGCCACTGGTATATGTCAAAATGTTGTGAGTTTTAATAAAATTTTGAATGTGAAGTGCATTTACATTATTTATTGTTCTAGTCTACTTCTGTTTAAAATGTAACAATAATGTGCTATCTAGGCAGACAGCTGAAAGTATTCAGTAGCTAATCAAATGCCATTAAAGGCAGAATGTGAAAATGGAACATGAAACGATTCTTTCCAGGAATACTTTTTAGTCTAATTTTAGTTGGTCAGATAATAACTGTAAATTCTGAACACATTTACAGAAATTAAAAGCTGATTGTGAGATGCTTGCAAGAGATGGCAATCAGTTTGGTTTTGACCCCTCAGAAAGTATTATGTAGCTAACTCTCATTAACCTGCACTAGTGAGTCAGAGCTCACAAAATAAAAGTCATATGCACTGTCTTTGTCAGAGTGTAGTGCCAGCTTCAAGATTTCACTTTCACTTGTTGGCTCTTATGAAATGTCATGGTGCAGTCAGGCACTAAAAGACAAATGTGTGTAACATAATATTTGGTTGTATGTGGTGCCAAACTGGAAAGTAGCTCCAAAATGCTGTGTGATTTGGTCTCCCAATACACACTGCTAAGTGTGAAGGCACTTCTCTTTTTAGAACATACCTTCATAACTTCTGTGACAACAAGCAAAGAGCATTTCTGTGACCTTATTTGCATTCATGCCTTCAGCAGTGATTTAACTGCCATAGTTAACCAGTCTGAGACATGCTCCTGCACCTTCAATGCATTCTAAACTTGCAGTAGTAAAAATTATAACACTTTGACCATCAAAATACAGAGCATGAATCCCCTTTTCATGCCTGCTCATGCTGCTGCCATACAACAGAAAGTTAGCAGCTAAAATATCAAAGTTGCTTCTCAGACTGTGCCAGTACACTGAATTATGGAAAAGATGGGTAGAGAGATCAATGGAGTTGCAGGTGTAAATGTTACATAATTTGTGAAGGATTCTGTGGGGTGAATGTTTCCCATAGAGAAAAATGTGGTTTCCATCTTCTCTGAGCTTGTGAGGGTCTCTGCAGATGCCTGTGATTTCTTCTGTTTGCATGTTCTTATTTTTTATATTGGGAAGGAACCACTTAAAAGAACAATCAACCTAACTAAGGAGGTGCATGGACAATATGATGGCAAGTGAATGTGAAGTAATGTATATTGGAAGGGAAAAAATATTATGTCAGCATCCTTTGCACTCTATTAAATTAGCTGAGGCAAAGGAATCCTCTGTCACAATAGACACCTCAGCGTCAACTTCTCCTCAGCATGAACCTGCAGATAAAAAATTGAAGAATGTTGTTGTTGCGGTACATGTTTTTGACTGTAATTTGGTCCTAGTAATGAGTTTTATAGCCCTTCCCATTTTGTATTGTTATAGCATATTTTATTACCAATGGATTGTTCCTTTCCCCATGTGTTGTTGGTTTTGCTGTAGTTGTCCATCTCCTCAAAGTCCTGCCCTTTTGTTCCCTGCTCCTCCTCCCATTGAATGCCAATCCCTTCCCATGCCTGTCCCTTTCTCTAGAAACTTCCCTATCAATTTTATATCCTTCAAAGCCCCATTGGTTTACTTAAGTTGTTCTCCTCCCCTGTAATCCCCTATTGGTTTAAACATTGTATTCCCTGCCTGTGTTCCACCCCCAGTTTCTCCCAATAGGTAAAAAATTGTTTCATCCCCTGGGACCTCCCCTATATATAAATTGATGGAAGGCTTTGTTCAGTGTCCTTCTATGCCTGATCATCCAGGTAATGAACACCTTTGGAAACGTACGGAAGGTGTCTCCCTGTTCCTTGTGCCTAGCCCTGGTGCAGTCCTGTCCCCAGCACAGGCCACCCATGCCACAGGACAGCTGTGCCCTACAGCCACACCCCGGATTCCACAGCTCCCTGGGGCCCCGCTCCCGCAGGCGGTGCCAGGAGTTACCCAGGGGGTGGGGAAGTTGCAAGATGAATAGGTGACAAATAACATGGTACTGCCATGGGCAGGCCTGTCCGAATCCCTAAGTGCAGCTGCTGATTGCTGGATCTCAAATTATATGATTGAAAGGGATATTGGAAAAGTTTGGGAAATCAAATACTGAGGAAGGACTGTGGCCAGATGAGAAAGGTTAGCTGGTGTGCCTTGGTAAGAAGGGGTGACCACTTAACCAGAGTTGGAAGGAACAGGGCTGAAATCTGTTACTGGGCTCAAAATGCTCACACCAATGATGGTTTTAAAGGTCATGCTCTAAAGTTTTACATCCCTTGGATTCACCACTCTTAGATTTAAGAGTCAGCATTATTATTTTAATTAGTTTACAGGCAGACAATATATGTGACTCCATGGATTTGTCTAGCAGGGTTGCTTTTTTCTCCCCATAAACTTGCTCTTCTGGAATGTTGAACGCGTGGCAAAAAAGTTTATTGGAAATTATTGTATTTGAAAAGGGCCTTAGCTATTCCCTAGAAAGAAGAGAAGTGAACACAAGGTCAATTTACAACCTGACCTGAAAACACAAAGTTGATAATCGGCCATCATTGCTTATTGTATCTATCATCTGATTTGTTGAGATGCTCAATAAATCCACTATTAGGAGAAAAAAGTGCTTACATGCATTTTTTTTCTTTAAAAAAAGAATTAAACAACAAAATAAAAGATTGATTGACAAGACATCAATAAAGCTTTGAGCACACACTGCTGACCTTTTTTCCTTTGCACTGCAATCTGTGTTTATTAGAATTCAGCTCCTATAAATACATTTCTGTGGATAAAAAAGCAAGCAGCTTCTTAGGAGTTTTGTTCAATAAACTTCTGTGAAAATTCTAAAGACTTAATACGTGGCTTTCAATTTAATTCATTCTGTCTTCCCTTCTTAAAAATAAGATATAAGTGAGGATGAAATAGGTTTAGCTGGTGAAATCTTTTTTCTAAAGATGTGTTCTTAAAACTCACCCTTCCTTTTTAATGTCTGCTACAGCAGTTCATTCAGAACAGACAGGATATATATATCATCTCATGCCTGGTACTGTGGGCTATTTCTTCTCTTTAAATAAAAACATATTATAAATCTGTTCTCCACTTGAGTGTGGTAAGCACTCAGGTTAGTGACTTCAAAAGTACAGCTGCAATAAGGCTTTGGCAGCACTACAGAATACTGACCAGCTCCTTAGACCTTAGTTTCTATTTGATCTTTCTGAGAAGAAAATCTCTTCAGTGACATTCAAAACTGTAAAGGTGACACAGCAGTGATGTCAAGCCTTTTAATTTTATTGCAGGCCTAGTGATATTCCAGTATTAGGGGTTTTGTGCTTAAAGCCCTGCCTTTTGGAGAGAGAATCTCATTCATTTCGTGTTGGTGAAATAAACACATAGTTGGCATTGCTCTCAGAAAAAGTGAAATAGAAACTCTAGGCTGAAATGGTCAAAATTTGAAACATAAAAGTGTCTGGATGAAGTCTCAGAATTTACTTTTCCTTGACATATGTTTAACTGGGTGTAGCCTTCTGTCCTGGTGTCAGATGAGCCGTGTGTCTTTACAAATTGTTCTGTGATGGTAAAAAGAAGTCAGTGCTATCAGATTTTCTTCTTCCTTAGTAATTCCTAAAAATTACGTTTTTATTCACCATTTTCTATTATTCTCTTCTAATGCAATGTTGTTGGCTTAAGCATCTTTGCCTTGATTAATGATAATAATCTCTGATTAATTTAGACTATTTTCTCCCTTCTCTCCTTGTGATGTTTTGGTGTGATGATTGCTTTGTTGGGCATTTTTTTCCCAGAATCTCTCCCTCTGTTTTGTTTGACTTTTGTTTCACTAAGTGCTGGCTTTTCTAGGGGTTCACAGAGTGCAAAAAATTACTGGCCTTTCTTTTAACACAAACTACAAAGAGCATCTGCATTACACCTGGAATGGTCTTATGTAGCACAAAACCACACCCAGAGTGCTCAGAGGTAACTGGGCAAGTGGGCTCTTGCCCCATGCTAAAATTGAAATTCAGAGGGCTTTTTCTGCTGTTGGACACTGGATGGGAGCTGGATTAGCTATTTATATTGGTCTAAATATTTTTGAATACTGATGGTAATTGTTTTTTTTCTTCTGGTTTGCTCTCATCCAATTAGATATAAAATTACTAAACTGTCTTTGAAAAGGGTTCATAGTTCCTGGATAGGATGGATTAGATACACAGGGACTATTTTCCGACTTGATCTCTGCTTGTGTTAAACCTAGCAACACCTGGGACAAAAGCATTGAATATGATTATTTCTTAATTTTGACTATGTTATCTCATGTCTGGGAGAAGGATGCACACAAAGCAGGTGATTCTACTCTTGTAAACTAAAAGGTAAGGAGGAAGAAGGCACACAGAACTCTGCAAATACTATAAAAAGTGGAGTTTGCTTTGTCCTCTCCTATATCTGTTGGGGGAAAAAAGTGTATTATAGGTGATTTTATCAAATGTAAAAACTTAATAAGATTTCCTAGTAACAGGAAGAAGGTGGTACACCTTTTTAGACATTCTGTGCGTTTATAATACATAGCATATACTACAAAATCATTCCCATTTCTGTAGAATATATCTAAAACACAGTCACACTCCACTCAAACTTTATCTATTAAATATAAGACTTTAAAGAGACATGCAAGCATTTCTTTCAGATATAGGAGGACTATATAGAAATTTAATTCTGCTTATTCAATAAAAAATTATTTCAAAAGCTCTGATCATTAGGATTATTATTAATTACTGTGCCATTCAGCTGTGCTGACAAAAAAAGTCTTTCAGATATAACAGAGCACATTAAAAATATTGGATTAAAGAATTAGCTCTGCTGGATTTTAAATAGAGCAAAATAAAATCTGAGCACATACCAGGTGATAATTTACCTACTTTCATTGCACATTGTTTGAATAGTTTGTATTATGGATGTGAAATTGCCCTCAAGGAGGTTAGTTAAAGTAATAAAGGCTTCCCTGTGCCTCAGGAGCCACTCCCTTTGTGATGTGACCTTTCTGTGACTTTTGAGCTCAACTCATTATGAAGACAGACAAATGTGTATTTTAAGTCTTCTTGAAAGCTTTTCAGGCATTATGCTTAGTGGTAAGGTGCCTTTTTTTTTTTTTTTCCTCATTTTCTAAGCTAGTTGCAACTGAGAGTGTGAGTGAGAAGAAATAATCATAGAATTGGTAAGGAAAGACTTCAAAGATCATCAAATATGTCATCAATATAAGCATAGTCCCTAAGGACCACATCTGCTCATCTTTTAAGTCCCTCCAGGGTTAGTCACTCCATCACTTCCATGGGCAGCCTGTTCCAGTGCTTGACAATCCATTTGGTGAATATTCTTTGTAATATCCAATCTAAACCTCCCCTGGTGCAGATTGAGGCTATTCCCTCTCATCCTGTTGCTTCTTACCTGAGAGAAGAGACTGACCCCCCCACCTGTCTGCAACCTCATTTCAGGTAGCTGTAGAGAGTGTAGAGAGTGATGACTCTTCTCAAAGCTAAAAGTCACAACCTTAAAGAGTATTTTGTGCCTTGTTTTGGTTTGAGGTGGGCGAGTGTGAGGTTTTTACATCGAGAATGAGTTTGGTTGTGCTGGAATTTCAATTTCAAAGCAGTGTGGGTAGCACATGGTCACTCCACTACTGCCTTAGCTTAAAATCAGACCTGTTTGTGCCACCTTAGGGTTGGTGGCACAATATACCCCAATTCCATGAGACATCCTTGCCCCGATCCCATTCTGTCCTGTGCTCATCATTGGCCTCATTGCAGTGAGCAAAAGGCGCCTGTTCGTGCTTGGTTCTGCACTGGGGCTGTCAGTGTATTGGGCCAAACTTCACCTCACCTGAGGCCACTGCTCAGTGCAGTGCTCACCATTTTGGTCTGGGGGCTCCAGCAGGGCTGTGTGTGTTTGGGAACAGCCGGTGTTTGCCCCTTGGAATGGGACGTGCAGCATTCAGCCACGAGTATGGGAAGGTGCTAAAGCGGCCGCTGCGTCCTCGGGCCCTCACCAGCCCCGGCGGTGACGGGGCAGTCGAGTCCTGTTGATTTCAATGCAGCATGGAGCTTGGCTGACAGTCCAGCATGTGTTTCACATCCTCAAACTCCGGCTTTAAAAGAGCCCAAATGTGGCTGTTGCAGCAGAGAGCTGAGGCCTTTCCGGCAGCCTGTGCCCCGCTGGAGGCTGATGGGGCTCGAGGAGCGCCCAGGTTGGTGTGCAGCTCTCTCAGAGCATCCCGCTGCCTGGGGCTCCTAGTGCCACGCCTGGGACTCGGGGAAGTGGGGAAGGACCTTCCCTGCGAGCCAGGAGAACCTCAGAACCTTCCCGGAGCACTGGTGGTGTGATGAGGGCATTTCTTCGCCTGTCAGTGCTCATCGTCCGTACCGGCAGCAAATGTGGTGGGTAGAGAACTTTTTCTATGAGGTATAGATTTCTTGTGCTTAATTGAAGGTTTGAGAAGAAGAGCCAAAAACTCTGAAAGTTGCCGTAAACTAACAGGGCTACACTGCAGAAGGCTTATGTGTATCCACATGGTGGTGAGCAGGTCGCTGCCTAACAGGGGGCTATCTGTGGGAACCCTCAGATTGCTGAGCTAGAACTGGGAGAAATAAGCAGAAATGCTGTCAAACAATAGCTTCATAAATATTCTCATTTCTAACCTCACAACAGTTTTGCTGTAGCTGTTGAATTTTTTTGAGTGTGTGTGTTCAGAATTACGAGATAATTTCTGCACCTTTTCCTGGTTGCAGGTGATTCAGGGTAAATAGAGTGGGTGAAGGCACTGGGGCAGTGCTGGAGGGCACCTCGTGGTGCTGTGCAGAGGGGTATCTGGGCAAGCAGAACACTCGTACTCAGGTTTTCAGGAGATATATGGGTGCTGAGGTTGATTATTTTTGAAGTTATTCTCTCAAAGATTCAGTAGAAATTCAGCATTTGTAGAAAAAAAGGGGTGTTAAAAAAGCCTCTTTGCTATGATATTTGTTAGAAGCACAGGCAATTTTTTCATCTGAGCAAATATTTGTAGGAAATTTTATGTGTAGAGGTGTACTTAGTTTGCCCTGCAGAATTTTCCAGGGTGCATTTGGGAGCATTTTGCTCACTCAGCTGTAATCTTAACATGAAGTGTGGAACTCGGTACACCATTTCCATTTCAAAGATCACTTAATATCGTTTCTGCAAATTTTTTAATTTGTTTAATTAAACTTAGCACTCCATTCCACTTCATTAGATCTATTTAATTTTCATGTATCTAAGCAGTTTTTCAAGTACATAATTAAAAGAATAGTTTTATAAAATCAGTACTTTTTTTATTAACATCCTCTAGAACAGGAACTATATTTTCCTGTTGATTAGCACATGATGATAAAAGCATTAGCATAAAGTAATAAGAAGGAAGCAATCTAGTCCTGTTTAAAATGTCCACCCTGAAGCTGGCCAGCAAGTATTTTTAAGAATGAAAGATATGTATGCTTTACTGAAATTGTGTAGGAGAAGTGAACGCAGCAATAATCTTGGTATTAATTTTTTGCTCACAGTGAGGAGTGTTCTTCATGAAGGGAAGTGGTATGTAGTTTGCAACTGGGAGTTCAGATTTGGGTTTCAGTTCAAGTACCATACAGAGGTGGATTTCATTAAGACAATTCTTGCAACTGAAGTAAGTGGGGTGCAGAAAAGGTGACTTGCACATGGCCAGGCAATAAACTGGAAGCACAATTAGCAGAGTCCCCAGCAGTTTTGTTATACTTGCTCAAAGAGGAGCCAAAGCTCCAGTGGTTCTCTTGTTGCCTGTTGGCTTCAGTTTGTGGATGTCTGGAACAGGAGATAATGTTTTGGAAATTGATCTCTGGGTAGAATGAGGATTAATTCCATTTGCATTTTCTTCTGATAGGCCAGTGGTATGACTGAAGGGAAAAAATTACTATATACCTTCATCATCATCTTAGTAAAATAAAAAAATGCTGTGTGGATATGTTATACAGTTTCTGTCTGTAGCTCCTTGAAAAATGGGCATCAAATATAGATGGAGAAGGTGAGGAAACAATGTCTTATTCCACAAGAGCCACCTACAATTGCCTTACACTCAATAGCCTGCAGGATTCATATAATGAAAACTAATCTGCAGTACAGCAACAAGATGAATCTGTGTAATTTAGTTCCCTGCACTCACACTAACTTCTGTGTCCTTTGAAGCTGATTTTCAATATATTCTTCTGCTAAACTGTTTTATGCAGCTGGAATTCTGTATGCCAGAAGACATACAGTACTGAGGAGTGAGTGAATCATTTCGGTGTATTTGGAGGCTTTGTTGTGTACGTGTGCTTTTGTATGTTTGTGTGTAAATATTTGAGGGTGTTATTTGAAAGAAAATATGAAAACAGAGAAACATATGTTCCTGATTTCATTCCCTGAAATGGCAGACAGCTGTCTCCCAGATTTCTTCCTTCCAAAGGCCTTTCAAATCGTGCACCATGTGCTTGACTGCATTGTGGCCACAGTGCACGTCTCGGGGTACCTCACCCTTCGTGTGACAGTGTGCACAGTACCATTACGTTGCCATTACACTCTCAAGGCATTTATTAGTGGACTAAAAGTCCATATATCCTCTTCCACAAGAGGAAGATGAGTGAGATTTGTGGCATAGCTGAGATCTACTTGAGTTTAGATGTCATTTTAATCCTATTCAGCTTCAGAATCAAACCAAAGTAAATTAAGCTATTTCAAGTCCATATCTGCTATAGATAAATGTTAGAAAAGCTCTGTCAATGCACCAACATTATGGTTTAAAAATGTTGTGGAAACTTACACTGTATCTGACAATTCAGCTCCAATAGATATAATTAAGCCAAGGATTAATTAAACTATATTACTTTTAAGGTCCTTTCATGTGTCTTGTGTAGAATAAAATTAACTACATGTGGCTCAGTCTAAGGTAAGGTAAATGGCAGTCCTTGGGTCTCACATTCAAGCTCTGTCAGTGTTTTTCTTGTAAAAGGGAGGAGCAGAACATTTCCATGAAATATTGAAAACCAATAGGATTGGTAGCTCTGTCAATAAAACTCTTAACCAAACCTAATGTTGTCTCAGATTTCAGTTTTATGGATATTGGTAAAAGCTGCCACGGTTAAAGGATTAGTTATTCACCTGATTCTTTCTTGATGTCCCCTTTAATTTGCATGTATGAGGCCATTGCCAGTTCGTGGGGAATGTTTCCATGACAGGCCAGGCCTCAGAGCAGTACTTGGGGTGCTGATAGCACTCAGCTGCTGGGTTCACCTGCACTTTGGCATATGAGTATTTTTCCTGGCAGCAGGTGTGCAATGATCACACAGCCTGAGCATGTTTATTTGGCAAGAGGAAATGAGAATGGAATGGAATAGCAAAGGTGTTTTTGCTTAATTTAGCAAATGATGCCAAAAATTATTTGGCATGAGAGAAACTGGACAATAAGCAGTGCATCTTTGCATTTCTGTTTGACATGAAAACTGATCAGCACATGCTGGGAAACCAATCTGGTCTGACTTAGGGGTCAGGTGTATGGGCACACCCAGCCAGCTGCAGGTGGAGAGACCTGGCCCTTGGCTTGCCCTAACATCAGCCACGGCTGGTCCCTGTTGATCTGCACAAAAGGGGACCATTGTTAAACCCTCATTTTGGCTTGTTTTTCTGTAATTGTTATAGCTGAACTAAACTGATCCAGTAAATATCCCAGTAAGCTGGCTAACCCACCATCTTTATAAGCTACTGCAGAGCCACTCTGGGGCCTTTGCAATCCTATTAAAGAAGCTTGGTCCCTAGTTGCTCTGAAGAGGAGGAGAGTGCTCTTTGAGCTACATTCTGAGAAGATCAGTATGTTAAATATTTCAGACTTAAATAGGAATTAGCAACATTGTTCTGTCTGAAAGTGATTAATTTTGAGAGCTCCTCTGGCAATCGCTGTTAAAAGTCTTTGTATTAAATTTGCCATATTGCAGTCTCTGTTTCCATTCCATGTTTGAATGGCAGTTCATTCCACAGGCTCAGTGCAGGGGAATTATGATGGTATTCAATTAGCCAGGTAGCCTCTGAAGATTTGCTAATGTACATATAAAATAGAAATCCGCTCTTAAATCTTCTCTGACCTGGGCTTTCGTTTTAACCACTAAATAATGGTTATATAATGTACAAAAGGCAGCCCCTCTGTTGGCATGCCAGGGATGAGTGGTGTTCCTTGTATACCACAAACACAGTCTGTACTGATGGGGCAGAGACCTGAGAACTGACAAAATGTTAAACACTGCTTTGTATGAAGAGGTCTTGTGTAAAATGGGGTGTGTGGAACTGGTAGATCAAATATTGTTTAGAACCATTTTGCAGCAGTGAGTGAAGATTCCAACCCAACTTCTGGTAAATAATATATGCCCAAAGATTATCCCTTGATTTTTTTCTTAGAATTAGAAAACATATGTCTGTGTGTATATATGATAATGTCAAAGATAGGTATTCCTTGTGCACAAGGAAGAACTCCACTTTCAGGATGCGTGACTTTCATTGTAGATGAAAGGAACTGACAAAAAAATAAAGAACAAAATTAAAACTCCAGGAGAGAACAGAGTATGCAAGACTCCCTTGTTAACAGCAGACATCTGCCAACATGCAGACAACCTATGAAGGGAGCTTATTTTATCCTTAGAAGCATTACATAGAAAATAGTCCTACCAGTATTAAGTTGTGTACACTCCAAACCAAAGAGTCCCTTGTAACAAATTCTTTATCAGATTTCACATAAAACAATCTCACCAGTTTATTCATACCACACTTTTTTGCTTTTGATCAATTATGTGTTTTGTTGTTGCTTTTGTTTGTTCTGATTTTGTTTTTTTAATGAAAGTTACATTACACTCATCTCTTCTATGTTAATATGATTATTATGTGTGGAATCTTAACAGATTATAAATTCTGTTTGTTTCTAGGACTGGACCTCTTTTTTTAACTCAGGCTTCATAAAACTAAAACATTAAACATTGAAGAGCCAGAAAAGAACAAAAGTGTAATCTATAACTAATAGGCATTGCATATTTCAAGCAAACTAGTACATGCGATTCACTAGAAAAGATTCTTATAAATTCCATTATATGTAAAGCATACTGAACAAAGCAGTTATAATACACATTAGTAGAAATGCCAAATGTGGTCTATCACTTAAACAATGTATTTCTGAGCAAGAGTTTGCTGGTGTTTTAATGATGTTTCTATTGCTATTTAAGCTTTCAGGGAGATGGAATATTTTACTCTGAGTGATGGAAACTGAGAACTGTTAGAGTGAACAGATGAATGAGAGCATTCAAAACATACACTGTGAAATTCCATGTTTGACCTGACCATTGAAATAGAGCTTGAGTTTTGAAAACAAACACACAGAAAAACAACAGAAACCCCTATAAAGAAGTTTTGATGTGTTATAAAGGTCTATATCACTAATGCCAAGGAATTTTCTCAGTTTTTAAATGCTTGCAGCAAGTTTTTGTAGTCCCTCTCTGAGCTGGCCATCGTGCAAAGTACAACACCAAAGGAAAGCTTGTAGAGAACATTGTGATGCAGAAGGGAGTGGCTTGTGAGTCTGTAAGTAAATAGAGGCCAGGGCTAGGCAGGATTTTCATTATTAATTTCTCAGTTGTTTTTCAATTGAGTTTTGTCAGACCCATTTTTACAATCTTTAATTTTAGTTGGAATTTAAATAAAATCCCACCAAAAAACTTTCAGCTCCATGTTTTTCCTGACTCCATCTCCAGTTTTGCTGTTGAGGCTCTGACCTTGTGTCCACATAAACTAAACTTAGCAGGTAAAAGCTACAGAAAAAGCAAAATTATTTTTTTTCCAGTCTTCCTTTAGCAAAAGGTGCCATTTGGCAAACAGGTGATAACATCTCCCATTTGGTACTGATAAATTGGGGGAAGACTGTGCTAGGCTGTGAAAAGAGTGAACAAGAAGTTTATTCTCAGTGAAGGTGCACCAACTTGTTGTGGCTTGATTCAAAGAGGTCAATTTTTCACCAGCTAAAACTAACAATAAAAACCTCAAAGATGTTATCTTGGTCATCAGTGTATGAAACAAGAACCAGAGATGGACAATCCCCTTCAGAAAGTGGCTTACTGCAGCAACTTAACAATACAGTAGCTCATGATTTACAAGGAGGTGGTTGCAAAGAGATAAAACTTCAGCCAGTTTCTCCAGTACTTCAGAGAGAAAGTTTGCTTTTAGTTACAAAGGGAATCTAAACTGAGAAAATTAGAGCTGAGCATGTATGGTCTATCTGATTATATTAGATGATCTAATTTCAACAGAGAAAGCTGTAATTTGTCAGTTACAGCACTTAATGCTGTTGATGTTTTAGTGGGAACCCCTTAGCTGTTGAAGTTAGCATTGTGGCAGAGAAATGTGTCCATGTTTTCTAAGGGTCTTGCATATGTTTTCAAAGAACCATAGTGAGAATTAGTTTCCTCTGGGAAGCAACTATGCAAATAAAATTGTCTTAAAGTGTATCAGCCATGCTTGGTGGTGAGCACGGGAGAAGTGAAGTGGAGCTGGCTCAAAGCATTTTGACTTGAGTGTGGCTGGAGGCAGCCTGCTGCCATCCTCCTGCCCTGCTGCACCTCCAGAGAGGCTCTCAGGCTTCTTCTGCACCTGCAGCCAGGCTCTGGCCCTGGTGCCTCCCTGCCCCAGCTGAGAAACGCCTTGGGAGCTGTTGGCTTCCTGATTGTTTTGCCTTGCCTGTGCTAAGCAGTCATGGCAAATGTCATGTTTCTTCTACACTGCCTGGGGGACCAGGACAGGCAAGTTTCTGTGTCCCTTTAAAACTTTACCCTCTGAATTATTCTACCAATGAAAGAGTCAATGGACTGATCCCAAGCCGGTAAGGCAATCTTTGTTTAAAGAAGAGGAGAGTTACATTTCAGCATTTTTGTGACAATTATAGTAATCAAGCTAAATTATCCATAAACCAGAAAAAGGTATCAGTTTTACATTTGAAGGAAAGTTTTTTATTAAAAGATAGTTTTGTTTGGTATTTTATGCCTGGGATATAACTGCTTTAGCCACCCAGAAACCACTGTGGTTGTTTTTTTCTCTATTATTGCTGGGCAAAGTTATTGAGGAAAAATATTAGAATCTGAGGCAATTCCAAAAGATGTTTTCTTGCCCTGACTCGGTAATTCTGCCTTCATAAATTCATGCTGTCTTGTGGATTGTCATCCTGGTTATATATCTCTTTTAACCACAAAAAGCCTTTTAAAATGGGGAGCCTGTCCCTGGCTGCTGTTGAGCTGCTCCTGGCAAGGATAACGTTGTGTCTCCCAGCTGCTCCTGCCTCCCTCCTCAGGAGTTGTCACAGTGGGCACTGATTTGGAGTGATCCTGTGCACGTTCCTGTGCTTTTTTAACCAATAACCCATGCACTGGGGAGAAATTAATCACTTAAAGGTATTCATAATATTGTAGAATTTGTGGGTGTTTGAATTTTGGGGGTTGGTTTGTTTGTTTGGGGTTTTTTTGTGAGTAGGTAATGAGGCCTGTTCTTTATTCCCATATTCCCAGAAGTTAATAATTGTGAAAAATTCACCAACTATCTCTCTTAACAACACTGCATTTTTGGAGATGAGGAGGCACAGCTTCTTCAATAGGTTTGCTGCCTGAACTTTTGTAAAAAGACATTAAAGTATTTGTACACCCACAATGGACAAGAATATTCTTGAAAACATGTTCCTTTTGCATACTTTAAGGAAAGTCAGAGGTTCAAAACTGATCTTCAAAACAGAAAATTTGACTGGTTGAATTCGTCCAATTTATTTTGCTGAAATTTGCTATTTTGAAATTTGAGTTCTTTGCCTGTGCACATACCAGGCTAGAGTTCCTTTTTCCAAGTATAATTTCAATGGAAGGATTTATTTCAAGGATTACATTACATTCATTTCACTTACCAAATTAAAAAGATCATTCCACTGAAATTGAAAAAATAAACCTAAAGCAGTGTAAATTATTTTTGTAACATCTATATTCAACATTGAATGAAAGAATGAAGTCTGGAATAATTCCTGCATTGAAAATGAAGACATCTGGGTTCATCCTTGGCTCCACTGTCTTGTTTTGCTTAAGGAAATTGTATCATCTCTCTCAGCTTTAGTCTGTAAAACTAAAAAATGTGCAAAAGTGTTGTGAAACTATTGTTTCTCATGCAAAGCAAGTTAAGAGCAATAGCTTTAACTGCTAAATATAGGGTTGAATGTCATGATAGTCAGTTAATGTATTGTATGTGATTTATATGATGCATCTAGATTTTTTCCAGCTTCATACATCATTCTGATTTCTACAGTTGCATTCACGATTCTGAATTTCCAATATAATTAGAGAACAAAGTTCAGCCTGTGGATTGTAAATGAATGACTATAAATGTAATTTAATGAGTAGTTCTTACCCATAACTGGTTGGTTGCTTAGATCACATGGTGTTTTTTCTGCTCTTGGGTTAGATTCAAACCCAAGAGAGTAATAATTACTACTTACACAGTGATATCCAGTTAGTGACTCCTGTCAGAGATGGATGCAGCCAGCTGAGTACTTGTGAGCAAGGCATTACACAATCCTTCAATGGCAACTCTTGCAAGCCTGGTGTGTAGAAATTACTGATTCTTGTATTATTTGTCGTTCTTTCACAACAGTTTTATTCTGTAGCACTCCAAGTCTGAAAAGTCACAAACTGTACAATGTACAAAGGCAACCAACACAGCATGGGGCCAGGTTCTGGAAAGCAGGACACACGAGAGTCAGCTCTGCCACACCTGCTGGGTCTTGGCTGCCTTTGGCACTGCTGGTGCTTTGTTTCCAGCACAGAATTTTTTTCCATGCTCCAAGACTATACATGGCAAAGGTAGGTTTTCTTAATCACCTTGAACTATAAAATATCTTGTTCCAGAGACTGGATCTGGGTTGTGTTTTTGGAGACTCTGTAGAACCGTTAATAGGTTTCAATGGAGGGCTTTGCATCTTTAACTTGCTCCAGTGTTTTTAGTGGTTTTTTGGAGTTGATTAACTTATTTTGTTTTCATTTGCCTATCTGCTAGAATTTTCCCCAAAGGAAGTCTTGTGATTAGGTTTATAGGCTCCCTCTCCACGGAGAGCTTATTGATGCCTTTTCTAGTCTCTGAATAGCATTTTCCATCTGTTTCTGCTTGCCTGGCTCTGGTTGTTCTAGTACTTGTTTTTGCAATTTTTTTTTTTTTTGCATACTATATTTTCTTACCATTTAATATCACTTGTGAATGTTACGTATTCACCAGAGATCCCACTTTTGTAATATTTGACCATTCCTTCAGTCTTGTGAAATAGCAGTGGTGTCATCTCACAGACAAGGTAGAGAAAAGCATGAGGGATTTTCAAGTGGTCCTAGAGAAGTTCCTGAACCCATGGTTTGATGTGTTAGTCCAGATGCTGTGCCATGACTTCTAACTTCTCTGTCCAGCATATCAAAGTTGAGTTGATATTGTGATGATTTTTAAAACTGCTTCATCTCTCGAGAATACTAGTTTTCATGGACTATGCTGGTACCTATCCAGGAAAAAAAAAATTAATTGGTGGAAATTTCTGAGAAGTTAAAAAATGCTAAGATGTATAAATATTATATAGTGTACAGGATGTAGCATCTTCCTAAAGTGTATAGCTGCTCATTGAGGCATATCCAAGCTTCTCTTCTTCACAGCTCTACTGAACTTGTAAGAATCTGCTACGACTTTAAAGTACAAAAACCCCAAAGCAGATCCATAATCTCCAGGGCTGTAAGTGTTGAGTCCAGCAGCTTTCACCTGCTGCACAGTTCCCTTCTCCAGAATAAGTGAGAGCAGAAATTCTGTGTTCTCTGCCTTCCTGGGCTGCTGTGAAAGGAGTGTGGCCTGCCCACGGGTTCTGTGCCCTGGTCACTGCAGATGCTCAGCTCTCCTGGTGGTCTTAGAACTGGGAAAGAAAAAAATGCAGCATGGTGCAGTGTTTGGAGCTGCTCTGGATGGAATACTTTTACACTAAGTCATTTTTCAAAGGAAAATGATTCTAGTAATGCTCTTAGCCAGAAATGTGTTGGTATGTTTTTCAAGATGTCTTGGAATGCTAGCACAATAAGTTCGCTGTACAAATCTAATTATCTCAGCCTTTTTTTTTTTTTTTTTTTTTTTTTTTTTTGGCAATGTTATTTGATTTAGTTTTGAAGCTGTTAATGAACTGCTTTGAGAAAGAGATTACATGATTTATGTAACATTTATTTTCTTTTATTCTTTGTGATCTGCCTTGTTATAAACCATGAATTGTTTAAGTGCATTTTTTGCTTTGAACTAGCAGGAGAGTGGCAGCATCTCTTGTTGGATTTGTTCATTTTCTTAAATGAATCTAAAACATGACTTACACACCAGGCTGTACTTTCACACAAAGGACACCTCTGTGGTGTTCCTCTCTTTTTGAAAGAGTAAGTGAGGTTCTCTTCCCACCTTTGGCCTCACTAATGAGATCTGCAGGGGGGAATCAACATCAGTTTTCTCTGATGGCATAATGACAGAGTTTCCTGGAGATTGAGCTATCAACACTGATATAATTTAATTGGGGGAAGAGTTTAGTCCAGCCACAGGCATGCATGCTCAGCTGGAGGAATGCTTTTTTTCTAGACTAATGTAGTTTTCTAGTCTCTGAGTAGAAGTTCAGGACAATCTTTCTGCCCAAATATTATTTAATGTTCCTGAGATGGAGAGCATTCTGTTGGCCATTGAAAGCCAGTAAGTTTATGGTCATTTTCTACAGGTAACAAGAAGCTTTTGTGCAAGTTTGGGAAATACAAACCAAGCAGAGAAATTAAACTGTGTAAAAATTAAGTTATTTAATTTTTTTAAAATATCACTGGAAGCAATGGTTAACAATGTAAGTAAAAGTAGTATGGGACTCTGTTTTATGAAGGCTTAGTGATGTTCTACAGCTGAGAATTCTGGTGTTTTGGAACACTTTCTCAGAAGTGAGTGTATTGTTTGGCATGCCAGATTACAAGGCTCTAGAGGAAAACTTCAAGGGAAAACTAATCTTGCAGTCACTTTTTGTTCTTTCAAGGATTTGACCTTAGTTTTTACAGTGGTTTCAGCTATTAAACAAGTCTCCTTATTTTGTTACGTTTTAATTGCAAGAATACTTTATATGTTCTGAACCATAAACAGAGTGAAATTGCTGACTACACAGATATCCCTGTCACTGGAATTGTTGCAATAATATTTTCTAGTCTTAGTGACAACAACTTTTTCAAGGAAAAATAAAATCCTGATCTCAGCCAGTTAACTACTGTATATAGTGTAACATAAATATAAAACATATAAAGCTATGCACAATGTGTATATACACATTTGTACAACATTTTTTTAATGTAGGAGTTAGTATTAAAAGCCAGAATCCTTTTGCTGGTTTTGAACATCAATTAATTTCCAGCCTAAGAAATATTTCCTATCCCCATTTTCACAATAGAGACATTCTGTCTATCACTTGTGTTTGAGCAAATTTTGATCTTAATGTTTGGATTTTCTTTTCCTCCCACTGAAACTAAGGGAAAGAAAAAGTGATGTTAATTGAGGAATTAGTTCACATAAAGGGTCAGTAGCTGGGGTTAGTACTTAAAAGTATTTCTTCTCTTAAGAAAAATAAATACAATGTGCAGTTAGCATTAAGTAGTGCAATTTTGTACCTCAAATTATTTAGAAAGTGAAAATATTTTCCCTATGATTTTGTGACTCCTTAATGTAATATCAGCAGTTCTTTGCTGCTTAGTTGAGTTTGAAAAATGACATTGTAAAGTTTTCTTTGTTAGTCCCATTTTTGAGGTGAGGTTATACAAAGTGTCAAGCCCGTGTCTCCTGTGGAGTCTGTGTGAGTTGAGAGTACCTCAAAGGTGAGTTACTGTGTAGGACTCAAACTTGTGTTTCCAGAAAAATGAAGAAAGGAAATGCAGAAGGGCTAAGATGGGGGGCCAGCTGTCTATTAAATAATTTCTATAAATAAATGCTTTGCACTCTGGAGAATGCTGGCCAAACACTGTCTTTGGCTTGCAGGGTATCATTGTGTTGTGACATTTACCCATTTCCTAGAGGAATAAAATGTTCCTGCGTGACTTGCAAATCAAGCCTGGTTTTACAGAGCATTGGGTAGCTGTTTCCTGGGGTAGCCACAGTATTTGTTGGATGATGAGGGGCACTTCTCAGCACCCTCACCGAGTGCTGCTGGAAGGCCCTGAGCAGCACAGAGGGACGTGGAGCCAAAGGTCCCCCAAAGGCACCACTGGAGCTTTGGAGCAGCTGCTGCTGCTGGAGTAGCAGAGCTCACAGTCCTCTGTGCTCCAGTGCCCAAATCCCACCCTCAGTGCTGTGCTCAATAAAGTGGTTACAGAGCAATCACACAAGCCACAACACAAACATCTCAGCAGTCAAACTATTCCTCACCAGTCAGGTATACTCCCTTGTACCTGTAATGCAAGACTAAATTTTGGTTTACAGGAGTTTGATTTTGATTGAAAACTCAGCTGCCCTTTAAGATGTATGGGAGCACAAATTTGATTGAGAAGCCAATCTTCAGTCCAAAATCCATTTTGGATTAAGTGTGATAGTGATTTTTATATACATTCAGAATATTCTCTTTTTAATCAGTGGTATTCCACATAGCAGTGGCCATCTCTGAACATAAATTTTAATAAAGAAACTAACATAATGTTAACACATTGTTTTTCACAGCAGATTTAACATTATGCTAAATTTTGGTCTTTTCTTCGGTTTGGTTATTTACAGAGAAAAATACCACAGGAGCTAGAGCTTCATGACTTCTATCAAAAGAAAAGAACTACTTTGTTCAAAGATACCAGAATTATATTTGTCAGTTCAATATAAATCTAGTTGTAAAAAAAGAGGTAACAATGATACATAAAAACAAAATTTAATGAAAAGAACTCACATTATGAGTGAATTTCATGAATCATGTAAAGGTGTGCATAAAAAATTGAATATGTACACTTTAGATCTCAGATCTGATAAATATTTTATTGGATTAAGAAATGCACTCTTGAAGCTTACCTGTATATAAAACATAAGAATGCATTAGGGAGGTAAGGTACTCTGTCAATTAACACACTTGTGTATATGTCTGTCTGTCACTGGAAAAAAAAAAAATCTTTGTAATTATTAGACTTAAGGTGGCTGCATCTGTAAAATTTTAAAAATGGAGGCTTTTGAATGAATAGAACTAACTGCTGAGGTCACAAACTACTTGCATAAAGTGTGATTGAGGAGAAATATAAGCCTGGGATCTGCTAATACATGCACTTAAAATACAGCCTTGATGTTCTAAATTGTCATCAGTGGAGTACTCTTTGAGGGGAATCAAGGTTTAGTTCTGCTGTCACCAAAAGAAGAGCTATGATTACAAAAGCAGAGTTAGTCCAATACCTGATGCCTTTGGACAGCTTGCTATCAATCTCCAAATAACACCACCTTTTAGACCTGCAAGTTTTACGGAATTCCGTTGTCATGATAATGCTGTTCTGGGCCAGCCCAACACTCAGGTGGGGAACTGAGACTTTTGGGTCATGAAAAATGCACCTGGAACTGGATTTAGTCTTCTTGAGCATCTGCATGTCTGCATCACCTTGCCTGGTCAGCCTTCTCTCAGTGCCCCATTTCTGGGAGCTCCCTTCAGTATTAGGGTTTTCTGTAAAGCTGCTCCTTCTGATAAAGTTGAGATATTTCTTTTTCTTCAGCCTCACATTTATAATGCACAGAGGAGTGTTTTGATGGGAAGTATCAATACCATATTGAATGATTCTATGGCCTGGATTTGAAAAGCCTGGGTACCAATAATCAGTTTTGTTTCTTTGGATTTTATTGATAGTGAATTAACAGATGGATATTTCTTTCCTTATATCTGATATGTAACTGTGTGAAAATGCTAGCAATTCAATAAATAGTAGTGAACTGACTCTTTAATAAGTTAAAAGAAAATTTAACATCTGAATTCAGTAAGTGATAGCCTAATAATGAGTTATCAGGAAGTAGGATGAATGCTAATACTTCTTTAGAAGCAGTGACAAATAGTAGAGAATTGAAATGTGTTTCTGCCACTTCAGAAAGACAATGGTTTGGGTTATTTTGAAATGGATGTTTCTGTTCACATGTCTTTCATCTACCTGCTTATGCATTTGTATAGGTCTATTCCTTTGGATTCAAGCTGCCTTTAGATATTGAGGGGAGGAGGGACAAGCATTTTGAGCATTAGAATTATCCTAACTGGTAATATGAGCAATGTACAATGCTTTCTGAAGAATAGGTACCAGTTTCTAAGCTAATCTTGCTGCTGTAGGTACAGTTTTGAACTGCAGAGCTGCATATGAATGTGGTACTACTGCAAAGTTCTGCCAGTGTAATTAATAGCAGAATTTGGCTCGGGTTCTGCAAAGACTTTGTGGCCATGTTTTGCATGAAAAATGCATATGTGTTGGTTGTGGTTTTATTCTGATGTGGCTGAGATCAGCAACTGCTTACAGAATCAAAAAGCCATAATTGCATTGTGAGCATTAAGAGGTAATGCACACAGCTTCTTATGCATCCTCCATACCAGGTCAACCTTATCTTGCATATCGGTTACCAGTTAATAATGGAGCAGATGTGTTATTGCATGTTTCTGTGCTTTTCCTTGCTGCTGAACAAGGCTGTTTCCTTCCCTCCAGTTCCAAATAAAATGTTTCAGAAAAAAAAAAAAAAAGAATACAGTCCTCTTACCCACATTGTAACATCCAATAATGTTGAGTGTTCTGAGGTTTGAAGATGAAAGAAACAGGCTGTAAGTTATGGAGTTGGAGGACAATATAAACAAAGTGACCTTTGGTATCATGCTTGCCATATTCTGATGAATAAATTGAGTTCATGTTTAACATTCAGATAATATTCCTGGCAGAGCAAAACATTGCCACATTAAATGTTCAGATCAGAAATGTTCAATGCAGACTAAATTAAGTTGGATCTTAGGACAGCAAAGTTAAAATGAGTAACATGTGGCAATATTTGATTTAACAAAGAAATGTTTCTTTTTCCTTTTTCCCTTTTTTTTTTTTGAAAATTTTTTTTTTAATACTGTAAGTTTAAAAGTATAAAGATACACATGCCACAATGCAGTGCCAGGAACGTTAACTGCTTTTGATCTCCCTCCTCAGATATTAACGTCTCCCCCTGAACACCCCCCTTGTTTGGCGTCTTAAGAGTTTTCATACCAATAAAGATGCAGAGAACAGCAGTCTTTGCTTCTGTTTCTTCAGCTTGTTTTCTTAGTGTTGCATGATCTATGCCCTGGAGAGGTCAATTTTAATCAGCCCCCAGGCACTGCTTAATATTTAGGGCCAAATTGTCAAAGAAGGCCTCTGCTGGATTTTGATTAGTGAGCATACGATCTTTTCTTGCACTGTTGAGCCTCCCAAACACATGTATGTTTTTGCCTGCCAAAATCCAGTCCTAAACTCTTTGAAGTGAAGATGTGGTCATCCATGCTACTGACATGTGCATTCTTTGTTTGCAAATTGGATAGTTGCACATCTGTCTCTATCCGCCATTGATTACTCTTGTACAGCTGCACCTGTATTTGATTGTGGGAATGAAAGGGTTGGAACTGGAATTTATTTTTGGAAATGCAGTGCCAGCTTTCTGTGAGATCAGTGTGATTCTCAGTCATTCCTGCTTTGCTGTTTTTGCAGTTTGATCTCTGTAGAAATCTTTAGTCTTGCAGGTATTGAGAATAAAATATAACTATATTGCTAGCATTTTAATAAAATGTTTCTTGGCTGCATGGGAGCATTGAGTCCAGGGGGAAGATATATAAATCTAGTCATTCTTGAAAAAGACCATTAGTCATTCTGGTTTAAGCAGTGTTTAAGGGAGCAGGAACTTCATGGACAAGCCCCTTTATATGGCTGTGATGATTTTTCAGAATTATAATTCCAGTAGGAATGCCAAGCATAAGCATAGAATAATGCCTTTTGCAAGCCACAAATGTTGGTGGTAACAGAGAACTGTGTCCAAAATAGTTGTGATTTACATAAGTATTGTAGAGCAGAAATATCCAGTATTTTGGTGCCACTTAGATATATACTTTATAGAGATGAGGGAAGTACTAAAACATATCCCAGTTATTATTTATGCATGTGGTTATATCCTGAAAGATTGAAAATATTTCAAGATCAGGACTCGATGTCTCTGTTATAGAAGAAAAATTGGTGCATGTCTGAAGGATTATTTCAGTCAAATATATAGGTTGGAGAAACACAGTCAAAGGTGTCCAAACATGTCTCAAAATTGAAGGGGGTTTTCTGCTTTACCTAGACTCTTTCAAACCTGCACCATTGTGACCAGCTCAGATGTAGGCTGATTTTTATGTGGTTGGGAAATAAATCTAATAGTAATTCTCCATGCGCAGTTTCCAGAAACCCCACTTAGGAAATACATTAGCATCCAGGACATCCCTGATGGAAAAAAAGGCTATTTTAGATGTGGGCTTTTCAGTGGGAGCAGCAGGACTCCTTTCTTCACAGACCTTTCCTCTGCTTGCAGTGTGCACTGTGGGTTGCAGCTCTGCCCAACGTGCCAGGAGCAGCAGTTGGAACACAGCCTTTGGCTTCAGTGTGAGTGGAGAAAGGCCTGTGATGATTTAAAAAATGGGCAGGCTGGAAGGGAGCAATCAACTAATAAAAGTTCATAACCATGCAATTATGGCATAGTGACTCTGCAAGCTGAAATTCATTGGCCATTTAAGGCTCTCCAAGTCACATATCAACCTTTGAGAATTTCTGCATTTATTTTTGATTTACTTCAATCTTACCGAATGTTCAGCTTTTGGCATGTCCAACTATACAGCATAAAACTTCAAAGAGCACACATCCAGAAACTTCACTGAGTTGCATAAGACTTCCTTTATTTTCTGTTTGTGTGTATGTATACAGATTCACTCCTAGCTTGTAGGATATGCATTTTAAGTTTCTGAATTCATTCATTTGAAAAGCAGTGGGCTTGCATGTAAAAATCTGTAACATAACTATCATGAGGAAAAGAAATGCACAGTCATGAACATAATAGCTACAAATTGATCTCACTGCCCCAGCTCATTCTGGACACTCTCAAGGACTGAAAATAATATGTAAAAAATTGTTAGTTTGAGGAAGTAGCATCTGCAATCTTCTCCTAGCCTAACATTAACTTTGTAAAATGAATCTGAAAATCGTGTATTCTGGTTGGCAGTAGAAAGGAATTTAGGAATGCAGAGAAAAAGAACAAGAGCAGGAAAAGGCATTCATCATGATTACTTTTCTTCTTTATTTTTCAGTCCTGTGTGAGAGGCTTCAAACTGTTGCACTGCATGCTGCATTTTTAAAACTTTCTCAAACTATACAGAGATCTTGAATTATCTTTCAGGCTCAGGGAAACTACTGAGATTTTGACAGGACAGTTTGTTCTAAAAACCAGAAAGTGAAACAGAGAAGGTCTTCAGAATACCTTATTGACCTTTGTTTGGGATAATAATTTTTTTGTCTGTTTTTAGCACTGCTTATCCTTTGCACCATCCTGCCCTGTGTCTGAGCAGTAGCAGGAGAATCAAAGGGAGCAGCTAATAGGTGCTGGCTTACGCAGCTTCCTCAGAGCCCCACGCTGTTCCAGCTGTGCCTGACTGATGGAATACCAGCAAGTGGGGGAGTACCTGTCATTTGGCTTTACTGTTACATTCACATTTGTAGAAAGAGAAAAGAAAGGCTGAAACATTTCTGTCATGTTGTTGATGTTCAGTACCAAAACACAGCACAGCCACAACAAAACCATACTGGTAATGAATAATGCCTACTGTGCAACAGAAGGAAATTGTGTTTATTTTATAGGCCTTAAAGTTATTCTGTCTACTTGGTATGAGACACCCCCAAATTCTCAGTAATTTCTTTTTATTGTCATTTGTGCTGACTCTCAAGTTCTGGATTTGGTACTAAAGCAAGCAGGCAGCATTCTTTCACTTGGGCCTT
Organism: Lonchura striata; assembly: GCF_050655825.1. NCBI lineage: Eukaryota > Metazoa > Chordata > Aves > Passeriformes > Estrildidae > Lonchura > Lonchura striata. The sequence goes on along the minus strand of NC_140713.1, from coordinate 15,572,527 downwards.
TGGGATATGTACTGTGGAAAACAGTTCTTCTGATACAGAAGGTAATGAAAAGTCTCCCAACACTGAAACAAAAATGTGTTACTAAAAACAATGACAGCTTGTCAGAGTGAAAAGCAGAGTAACTTTCAGATGTGAAAGAGCAAATGCCATGTGAATTGAAATATGTATGACTTGACTTAGTGCTGGAAATATAGCTGGTGACTTGTTTTTTTGTTTTGCTGCTTTGTTCAGCATTGTAAAGGTGAGTCTGGATGGCCATGGGGATTATGTAAGAAATTTAAGAAAATGCATGTATTGACTGAAAGATGACCATAGATTAGATTCTGTCACAAAGCTCTTTTCTAAAGCCAGAAGTTCTGACCCTGGAGAACCATTTGAAATTTCAGGATGGATTCCATCAACTTGGAATCTTCAGCATAGAAATTTACAATTATAGCTTTTAGGCTGAAAAAAGGCAACTTTTAAACCACCGTTTTTTAATGTGTAACCTTAAAGCTCATGGGGCAATAATCTGTCTTTGTCCAGTGATCTAGCTGGCTTTGAACGAGGCCTGAAGCTCTCAAGCCTTTCCAAGCCACTTTTCCAAAAGTTCTGGTGATAAGAGAAAAACATAACTCCTTGTCAGATATTATCTCAAACATCTCAGTTTCCCTCTGGCAGGTTTTCTGATATGAAAACCCTTACACGTGGTCACTGTGGCAATAAGGATTAACTCTTAAAATTTGCCAGCCTGGGCTTAGTACCGTGCAGGCTTGGTGTAGTCACAGGAAAGGAAAACATTCCCAGGTATGTTTTCAAAACCATCATGGGTCATTCTCCCACTCTTGCTTTGTTCATCTCCAGGAGAGGTCATAAGAGCCCCCAAAGCCAGATCCCTGATTATTCTTCATGAACAATAGAATGGTGTCCTTGCTGGCTGGTCTGGCATCCTTCACCATTATTTCCACTGCAATTGTACATCCTTGAGGAGAGAGAGAGACTGAGATGCCTGCTAGGAATACAAAACTCCACTAACATGCTCAGTAGCTCCTAAGCTTTTTAAGATCATCTTATGATTTCATATTAAAGAGGAAACTTTAATGTTAGGATGGTAACTTGGTGGCTTAATGGCTTAAGTGATTTTTTTAGAAAGATATGTTCAAACAGAACAATGAACTTCATAGTAAATATCAAAAAGTTTCAGCTTCTATAACTAAGCTGTTAGAACAGCTTGTCAGGCTTTGAAGGGTGCTTTTTCAGCAATAGTTGCACTAAATAAAAATCTGTGGGTGGTGCAGATTCTTTCTTTCTCTGAAAGTCTTGTCCTGATTTTCTCTCACCATCCTTTTGCAGAACAGGGTAAAAACCAACAGAAATGAGTGCATTTATTGTCTCCTATCATATAGTCCCGAACCATCATGGATGTGAAGGCCCTGCCACCTTACAGCTCCCTCTGTCTAGAGCCCTTCTGCAGCTGATGATGGGTCTGACTCTACCTTTCCCTTCCATTTTCTCTTTAGAGGAGCCATCCCCATGCTGAAGCCATGAAAATCGATGGAAGTTGACATTTCAGCTTTCCTAGATGCTGGTGTTTGGCAAGGGTATTTTTCCATTATCCACCACGTCCTGCTGTAGTTGGTATTCTCAGATCAGCACTGAAATTCTGTAACAGGTGACCTGCCAAATCCAAAGCCATTGTAGTAAAGCTGTCAAAATGTACAGCAAATTTGGACTCTCTAGAAGCAGATTTTGAGACATGTCATCACACCAAAACCTTTGGTTCTTAAGTCACATTCTATAATGTACAGCTCAATGAACAACATATTAATGGTCTGTTTTCTAAATGTTGTTTTGACATTTAAATGTTCAAAACCATCTTGAGTTAATTAAATGTAGAAGCTTCTAAGTGAATTGATTGTGCTGACAACTCATCATCTAATTACCCATAATTATGAGTAAAACAACATTAGCTAATAGAAATAATAAATAATTGTGATAGGGAAAAATATTCAAATGTGCTGTCCAGCAGCATGGCAATTTTTCTCCCAAGCAAAATTCATACATGAAAGTGCTGAATATAGTTGTATTTAATCACATACTGTACAGGCATAGGCATTATTCACTGAATGGTTTATGATAATAAGAGCCAGTCTGAAAATAGAAGATACTAAATGGTGTTTTAAGCTGATGAATTCCAAAAGCTGGGGCATGCTTGTTAGAACAAAATAATAAAGACAAAATAGATCAACAAGGGGTTTGAAGAGACAGAAGGATATTTTTGCATCCTCTATTAATCTTGTCAACAACATTTAAAGAGGGGGGAAAAACAATCAAAGTAACTAAGAAGTCAATTTGGTTTGTTTTTTATCAATGTTCTTTGCCATTTGTTTGCTGGCAGATTTTAAACGTGGAGATATCAAATCTGGGCAAGTTTAAATAGTTCCCTTACCTTCAGAACAGTTGTGGAGACTCTGTTTTCAGTCATTTTGCCGGAATGTTTGTCATCAGGAGCTGATTTATTTACTTATGGAAATGTTAAATGAAAAAAATCTGTTTCTTGATGACTTAGAAAATATTGCAGTTGAAACCAAGTTTTCAAGTTAGGAAAAACCTTGAATTTCTTTGCTTTCTTCAGATCTGTAGTTAGCCAAGTGTTTGTCTTACCTCAGTCTCATGAGGTATAGACTCTTTGCAGGAATGAGCTCCCCACCACAGGCATCACTAGTTGCTGCCAATCTTTTTATTTGCAGTATTCAATCTGTTTCTAATAAATTATTTTCTATATCTTAGATGAGGTGGAGCCAATCTTTTTAATTACATATGTAATTTTTTCATGTATATATTACTTAGTGTTCTTTGGACTAATAAAAATATAAACAAGTAATGGGTTATCAAGCAGGTTATATAATATTTAGTTATATATCTTTTTAATGTGTGGTTAATGAGCATGCATTTACCATAATTACTTACACAAAGAGAATTAGGAATATAAATAGAAATGAAAATTAGCTACTTTAGTTCTGGGTAATCCCCATTTTGGAATATATATGTAGAAAACCTGTGAGATTTGTTCAGGAAGATGCACAGACAGAAGTGACAACAGTATTGGCATGAACACAAGGAAATGGGAATGTAAAGGTGTGTATGAGAGGTGCACATCTAACAGGCCTCCTGAGAAACAGACACAAAGGACCCAGAGGGAAACAAATGGTAAAGGAAAAGAAGAAAACGAATAGACATGTAATCCTTTTTATTTAGAAAACTGATTTTAACAAGGAATCTAAATTCATGATCACCTTTGCTGTATTTCCATAATTATTCCAATATTTTTGTTTTTACAAAAAGGAGAGAATTATTGTCATAAAGTGTTCCAGTTGTAAGATTTGAAGACAACCTTTCATAATTATGCTTCTATTGCCTTTACAACTTCTTATTTTCCAAGATCAATTTTTACTTCAAAAAGTGATCCATAGATACTACCATGAATATTTATATTTAGAGAATGAAGCAGAAGCATTTGTAAATCCTTATTCTCTTAATTAATGCCAGTCTTCAAGCTTGTGTTTCCCAGTGATTGATAATAAAAAGGTTTCAGTGTGGCATGGTATCCTCTGCAGCATGAATCATACAAGACCATAAAATTGTTAGCTACATCATTATGGCTGAGTGTATTGTACTAAACGAGCACATGGCAGAAAATGAAATGAATGTTTTATGTGTTTTCTCAGCTAGATTCAGGTAGTGTGCAAAACGTACCTCTCTGAACAAATCATATCCCTAAATGTGTTTTTTAAAGTTTGCATAATTAATTTGAGTTCTTTTCCTTTTTACTGATTGAACACAATGAATTTAATTCCATATGTCTTTATTTTATGTGCTGACTGGTTGAGAACTTGATTTGGCAGTCACATTAATAGAGATGTGCCTACTTTCTTGATTTCATTATTTACACATATAAGGGCTTATGTGGGGGAGTGAGGGGTGGTTTTATGGGTTTTTTGGTATTGTTTTGTTGTGGGGTTTTTTGTTGGTTTTGGTTTTTTGGGGATTTTTGGGGGTTTTTTTTTTGGTTGTTTTTGTAGCAGGGGAAGAAAGGAGTGGCTGGACCCAGAAGCCTCTGGTTACAAATGCTGCAGTAATATCTTTTAGCACTGGTTATTTCATGGTTTCATGCCCACATACTTCTTTAGTGTACATCTCTAGGTCAGATGCCTTGCATGCTGCTTTATTGTTTTTTCTCTCTGAATGATGAGACCCTATTGCAGCATGGGAAGTGTAGTCCAGGTAGAAAATTCAATTTACAACATAAGAACATACAGAGTGCAGGTAATTCATCACATTTTCCATGAAATGTATCAGTTCCACAGCACCAGGGACAGTCTCAGTACCTTCTGGAGCACTTTCCTTGGAGTCTGATCTTACACTTGGGATCTTTACAACACAAGCAGGAGTACTCTTACTGAGAAAAATGAAAAATCAGACAATTACTGAGAATCCTTTTACCTACTATGAGTGGCAATCAGGTGAAATTCACAGTGCACACATATTTTTTATAAATACATTCTTACTGAGGCATAGATTTGTTGATCTCACATGGCTCTTGCATTACATGCGTGTTTCTCCTCTTTTGTGTTTTCTTTACTTTAATATTCATATAAGATCTTTGACCCCAAGAAGCTGAGAATCAGACTCATGACCTTTTCTCCTCAGATGGAAATTTTTCTCTTTGTGCTAGAGCTGATGACCTTTTAAAGGGTTTTTCTAGTCCTTGCAACATCAGAGAGAGAGAGATCCAGGTCAGCAGAGTCGAGACTTCTTGGCTTAGTCTGCTGTGTTGTCACTTCTGTAGAGCCAGCCCCTCAAAATTCCAGCCCAAGAAACTTTAAATCTTTTCAACCTTGAGGGATTGAAGGGTCTCAAGGCACTAGAACTGAATCCTAGAGACAGAACGAGATGCATCCACCTAAATAATGTAACTCACTATGAAACCAATAATCTTCCCTCGGAATTAATTTCATGCTGTGTATGCTAAGGTAAAAATATTTTTGGTATAACACTTCAGTATCATCCTCTCTCAGCTGTCAGTCCCCTTTTAATTCTGAGCCACAACATACCCTCATGGAAAATATTCAACTTTATTAAGGTTAAAAAAAGTAAAAATCCTCTATCCTTTCTGCATAGTTATGATGTATTTTGCAGGGGAACAAATTAAAAGACCCACAGGAACCTGAAGGTATGGAAAGAGGACAACAGTGTCTCAAGTAAAATCAGAAAATCAGTTTACCTTATCTACTGCATTTGGTCCATAGTCAAAATGGGTGCACTGTCAAATATTGCTAAAAATAGTCCCTCTGAGCATATGGAAACAGGTGTTGCAAAAATCCCTCAAATCACTCACTTGACCTGTTAATTAAGTTTCATTGTTTACCTATGGGAAATTCTGGGGTTTACTCAGTACTGAGAGTACCCACAGGTTTGGATCCCTCCCCTTCCAAATTATCATGCCTTAAACCCTCCTTAATCTTGAAAGGATTGATGAAGAACGAAGTGGCAAATTTTATTGGAGATTTTTTTTTTTTTTTTGCAGTGTAATCCCATCTGCTATAGCAGAATCCTCTGGATAGAAATTGTTCACTTTCTTGTACTGTAAATGGTTTTTAATAACATCTTGCATATCATTGTTCCTACTTTTCATTTGGTAGCCAGCAATTTATAGTTAGTACATTAGCAAGAACTGTACAATATTAATTCCCTTGTATTTGTCTTGAATTTGCAAGGAGCAAATTAGTACAGAAAGACTGCTTGTACCTTTAAAACAGAGAGAGAATTTAATTACCATATCATTTTCTTTCTTCCCTGAGTTTTGTTTTGCCAAACAGAGAAGCAGAGGAGGCAGCGAGCTGTTGGGGTTTTGTGAGGGAAGGCAATCTGCAGATTAATACAGGTTTTATGAATTGCAGCAGAAATAGAGGTGCAGCTACGCTGGTACAGTCCTGTTGTAAACAGAGGTAGGAGATTGTTGTGAGTATTTTTGCCTGAGCCACCTAATTAATTCTTCACAAGCCTGCTGAATTGTTTGTTGAATTAAAACAAAGAAACTCCCAATGGAGAAGACGACTAGAAAAATTGTCAGGAAGAAGCACAAACTTTGGATGCGCAAGGTCACCTAAAGAGAGATTTATATACTGAAGAACTTGTCTAATTTTCCAACTATATTAGTCCAATATAATATTTCACATATGTCCTTACTCTTTGCTTTGTTTGGCCTTGAACCACCACAGATGAGGTAGCAGCAGTGATGAAAAACTCCAAGTATTCATTATTCATAATTTCATGAAAGCATTTCAGGGTGGAGGGATTTCCCCTGCAGGATCCTGGGGAGCCATTGTGGGTGCTGTGGTAGCAGGGTGGGAATCTCAACAGGCTGGGGAGAAACTGCTGGGTACTGGGCACTCTCTGCTTGTCCCTGGCAGCAAAAGGGAAACCTTTTTTATAGTGGGGAGAGGAAGGCTTAAAAAAGAGGGGATATTAAACTAGGCTCTAGAGGGGGAAAAAATAAGAAAAATCATAAATCTTTTCACCAGAAGCATTATAAAAAATTGCCAGCAAGGTTTTGGGAGCACTGTGTAGGGAGCCATGATATTAGTTGATTTTGCTTCTGGGCTGGAGGAGAGGAAAATGAGAAGATTTTCCCAGGGCAGCTGACAGGGAGATGCTGAGCTGGTTCCTCTGCAGAGCTGTTTAGCCTCTCAGTTTTACACCTGACATGGACAGCAGATTTTCATCTTCACCAGGCTGAAAATGAGAATGGGGGAAATAGATGAAGTTGGTGTCAGCCCCTCGTGTGTCTGACGTCCAAGCAAAGCAATCAGGTCACGCAGGCCTGTGTAAGAATTGCCATACCTGCTCAGACAGGAGATTTGTCTCCCCAGTATCTGTCTCTGAGAGTGGTCTGTCATGAATATCATGGGGGGCAGGATACGAACAGAGCAATCCTACAGCAATGTCTCCTTGGGATGCTCATTGTCATAGATGAGTTTGTTTCATGAGTTTCTTAAGCAGGTCCCAGTTGAATAGCCCTGGGTGCCCTGGTTTTTTTTGTTTGTTCGTTTTTTCCAAAACACTCATTTTTTTACAATTTGAAGCAGTGAGCACCATTAGCATCCCTACCAGTCCATCCTGTCACAGGCAGGTGCTACTGAACCAGGCTTTCCACTTCTCACCTGGAAGAGGCTGCACACCTGCAAATTCTGTGAGGTGTGTCCCTGGCTGATGGGCTGGGAGGAACCACAGATGCTCAGTCCTGGCTGTGTCTGGCCTCTGCCTCTTCCTTTACTCCCAATGACAAGCACACTCCCCAGAATGAAACTGAATGTTGCATATTACAGGAGTAAAATTAAAACCATTCTGGGTAGGAAGAAGATGTTTTACTGTAGAAATGTAGAGATCTAAGAAAAGGGTGATTTCCCTCATAAAAGGTGTTTCTGTTTCAGATTGACTCTTCTTCAGCTGCTTATAAACTCATTTGTCACAAGTCCTTTTGAAATCAGTGGGGAAAACCCAGGTCACTCAAAGGGACCATATAGGTTCTTCTCAAGAGAATGTGAATTTCAGCATGGTACACTCTGGAGCTCTTATTGTTATATCACTGCACAACACAGGATTTCAGTGGACATGTGAACAATTTCTAGGTTTTTTGGTTTGGTTTTTTTGTGGGTTTTTTTGGGTTTGTTTTTGGTTTGTTTGTTTGTTTGGTTTTTTTTTCAGTGAAATATCACAAGATTGGCCTGTGGGTAATAATGCACAACTTAAACTAACTGAATTTGGCAAATTTACAGGCAATTCTTTTTCCTTACTATGGTTCTTGAATGTATTTTCTTTTACACAGGTTTATTGCTTAAAGAGAGGGGAGGGAGACTTTCTTCTGGCAGTCATGCAGAGGTGCCTTTCATGAAGTGATTGATTCACCTTCTACTGGGGACAGTCTCAGAGAGGCAAATTGAATTAAGAAGAGGGGGATTCTAGTTTACGGAAAATATTACTGAGATTTGAAAATTAGGGAATTAATTCCCTTGCTAATACATTAATAGATTTCCCATCAACAGCAGTGGAAAATGTGTCCATAAAGAAAGAAAATTAGAGGGGCAAATTGGGCTATAGCAATATTTTTTCAATGCATTTGCATAGGATTCAGAGTATTCCACAGACAGCTGTTCAACCCTCAGAGTATGTTTAGTAGGGAGTGTTTTTACACATATGAAATTATAGCAATCCTTCCTTCCTTCCTTCCTTCCTTCCTCCCTCCCTCCCTCCCTCCTTCCCTTCCCTTCCCTCCATCACCCCCGTTGATCCTTGGCCAAGCAGGGGCTCTCCCCTCTGCTGTAGGTTGGGCACCAGGAGCTGCCTCTTTGAAATGCACTCCTAGCCCCAAATAACACCAAATCTCATTATATTTGATAATGATCCTTTAGACTGGATCTTGGAGTGACATGAATATGACTATTGAAATTTATTTTTCTCTTTTTAAAAGAAAGGCAGGAGGAGAGGAGTGAAATTAAATGGCAGTTTCTAACTATCCTGATTCCAGTGAACACCCAGCATAGGAGGGCAAAAACATATTCCCCTTAAGATAACTGTTCTAATTTGAGTGTTCAGATTTTTTCTCAGTAGTAATATAAAACAGAAAGTTTCCTACTTTTTTTTCCTTCCCTCTGGGCAATGAGGGGTTCTAATTACACTAAAACCCCCTAGTATTGACTTTATAACAGCTTCCCCCTGCCTACATGGCTGCTGTATATAGAAGGATGAAACATCATTACAATGGGAAAAAGCTGTTCTTTGAAGGAGCATAGAAGAATGTCCAACTTTGACCAGTATGGCAGTTTTCTGAGAATGACTGTATTTTGCTTATGTTAATTTCTGCTGCTCTTTTCTGTGTTGCCAGCAGAGTGAATACTATTACAGTACTTTCTTAACAGGAACACTCTGTGCCAAAGGTTTTTAAGTGTTTTATTTTAATGTCACAGATGATTAAATGCTTTAGTGTGACTGACAAGCTTTAGTAAATTCGTACAAATTAGATATACTAGCTCTTAGTAAAATAGATTTTCTAAACCTTTTTTTGTGTGAGAAGAGAAGTAGCAGCTAATGATAGTAAAAGACATTAAGATGCTGGCAAATTAAAAAAGCCACTTGCAGCTTAGTGGTAGTGATATGACAGCTCTGTGTAAGGGTGAGGTTGGAGACAACCAATACAACAGAAATGCCCACAGGGATTGCTGTAATATCATTTTTATTGTTGAGCAAGCTGAGCTGATGTTTCCTCAGGATTACAATAACCTCCAACTTCCTAGTAGGAGTAAGGCCACTGCTCTGCTCTCCTCTTGTCACTTTTGAGGTTGCTGGTGCCACTAAAGGCACCAACTGTCAGCAAACCCAGTGTGCAGGTTGGTGTAAAAACTGTACATGGGCCATAGTAAATTATCTCAATCCTTTTTGCTGTAAAACTCAGGTGAACATGTAAGAACCCACTGAAAATCCAAGAAGGAAAATTCTGTTAGAGATCCAAATAAAAAAGTTCTGGTATGATTCCTTGGGAGAGGGGAGAATGGGAAAAAAGACCCCAGAGAATCCCTGCACTACTGGCAGAAGCTGAGCACATGCTCTAGGCACTGTGGTAGTAGGTGTTTTATAGCCAGTGAGGCTGATTTGTGTGCTCTGCCTGGAAACACAGGAAATACTCTTGGCTTCAGGTCTCCTGAGCTCCTACCTGAGCTTTTTTCAGAAAGAATTTCTGAAAATCACCAACTTTCAAGGGAAGCCAACATAAAGGAAGCCCAAACATAAAACTTTGTGATCTTCTACAGGAAAAGAGATGGTACAGCTGACCTGCTGCTGTGATCCTGAGTTTGTTCCTTGTGATTGTAGTCGAACGTTTGTGTTTAGAATCTCTTGGTGCTAAGGCACACAGAGCCATTGCCTGAATCCTTCTGGGCTGCAGAGACAGCCATGCCTGGTGTCTCATGCTGGTGCTGGCCCATGCTGTTCAAAAGGAGGAAAGGAGATGTGTATCTCAACAGCCTCTGTGTTTTTAACAAAATGCTGTAGCTGCTGTGTTTGCTAAGTGGCTGAATCTTGCATCTGGTTATGACATAAGCTGGTGGAGGTTTGGGGGAGCTAGACCAACAAGATACCTGAGTTCAACAGATTTTCTTTTTTTTTCAAGGAAGGTGTTGTATTAATAATGTCTGTTTGGTACCTCTGTTTCCATCCTTTTTTGTGAAAGGTGAAATGGAAGCTCCTTGCAGAGGAAACCTTTCGTTAAGTGTTTGTACTCTGTCCAGTCTGAGCAGCAATGTCACCTGTGGCCACAATTGCTATACTAATAAAAACATATGGGGGATATATTTCCAGCTTAAGTATTGATAATAATTGATACCATTTTGTGGTTTTACATCATTATGGTATTAGTAATTTATATTTGCTTTTAAAGATAAGCATTTTTCTTAAAAATAATACATTTTTTAAAGACTCGGTAAAGTTAACAGAGTCTCTGAATGTTCCTTCAGGATGAAAGGTAAGAGAGTGCTTTTTATTATTAAATTATAGTCTAATAAGAAGAACAAAAGATTCTTAAGAAAAAAAGTGTTATTAACAGCATTGCCTTTTTTGATCTATGGAAAGATAAGTGTCCTCTATTGGAGGTAGTACCCTCCTCTTCTTGTCTTATAAACCTTTGTTCTCTTCTGATGCATATTAAGCACCAGATGAAAAATTCTGTTTGTCTGTGGTCTAACAATGAAATACCTTGTAGGAAGCTAAAAGGTCAAGCTTTCCCTGTCAGTGATTTATTATAAACAGTGCCGCCTCCTTTTATTTCCTGATACTTTGCATTTGGATTAGTGATGATACATCACCAGCTGCTAGATAAAATATGAAGTTGGGAAACTATGGTCAAACATTTCTGCTGAGGAATGACCCTGTAATCAGCTCCCAGCACACACAGGTCTTGCTTGATTTATCAACCCAAACCTGGGATTCTAGAGAGGGATGAATTAGTTTAAAGATATCTAAGGGATAATAGCTAAAGCCAAAAGTGCTGTAGGAAAACCGTTTGTCATTGGCCTGCCCTGCCCTCCTTAATTGCAGAAAAATTGAGACTGGATATGTTAGGCACCTGATATAAATCATTGGTCAAGTAACCAGCCATGTATCAAGTGGGGGAGTTGCAGGCCTTTTTCTCTTGCTCCTTGCAGGCGGGACACTTGCCAGGAGGATGTTGGTTCAGTGAGGTTTCATGCACATCTGCCTGTGTAGTAAATTCACCTTGGCCTATGGCTTTCTGTATTTTGTTGTTCATTCCTGTTCCCAATGGGCTATTTTAAATGTTGTGTTCTCTAGTTTTGCATTTGGAGACCATTTGTCCCAGTTTTTTAGCTTGGGGTGTGACAAAAAGGAATTTGCAATTGCCCAACACATGTTGTAAATAATCCCTAATTGCAGAACATACTTGAAAGTTTAGTACTCATGGAAGCTGTATTTAAAAAATGAATTAAAAATCTATAGTCTGCATTCATAGTTCTCTCATTCTCCAGTTTTTGTTTAACCACATTTCCCTCCTCAATATATGCATGTTTTTAACCTTACCAACTTTTCACACAGTGTAGGTAGAGCTTAATGATATTTGATTTCTAACATCAAGTCAGTGGTCTGTAAAGTTGAGCACATTCATGTACACAAATTCACACAATTTTGGAACCTTCTCCTATGAGCCTCTTGCCTTCCAGTGTGCATCAGGGAACAATTAGAAATTAATTCAGTCCATGTAATCTCTTTGTTTGAAACAAAGCTGTGAGAGAATAATAACAATTTTTTCTTTCCCTTAATATGTGTAGTTATGAAATTTTTCAGAGCTGTGGTCCAAAGCATGGATAATGGTATGTCCCCTATGCCAATATTTATTCTTGTTCCACATAGCTGTGCTTGTGCCTCATTTTTTTTCTATGTAATGTAACTTTGCTAAAAATTAACTTTGCAAGCTAAGTCAAAATCCAGTAGATTGCTTCTCTCTTTTCTTATTTGTCACTTGGAAAACACAGCAGTGAGCATGGTACAAAATCCATTGTAGTTCTGTAAATGAATCTATGTACTTTGAATTCCTTCATATGAGCAGCTAGGAGAGCATGCACATGTGGAAAAGAGTGTGGGATGGGATTGGACCTTTGGAGGTCACAGCCCCTTTTTCTGGGCTCAGTCAATGCTTAACATTTACTTATATGCCCTTGGCTAGAAACTCTAAAAATATTGAGGGCATCAGAAGCTTAATTTCTACCCTTTTCCAATGAGACTGAGACACTTAACTGCCTTATACTACTGTTGTTTTTTTCTGGTTTTAAATTTCATCATTACACTGAAAAATTGGATGTGCTTAAGGACATTGTGATTATGGATCAAAATGTCTTTAGAATTGGGCTTTAGTGAATAAAACATTAAAATATTACTTGCTCAATATAAGTGCGATTTTTCAAGGCTAAGTTATATTAACAGAATTTATTATTAAATTGTGTTGTAATTCTTTTAAGCTAATGCATGAAAATGACCTCAAAATCAGATCAAATCTAGTTAGGAAGGTGATTATCTAAGTCCCTAAATGTCTTTCATTCAGAAGCTCCAAAAGAAAGAACAGGATTTTATTCAATCTAGAGAGCACAAGCATCAACATTTAACCGCAAAGAAAACCAATTTAAGAAACAAGAGAGGAAAAACCAACAACAAACATTTGTCCGTGTTAAGTGAATTTTACCCACCATTATTAGCATATGTTTTATGGTGTATTGAGCACTTAGTTCCCTGCATGAAGGTGAAGCACTACTGCAAATTGCTACACTGGGAGGAGATTCTTTTAAGATTGAATCATAGGGGCAGTGTGAAATTTTTGGTTGAAAATGCTTGTCAGCATGCTGTAAAGGATAATGGAATTTGATTTCACAAAGCATATTTCATACTCAGGGTGTCCCAAACCACTCTACAGATGAATGAGTTAAATGCTGGAGAAGCAGTGACTGTGTAGGTAAATGTGGCGCCTATTATGTACTTGGCAATAGCTTACACACAGCTGTGGACAATGGAAACAGGTTTTCCCTTTTATTATTGAGGGTCACCCAGGTTAGCCCCTGTTCTTTTTGAAAAGCACTCTGGGATTTCTAATTTCCACCTGGATGATCACCAGAGACAGACAGAAAGGGCCACAGTTTAATGCTTCAGCGAGAGGATGGATGAATGATTGTTGGATGATTAATGGCTGCTCTGTGCTGAACGATGACAGCCTGTTATAATGGAGATAGCTAACATGTAATTCTGTGCCTGCTGCAGTTTCACAGCCTCAGCACTCCCACAGAGTGGGCACTGCGTGGGGAAAAGGCACAGAAATGATGACACAGTTCTGGGTTAGTTTGCCCCTTCTCACTAGAGAGCAGGGCACTACTAAAGCCACTGAGCTGTGCCCGTGCAGTGCTGCTGGAAAGGAGTGTCAGAGCCTGCAAGGGCAGAGGCTTAAAACTGAGCACAGCACGCATGAGAAATGTTTCAGAGGAGTCAAAGGTATCTTTTATCACATATCCAAACTTTTTCTCTCTGGCCATGATTTATAAAAGCCAGGCCTGAGGTTTGCTGATGACTCTGCGAGCTGTGGAGCTGTTCAGGGAGTGCAAACACCCAGTCACCATCCTCAGTGGGCTGGCACTTTGTCAGCCTGCTGCATCCTTGAACAAGGCCCTGAGATGTTGATCATTGGATAATTGTTACTAATACTGGTTAATTTATTACTACAAAATCATTATTATTAAAAAAACCTCTAAATAACACCTAGTCTTCACAAATTGTCTGCATGATTTGAATAGTTTCCTTTTTTTTCCTTGTGCTTAAAAACCGTCCTTCCATTTGGTTGATCCAGAACATGCTCATAGTAAAGTTCTACCATGCACTTCTTTACAGAAAGATAATCTCATTGTACCCAAAACTGCTTTTTTAAGAACCAAGGTCATAATTTCAAATACACGCACGTTACTTCTAGAAGTCTGCACTCTGGGAGTCAGAGCAGGGAAATAATTTCTGGTGGCTTTGTGACTGTGCCATTTTCACAATCATTAACACTAGACCTGGGCACTGTTGCATCATCCAGCAGATCTAATTTGCTCTGGGTTTGGCATGATCACGTTTCTGGTGAATTAGTCAAAGTACATTCATTCCACTGGCCTTGTCCCAGCTCTGTGCTTTTATGGTGGCTGTAGAAGACACACTGTACTTTGGCACAAACTCTGAGTGGTACAGACAGATGATACCTGATCCAGGGTGTGCTTTGCTAGTACAAAATTATCCCATCAAAGAATTTGGATTAAATTGGAACTGGCAGAGTGAGGCTATACCAGACCAACACTTCGTCTCATGTGGCTGTAGCAGTTTTTAGCTGGTGCTAGAAGACTTAGAGGCTGCTGTCTTCTATTGATTAGTCATAGTTTAGAAACCATTTCTCCATTCTGAAACATTCCAACAAGAAATCCTTTCTGGGAACCTAATATTTATTAAAAAACAAGTTGCTTTTGTATGTGTTGCTTTTTAATGGGACCATTGTTTTCCTTTATTTGCTGTCTGTTTTACACACAAATTCAAAGCTGCTCAAAAACATAGGAAGTGGTGCTTTTTCTCCATAAGAACCCAAGACGATGAAAAAAAAAAAATTTTGGTCGGCAAGTATTCTGTGGAAAAAAATACTTAGATTTTCCAGTGAATTTCATTTTCTATAGGACCTAAATTCCATAAATATTTAAATATCATTTAATCGATCTCTTTAATGAAAAGAACTTGCAGCTACTTACAGATATTCTATGAGCGAAACAAATACGCAAATCTGATAATTTTGTTATTTGTTACCCTATGTAAAAGGTTCATTACCATTCATGCAAGTATAAAATAGAGCTAAAACTGAGGGCCAGATTATCAGATGTACTGAAGACAATTAAAATAAAACTGTTACTATATATTGCTCACAGTTGGTTAATTATTGGAAAGTTTGTGTTGAAGATCTCCTCAAAAAGTTTTTATCTGTACCTACATCTATTTATAATCTGCCAAGTTTAGGAAATCCATTTGTGTGTCATTACTAAGGGCCTTTTCAATGATAGAAGATTCATGGGGATTTTATTTGATTTTTAATTTAAAATCATGGATTGTTCAGCTGTATTGATTATTGCTATTTTCAGATGTTAAAATTAGAGCACAGCAGAATTGATCCTTCAGTCTTAGTTCATTGAAAGTTTAGTGATTTTTGGGAAGTGGAAATAAAGGAGAACTTGTCTTATAGGCCTTGATCCTATTGTCACATTTTGCAGAGCCACAGATAATTAAAATATGGAAGCACTGTTATAATGTAGAGAATGGACAAAATTTAAGTTGCTTCATGTGGAAGTTTTTAACTTCTGTGAAGATATGAACCTTTCACCATTTGTTTAAAGACTATATCTCACTATTGATGGATTGCATGCTAGTGTGTTTTGGTATTTTGCAGTGGTTTACATAATTGATAAGGACTAAAACTGGGTGTTTTTTTTTTTTTCAAATTGTGCTGTTAACTTGAAAAAATACAATAATGATTTCGTTTCTTTTTCTACTTTTGTATCTTCTAAGCATTTTTATTGACTAATAGCATCAGACATATATATTTAATTAAAATAATTGTTAAGTGCTTTATATATTTAATGATGTAGTTTCAGATCACTACCCTGTAATGAAGTCTCCCAGGTTGTTGAGAAAAAAGGAAGTTTGGGACAACAAACAAAGACTACTGCAGGCATTGAGACTGCAGCAATAATGTAGGTCAGTAGAATGGAAATTTGCAATCTGCCTGAAGCTTCAGGGTTAATATCCCAAATGTTCTCAGAGCACTGGAAAGCACATCAGATCTTTAACATAGCAGCATACTGCCACCTAACATCACACAAAGCATAAATTCAGTTCATCTTCACCAGAGATCCAGCCAGGAATTTTTCCCAATATCTTAGGTTGTCCACCCAAACCTTGTAAATAAATTTTGTGGGGATCACCGGTCAGGGAAGCTTTCACAGGGGCTAGAAACAAGCAGATCTTTTGGATATATGCAATTATTCTGGGAACAAACAAGCTCTAAAGCTGATTAAATTGTCTGAAAATGAGTCTTACATCATCTCACTGCAAGGACCTGCTTCTTTCTCTTGCCATGAAGACCCAAATGCCTGGCAAGGACAGGCATTCCATCTGGGATGCAGCAGTTCCTGCCTCCCTGTTACACACAGCAGAATGACTGGTGAATTAATTTCTTACAACATTTCAGTCCAAAGGAGGTTTGCTGGTTTAAGTAATTCAGAAAACATCTTTGTTGAGAAATCTCATCCTGATGGAAAAGTAACAGGGCCTGTTTGTGGAAGCAGCTTACCCAGCTGAGGGTGGGTGAGGAGGAGAGCTGCTGTCAGAGGTGTGACCTGAGGAAGCTTTTAGGGACATGAAAAGGAATGAGTGGAAGAATTCCTGTGCTTTAGCCTTCCACGACTAGAATGTCTCTTGGGGTTCCTTGCACTGTAGCTAAGGTGAGGAGAAAGTTTGTGTCCAAGTGGGCATCACACAGAAAGGCCCTAGGGAGGTATGCTGGGAAAGAGAGGGTTGTGCAGGTACCAACACCTCTTCCTTCACCTGTGTAAAGGTTGTTTGATGATCTCCCATCTGTGTATTGACATGTCTTGACCCTGTTTACTTGTAGGATCTGCAGGGGCCACAGAACTAATGCGACAGGCTGCAATACATTTCAGATAGAAATAGATTCACATTTCTACTTCAGTGCTTAGGTCAATGGAGTCACTTCAAAATTACATTTATGTTCCTGAGAGAAGAATTTGACCAATCACCCACTCTGTCCAACATATTAAATTTAAAAATAATTTAGCTAGCAGTTATGAATATCCATTTCCTGCCAGTAACCTTAGAACACCCCATTGCCAGGAGATATTCCTGACCCCACTTCATGAGTTTCACCTTGTGGTGGAACTAGCCAGAATGTCTTTCTATGGCTTCATTCTTAGCTCTGCACCTACAATTTGCAGAGTTAGTCATATGCATGATGGAGAATATCAAAATAAGCCCTCTCAGATGTGTGCTGTTTATAAATAACAAGTTTGAATTAATGGAAGATTTTCAAGCTCTTGGATTTATGTTTGCTTTTATAAAAGAGGGTTTTAAAGATGGTCTTTTAAACTTAAGAGAAAGTTGAAGATAGCAGCTAATTGAGTTAAGAAACCAGTGACTCAATGATTAAAGACCAAACAAGCAAGCTGGACCTAGCCCCATTTTTTATTGGTGGTCATAGTTTTTTCTTGAGCTTAATAATCCCAAAAAGTGTCAGGTAACAAAGACACTGCCTTCTGGGTCAGTGGTGAAGGTCCACACTGATAGATGTCACAATTAGCAAAGAAAGTATGAGGCTGATTGAAAGCCTTTGATTAGGAATAGTTTTTAAATAGAGTAAATGTCATCATATTTGTTTTAATGAAAAATAATAAGAAAACAATTTTCTTTTAAAACTTTAACTCTCATGTTTATGGAATAGTAGGACTTCGTTTTAAAACAGGCAATATGTTTGAATTATTTATGTGTCAGTTTTCATGTTGTTTTTTTCTATGGATTTATTAGCATGTCAGCTAGTGTGCTGGAAGTCAGATTCTTCTGTGTGTGTAGTTCAATGCTCAACAAACCCCTGGGTTGGTCTCTCAAATCAGCACTTAAGGTGCAAGCATAGATTCATCAATTCCTATCATTTCTTTCCCCAAACTGACCAGATTTATAAACTGATCAGTTTATTTAAAAGGAGTTATTTAAAAACTCATTTTTAAGCCTGATGCATTCAGGAGAAGAAATTTGTTTTTCAGGGACCCAATCTGGTGTTCTTCAAGAGCTGAGTTCATATATCCGAAATGTCCTCTGGCATCTTCAAGCAGTCTGTTAGACTTCTCCATTTTCTTCTGTGCTTTCAGGTTTCTGGTTTGGGATATGCCTGCTTTTACATGCAGAGCAAACTGCTTGTGGCCAGTCTGTGTCAGGATAGTCTGGCTACACAGGAGATTACACTATCAGTCTGTGGATGTCTGAGGTCCCTTGGCTGTGCAAAATACAAGGGTCTGCCCCTAGCAGCTAAAATGTGCTCTTTACTGCAGAAAAGAAAATATGCATATCATGGAGAGGGCTAAAATTTGCTGGTATCTTTGTGGGCCTGTTAACATTAGGGAATCTTTGACTGAAAATGAAATTATTCCCAGTATTTTTGAGACGTCTTCAACGAGTAAATTGTCCCAGTTTATTTTTTCCTCTAAATCTTCCTTTGCCAGTTTTTGAATTATCTGATAGAATATAGCATTTATAAACTCTTTTTTCCCTCTTGTTGCATCTCTTTAACTGTTGACAATCACAGCTTGTGTAGCATTGCTGTCCCAGAATGCTTGCTACAATTTCCTCCTTTACTGAAGTTAGAAAAAAACATTATAATGCATTGTTTTACCAAACAAATTTGTCACTTATTCAAAATAAACTGAAGCCAGTTTCTGTCCTTAGGCTTTGGTTTCGGTCTGACCAGTAAATCTGGCAGCTTGCAAATATATAAACAACAGGCTGTGACCTTCAAGAAAACTCTACTCATTATCACTAGGACTAGTGCAATATCTAGAGCAATGATGAAAACTGGTCTTTTTAATTGCCACCCTTTGTTCACTAAGCTGCTAAAGTGATATAAAAAGTCTTTTTGGATATTAAACTAGTTGGCAAGCAGCAGAAACTGCATGCAAGGTATCAAACTATGGAGAAAAATGGCCCTGTTAGACGTTACTGGCTTGGAAATTTGTCAGCCCGTGCCAGTAAGTCTGATGTCTTCTTTTATCCCTCACCAGATATAGCTACAGTGGTCAGAAATAGTCTTTGATCATCTTCTTGATCTACTTTTGACCATTCTACCTTCCCTTGCTTATTAGAGGGAATAGAATCTGTGGATTAGTTACTCTTCTTGTCCTTTCTGTGATTGACAATGTGGATCGAATAAAAATGTTATTTAGGAAGGGAGGCAGTGTCTGTGGTACCCAAGTCATCATTTGATGAAAGAAAAATAGCAGGAGTGTGGTGACCAGAAAGTCTGGGTTTCAGAGATTTCAGAGATTTTTTGGTTTGCTAACAGGATGTATCATCTTTCACATTATCAGCCTGGCTTCACCCACTCAAATCTGTTTGCAGATAAATTCTGAATGAACAATTTATACTAGTCAGGGTATTTTTAAAGGGCTGCACAGTTTTAATTTAAATATTCCTGTGTGTCAATACTACATGAAATACATTTTGCCACACTACTGACCTGTCCATTTCTATTTTTAATTACAAATTTCCCAGGACTACATTTTCCTGTAAACTGTCCATGCCACATTACAATGGCTGTGAATTATCTATACTTCCTCTTTATGGAGAATATACTACATTCCTCTTTCACATGCAGCATGAATTCTTTTAATTTTCAGTTCCCATCTGGTTCAGTGGGAACTTTGCAGCCAGAATCAAACATACTGTGTTAAATTTGGTTTCATAAACTCAGTAGCTGTATTTTTATGCTCTACCAGTAAACAGTTCCTGCCACCTCAGTTTTTAATGTATTTTAAATTTTGTTATAACTATAAATATTTCACGCAAATGTTTTAAGTGTCTTCATCTTATTATTAATGATTTACAAGCTCATTATTTAAAAGAAAATGCAAAAGAAAGAGGCATCACAAATTGACTTAGTATTATCATGGCTTTTATGTTTAATGGTGAGATTCTGTACATTACAAAATTTCAGTCACTTGTCTAAGGAAACTGTGTTCCTTTGAAGTGTGCTTTCCTGAAGTCAAAGATTATATATTGCTTGTTGATTGAGAATTTAAAACCTAAGCATTGACTGATTCAACTGTTACAAAGATTAGATAAAGAACTGACCATCACCCACATTGCTTCTGACACCAGTTTTACTTCCCACAGGGCATCTTACTAGGTGTTAGGCAGGCTGGCTTTTTCCTCCCTAAAGTAACTGGAGATTGGAACTCTCCTTTGATGAGCACAGGCAGATTATGTATTATACATTCAAGCTCATGGTTGACCTTTGGAGATGCATAAATGAAAAAAGCAGCTGTTTGAATTGCACTTTCCAGCCCCTTGTGATTCGAAATTGGGATGCCATTTAATACATGCTTATTTAGTGGCAGTGATTTTTTTAGGCCCTTTCTAAACATTGAAGAAGAGAGAATCCTTCCTAGAGGATTTTACAATCTGTGAGAAGAAAAAGCAGGGAAGCAGAGGTTAAGGACCAGGGGAAAACAATGGAGACAGACATATATAATTTTCTTTTCCTCTTCAAAACAGCAGTGGGCTTGTGAACAAATTACATACATGTTAGTATGTGCATATGATAGCTTCAAATGCTTCCTGCCATGTCTCATTCTAGTTCTGAGAGATTCTGATCTTTGCAAAGTTTTGCAAGGCTTTTCTCTCTATATATACATGTAACTATTTTGTAAATATTGTGATAGGAAATGTCAGGAGTGTTCTACATGCCCTGCTTGTTAAATCATGGAGATGTTTGTGAGCTAAGCTGGTGGGCACTGTGTGGCTGAGGGTACCAGTGCCATATGGCAGGTCTGCACAGATGTTCTCCTCGTGTTCCTGAGGCTGCAGGACAGCCAGGCCTTCCTGCCATGAGGAGAGCTGCCCGGGTTTGGTACTTCTGTTAGAATAAATACTGTGGGTGGAATTCAGGTGTATCAACAGAGAAGTTCAGAACAGCACAGGCTAAAGTGGTTAGAAAATGGGAGCTAAAAAAAAAACAAGTAAAGAAAATACTACTGAATTTGTTCCTATATATAAAGCACCCATTTAGCCTGCTGTATTATGTAACATGGCTAAATAATCCTTCTCACTGCCCCAAGCAAGTGTTCTTGGGGACTTGTGGTCTAATCACTGGATTTGCTCATTCTGGAAACAGTGGGATGCTGTCATTTCCCAATGACATAGCACAAATATTTATTTAAATGCTAGTTTTAGGCTGAAAATAGGGTACCTTGTTATGGTGGAACATGCAAAGATTGCTCAGATGTTGCCTTCATAATGCGGATCCTTTGAGCAAACAGGGTTGGAGACATTGGTGGTGATGAGCAGTCACAGAAGTGTCTGCTGCACCTCTGTGTGTGAAGTGGGCTCTAATATTTTTTTTAGTCTCATACAGTAGCATTCTCAGTAGATCATACTGAAGTGCAAAGGTTGGAAGCCCAGTGAAAATGTTAGACTTTTTCCAAAGGTACATTACAGAGCCTCCTAAGCTATAATAATAGGAATCCGAAAACATGGGAGGGTGACCAATTATACTTAAATCTGGTCAGTGTTTTATTTTATGTGGTTGTACTCTGGCTATTTTTTGACTTGTTTGGATCATACTGGCTAAGTGTTCCTGTCCAGTAATACTCATTTTACCCCAACCAGCTATTTAAACCAAGTATATGCTGGTTTTACTATTGAACAGGAGGACAAGTACTTCCATTATGGTTAGTTGTTTTGTGGCTTTTGGTACCCACCCATTTACTTTGGTTTGTCCTAATCTATATTTATCTATGGATGACAAAATGAAATTGAAAAAGAATGAGTTTGAAGTTGCATACCAGCTTCCAGGATGTAAATCATACTGGGCTTTCAGCTCTTTCAAGCTTTCATAAACAATGCTTTCTGAAAGACTGAATCATATTTTTCTGTGACTTTAGTTCATGTCAAGCATTTAATTTTTAACAACAGCGGTCAGTTTCCTGATGTGAACACATGACACTGGCCCCAGAGACTCCAGCTTTCTTTAGCTGTCATCATAACAATTTTTCTTTTTAAAGATACACTCACAGCAAAATTAGAACTAGGCTAAAGGCTTTGAAAGTAGTTCAGACCACAGTGGTCCTAAAGCAATGGTCTGCTTGCAGTAAGAGTGGAAACTGTGGGCTGAGCCCTGCTCAGCTTGTTTTAAAAAAATAAACGAACATATTAGAGTTAGTTAATGGCATACCACTCTGGGTAGTGGTAGAGGCAAAGGCTGACCCTTCTTACACCGTTTAAAAGACTAGATTGTCACCTGATTATATTAAAACTTACTGGAAAGACATAACAAGATCTGGTGAAGAGCATGCTGTGGGATCCAGTGCCTCACGGGACCTGAAATAGTGCAAGGATTTTATTGTGGAATCTTCCTCCTGCTTGTCCCCTAAGGGGAAAAAAGCTCTAACTCAAACAGGAATTATTTCAGGCAGGACCTGTGGTCTCCATTGCACAGGGAGGTCAGGCTAGTTTATTACAGTGGTTCCTCCTAGTCCTATATTTAAATATACAAAAGGGAACACAGGAATACATTAAGCATGTTTGATTTTCAGATCTCTCCATTACCTCTAGGGGCCCCTCGAAATTCTCATCTGCTCTTTGGTTTTATTATTTTCTGAGACTTTCCTTTAAAACTCTCCCTCCATATTTTCCAATTATTTTATACAGAGCTAGGAGGGAAATGTCATTTTCCCTGTTCACATGTCAAAGGGCTATTTGCAAATTGCCTCACCTCCAGGAAGAAGGGGATGGTACCATAGTGGTAAGGCATCTTTCTTCTTTCCCAGTTCTTTCTTCAGTGCATCTCCAAAAATGAAAATAAAATGGAAATGGGTGGTAGACATTGATTTTAGGGTATTTAGTAGTTAAACTCACTGTGTTTTATTTCCATCTGAGTCACAAAGATGTCCACTTAGACTTTATGAGAGCTTAATAAAGACTCTCTTGAAACTTATCAAAAGATGTCCAATGGCTCCAAGTTGTCTAGCACCTTAAATCAGTACAGAACAGGAATAACTTTTCTTCCAAAAAACTCACCTGAAACAACCAAAAAAAAAACCAAGCAAAAAACCCCTAACCCAAGCATGCTAGCTGAATGTCAATACAAAAACTTTTTGTACTTCCAGTATAATTTGATTTGGTGTATTTGTTTATGATTTGGGTTTTTTAAAGAAAGATAGGTTATAAAAGGATATAAGCAGCAGTAATTTTTTGTACTGTGACTGACTTCAGACTTTAGAAAATGCCATTGTGAAGAAACATGAGCAAAATACTGCATTATTACATTTTAATGATTATTTCCTTTGCAAGCTGGAAATACGAAGGCCTAGAACATATGTATTAATGAGAAATCTAATGCAGATTTCTCTACTCTTACACTTCTTACTTATTATTCAGATGTCTCAGTCTAATTTAATGCCAATTTAGACTTCCAACTTTATTTTGTCCACATTGAAAACATTATTCGAAGGGCCATGGAGTCAGATTTACCCTTTTGCAATTCCAAAATTACTTCAGTAAATCACTGGATTTGTTGTGGTGTCTGTGCAGGAACAGTGTTTAGCTTGTAATATCCAGTTTTCAGTTTTAAATCTATCATAATAGTATCTAATCTACCTCCTCATGAGGAGGTCAGTTTATTTTGAGCAGGTGAAAGGACACCAGTACAGAGAAGAGCTTTTGCCCAGTACATAAATAGATCCAGCTTGACAGTGTAACAATAGTACTGACTTTGCTTCTGCAAAGGAAAATCAGTAAGGGAGGGAGGAGACTGGGTTTCTCCAATACACTCATTTAGTAATCAAACATCTATATAAAGACGTCTCACTATTTTAAGTCATGCTCTCATACTGGGTTTTTTTTTTTGTCTCTTCAGAATGTTTCATTCTACAATTTTGTGATTGCTTCTTTTTCTTCTCATCTGAGGGTTCTTTCAATGCTGTGAGGTACAGCAAAGAGTGCACAATTTACTTTCACCAACAGCAGATTTCATTCTCAGAACAATTACTTGGCAGCATGTGGCAACAAGTCATTTCTGAAACCTTTTGTCTCTGAGTGGGCTTGTCAGAGAAATTCACTTCTGATCTTGACTTTTGCACTGTATTTGGCATTTGAAAATTAGTGTTGGATTGGATCTGGTCTCCTTTTCTGATAATGCAGCAAAAGATTCGCTTGTGATATTCTGTGGGCACTGTTTTTGAAGTGCTGTTTCTCAGTATGCTAAAATTTGCAAAAAAGATTCCACACCCAGGCATTTAAACTGCTAGTTTATTATTTCTATTTTTCATTTCTATTTGAGTGAGTGTGTGTGAGGCCCTTGTCCTCTGGGCCTTTGTAAAGACTCCGTGAGGTGTATGGGCTCCTGCCAATGCAGCTCAGGAGGAACACCTGATGGATGCTGGCAGTCCCACAGTCCAAATCTTGATGGCTCAGGAACAGGCTTTCCATGGATCAGTCAGTCACATGTAAATGTGGGCTGCAAGCACACAAGGCAGGCAAGTAAGATTTCCACTGGAAATCTGTTGGTCATGTGAGGATCCTTCCCCATTTTTTTTCAAAATTAATGTACATACCCTTAGAATGTTTTAGTAGTGATAAATGGATGTTTTCTCCCAGAAACATGTTTCACAGGAAATTTTCTGAGCAGCCATCTTATGATTTATAAAGCCTTCAAACCAGGCTACTCAGGAGACTACCTGTGAGTTTATGGTACAGCAGAGACAAATGGAAACACCTGACCTGCTCAGCCCTGGTTACTCCATCTCTCCCCTGTAATGCTGCTCCTGTGTCCTGGACTGCTGACATCCATCAGCCCCTGGGCATGCTCTGCATTTGAATGAGCACCACCGGTAAAAGCTAGTGTGGTCTGAGGCGGTGGGGCTGGTACCGTTGTGCTTTTCTGGGTTGAGAGTAAGGGAAATTTGGGAGAACAGGCCAAGAAGTTGTAGTTTTGAAGTACTACTTGGCAAGTCAGGTGGCTTGCTTTTTTTTTTAGTGTGAATCAAGGCAGCTGTTTGATAAGAAGGCTTTGCATGTACATAGAATTCACAATGGCACTTAAAATTCTTTTAGTATGGTATAGTACCTTATAGTGAAAAATATTTTCCTTTATCAAAAATGGTTGAATGCAACCGCTGAATAAAATTGTTAAGAACTTCCTTCAGCTTTAGTAGAGCATGAAGGATCAGCACTGGGAAGCAGATCTGATGCGTAAGTGTGCATCCCTTTTGCTTTCATGTCACAAGACAAAATAGAGATACCACAAATTGCTCAGTCTGTCTCTCTGCTTAGTTTTGTTGAGGTAATGCATGTTCCAGCCTTCCTAGCCAACTAATTTCCCATTGTTTTGGTTTTGTTTGGTTTTTTTTTTTTTTTTTGTTTTTTGTTTTTTTTTTTTGTTTTTTTTTTTTTTTTTTTTTTTTTTTCCTTGCATTTCCTTCTGCTTTTGATCTGGTTCCAGTTAACATCCAGTCCTGATATGGAAAAAGGATCCCTGTCCGTAGGTGGCCACCCACAGCTTGCCACGGGTAGACCAGGTCACCACCCTGCTACAGTGCAGAGCGCCTCGAACGCGGCCCATGAGCAGGCGCTGCAAATTGTGGTTGTGATGCTGTGGGCGAGAACAGCGCTGAGCGAGTACGGCCCGTGCCTGGCGGAGCGCGGCTGGCCGCGGTGCCCGGCGCTCGCAGAGCGGACAGTGCCACCTGCTGCCCCGCCGGGGCGCGGAGCGGCCGGGGCGCGGAGCGGCCGGGGCGCGGAGCGGCCGGGGCGCGGAGCGGCCGGGGCACCGAGCGGCCGGGGCACCGAGCGGCCGGGGCCCGCGGGGCACGGAGCGGCCGGGGCGCGGAGCGGCCGGGGCACCGAGCGGCCGGGGCACCGAGCGGCCGGGGCCCGCGGGGCACCGAGCGGCCGGGGCGCGGAGCGGCCGGGGCGCGGAGCGGCCGGGGCACGGAGCGGCCGGGGCCCGCGGGGCACGGAGCGGCCGGAGCCGGGTCGCGCCGCGGCCGGGGCTCGCCGGCAGCGCAGAGCCGCAGCGCTGGGGGCTCCGAGCGCTAACTCAGCACCCGTGTCGGTGTGGGACAGCTGATGGGCTCCCCAGCACCTCTGTCATTGTGGGACAGCTGATGAACACGACAGAGGTGCTGAGTTAGCGCTAGGTGCTCTCTGAACACCATCATCATCCACTAGAACGTATTACAGGCAGCTGTCACTGATGTCGGGGGGAGTTCTTCAATCTGTTTTCCTGTAGAAGTTGACTTGGTGGGGGAGTTCAGAGAGGCTGGGTAACTTGTAAGTGTGTGTGTGTTGGAGCTAAATGCTGGTGGAACTACCAGGAGAACTTAGAGGAAGATTTTTGTAAATTCAGGATTGAATAAAAAGAAAATACGATCTACCATTACTGAGCCCAGAGGTTAAAGCCTCAAAAGTTACTTTCATGGCTGCTATTCATGTATCTGCAATGCAGAACAAACTACTCTGGTATAAGTTGTACATCCCAGACTGCATATTCCTCAGTTGTAAAGAAATTTGATTCTTTCCTAATACTTTCTTTGTAGTTCTGTAGCCCACCGTTTGCAATCGCATTCTTAGTCCCTCTAGAATGGGACTGCAGTGCCAGCAGTTCACAGCACCTTGTAAAATCTTGCCCAGCTTTCCAAACAGGGAGCTTTTATCTACGTGCCTGCCACTTGAGCAACGACTTTAACTGTTCAAACTGGCTGTATGTCAAATGCAGCTTAAAAAAAAAAAAAAAAAAAAAGGAGGGGGGGATGTTCAGCTTGTGTGAGAGGTTTTATTGGTTCTTTCACTAAAAGGAAAAGTAATATTTCATATAGAATAATAAAGAAGTACTGCTATGGGTGGGTTCACGCTGCATATTACATTAAATACTTATGTACCTACAGATGGAATTGCAATATGCTAGAGAGAAGGTGCTTTGTTTGTGTAAACCTCAAAATTAAAAGTTAGGAAAGTTAGAAAAACTTTGGTTGGACACTCACTGTCCATGTACCAAGGAATTTTCCCTTGATAGACAGTTTTTAATTCTTTGCCTTATCCTTTTACTCCTGTTGATAGCCTTCGTCTTTTCTTCTAAATGGGGAAGAGCAACATCCTGATTGCCATGGCAAGACCCCATTGTTACCCTTACTTAAACTGATTTTCCTAGGCCAAGAAAGAGAGTGAGAGCAGTGCACATGTAAAATGCAATAAGTGGTTTTGCACTATAAATCAAGCAATCAGTGAAATTGAGTTCTTGGCTTGGACAGCCAAAAAGTGGGCTCGTTTTCCTGAAAAGCATTGCTACAGTCTCCAGAGGTGTAAATCTTCATCATATTAATTTGCAATGGAGCCAGTGGGGCATGTCATAAGAGAAGAGAGATACCTATCAGGAAAAAGGAACCTCTGCCTTTCTTGCCCTCCATGGCCTAGCAGGAGAATATTCTTGCTGAGTACAAAAAACTTTCTTATATATGCAGCCAAATCTGTTGTCCAATATTGTGTTAGTAAGACCATATCAATTTTTCTGTGTAATTTTAATCTCACAAGTATGAAATTCAGTCTCTTTGGAAAAATGTTGATGTATTCTGTTAGTTGTTCAATATTTTGGGTGAAGGAGCTTGATTTTGCTTTTACTGAACAGGAAGGAACTCCAAAGGGCATATATAGTGATATCAAGCACTAGAGGTACATATGAATGACCAGAAGTTAAAGACATCATATGAAGAACACCAAGAAACTGGGCTTTTAATTATGTCTTCAGACATTCAGCAAAACCAACATTTATGCTGTGTTGCTGTATCACTGTAAAGCTGTTGATATTTAAATTTCTTGTTTGCCTAAGCATGAATGAATAAAAAATGCTTTCTAAATCATCACAAAGACTGCAGAAGCATTGTGATGCACAACTCTACCTTTTTTCTATTTGTTATCATGAGTGATTGTACTTTAAAACTGCTCTAATGCAGAAATCCCCCACCTTCTTCTTATGGATTTTTTAGTGTGTTTCATTGAATGGGTTTGTATTTTGCTCTTTCTGCTATAATTAACATAATGCCTAATATTTAAAAACTAAAATGCTACCACTGGGCTGATAATCCTTGAAATGAGAATGAGGACTACTTAGTGCTCAGTTATGAGAATGAGGATTCTATTTATTTTACATGCATTAAAATGATCAGAGGTGCTAAATTTTTATTTTTCTCCTATCTGAATATTTACCATATTTTACATATGTTTGTAAGTGCATACATTTATAAAGAACAGTGGAAAAGCTGAAATACACTATTACAAATGCTGTGAGCATTTTCTTTTCTCTTTTGTCACATAACACATAGGACAGGCCAGAAAATGATCCTTTGTCCTAAAAGAGTCAAGCTTTTGAAATTTTTATTAATGTGCAAAATACAAATGGAAGAGCAGGTGCATGCAATGTGCCTCAATCTCTCCTGTTGGAGTTGTTCCACTTGGTATAAATAATTGAATGTCCTAGTGGCCATGGGCAGGGGGGGATAGAGCAAGTGAGCAGGATGACAGCATAGCCCAGTGACCAGAACAGTCCTTTGGGCTGGAGGGAAAGCCAGGCTCAGTTCCTTCCTCTGAGTCAGGACAGGATGCTCGTGTTTCTTGCAGGAATGTCCTAATCACTAGGCTGAGGACTATTCTGGAACTGCTTTCACTCACTTGTATTTGTCTGATAACTGGGCATCATTACCAGTCAGAGTGTTATGAGGGCAAATATTTCTGCAAGAGTTATTTTTTCAGTGGGGAAAAATAGTTTTGTCATGTTTTT
Source organism: Lonchura striata (assembly GCF_050655825.1). Lineage (NCBI taxonomy): Eukaryota > Metazoa > Chordata > Aves > Passeriformes > Estrildidae > Lonchura > Lonchura striata. Next base: position 15,543,822 of record NC_140713.1, on the reverse strand, counting down.
GGCCATATCTGGTAATAAATAGGATTTAGAATATTAGCTAGTCATGGTTTCCAATGTACATCAGTGTTAGTCAAGCTTAAGAATAATGCAATTAAATAACTTATAGGGGACTAGAACTAGAGAATTTAATTTGCAAGAATAGGGTATATCATCTATTTCCCACAGCTGCTTCATTTCTAAATTTGATATCTTAAAACTGTTGGAGTTGCTATAATTTCAGATAAAATGTCTTTCCACAGGCAAAATATAATTTTTCATAAGCTTTTAAAAAACTAATAAAGTAGTAATCTACACTATTTTATTATTTAGAGCCCTAGCCTTGGGGATATGATTTGCAAGGATTTTTTATTTTTTTTTAATATATATCTCAATTCAGGCTGTACATGTGAGCAGCCTGGGTGAATATATCTGTCAGTCTTTTCTATAGGTTTTTTCTTTCTACCAAATGCTGTCTGCATTCAGTCCATAGAAACACTACCACCTCTTTAAGTGGTAATGCTCCCTGCAGAGTTTTTAGCCTGTAGGAGATATGATTAGGGGGTGATAGTGTTAAGCACTCCTCCTGTATCTGCTGGCCCACTATGATAACCTTAGGGTTACAATGCATGTCTGACAAATACAATTCCATTGTGACTAGCGCCTTATGGCAATTTAGAAGGCTTATTCATCATTTTACAACAGACTTCTGTCAGGGATTTTGCTTATTTGCCCTTCACTGTTGTACAGTAGTTGTAGGTTTATCTCTAGGAGTCCAGCCCTAATAACCAATAACAAAGTGCTTAAGCTCTAAGCTTCTGAGAAATGGACTTACATTATACTCCAACTGCACCTTAGCTCTCGACTGATAAGACAATGTGTCTCTGAGAGAAGGAAGGATTTGTATGAACTGATCCTTTACAGTATGGTGTATGCATTGGTAGAAGATATGGAGAAGTACATTGTGTTCTAACCATCCAGATCCCAGCTTTTTATATATAAAATGCATCCTTGCTATCATTAGGAATGTTTCCTTTAAAATATGAAAGTGAACAGATATCTTGCCTTAGAAATTGCACTACAAAGTTGTTTGTAATGATGGTGTGGGATTTGGAAGAACTGAGTTACTTTTGATGAAATCCCCATGATTGTGGTTTAAATTACACAGATTTATTTAAGGAACAACAAAAGTTTTTTTTTTATTATTATTCAGATTCCTGCTGGGTTCTGGATATTAATTAGGTAGTGGTTCCAGATGAAATCCAGGAGAGAGGAAAAAAAATGCTACTCACATTTTAATAACCCAGAGAATTCTAAGTGGCTAACCATATTGTTTACTATATATCAGTCTGAAGAATAAAGAATAAAAGCGCATGAATAGGCAGGCACACAGCATGGAAGAATAGCACCATACACCCCAGCTAAAGAGCATTGTATATTCAAGGTTTAGATCTTCCACCCAGCAGATTTAGAGCGTGAGGGGGCAACATTTGAGAAGTGTGTACTGAACAAACACAAACATGAGGATTGCCTTTTTTCAGTTTTAAGTGTGAAAACATTAGCTCTCCCTCTATGCCTTTGAAGTCTTCTCTTTCTAGCAAAGCTCTGGCAGGAGGGAGGTCTTTCAATTAGTTTCTCACCCATAATGATTTCTTTGAGAAATTTTAATCAGGTTTTCCATCACAGAGTGCATTTGTTGCTGGTACTTGATCTCTTGGCCAGTTGAAGCTTCTGTGGTCCTTTGTCTCTTGAGCAGTTGGGTCTTTTATAAACTTCGTGGAGTAGTTATTAATCATGGAACTTTTCTACTTTTTTGAGGTGTAAAACTGCACAGAGGAAAATGCCAGTGTAGTGACATGAGCTAATTATCTGCAACGTTACCAAGATAAGAAGTAGTATGTTAGCAGTAATACCTACAACAGTGTAATTACTTTCTGTTTCCATTATTTTGCAGTAACCACATAATTAGCTCACTGTACCAGAAGCTATCTGCTTTTTATGGCAACCTGTACTGCTAATCACTAGAAAAGTTTGTGTAAGTGATCTGTAGTCTTTGCACTCATATAGTTGCACCGAGTAATTTGAAGGGGCAGCTGGGTGCTGGCCCTTCTGCAGAGGTAAGGAGTGAGAAAGAAGAGACTGACAAAGCTGTAGGAGCAAAAGGAGTCAAACCCTTGCTACAACTTCACAAAAATGTTTAGTGAAGCCACTAAACATTTTGTTTAGTACAGCCACTTTGTACAGTTTTCTCTGGATTAAAGTATACATGCTCATCCATAATCTCTTGAATCCAGTCTGCGTTAAAGAATTTTGTATGACTCAGTAAACTCTCTTAAACAATATAATATATTCTGACTCTCTGAACTTCAAAGGAGATGCTTTCTTATAAAAGCAGAACTTCAGGAAGGAAGGGGCTCAGCAGGGTCAGATTGTTCATTATGAAAGAGACATTCTTCTTTGGGGCATTTTTTGGGGCTGATGTGCTCTAGCAAGGGGTCCCTCTGTGATGCCTGGGACGTGGGTTACCTGCCTGTTGCATTGCTGTGCCAGGGGGAGGGCAGGTCACACTGCAGCAGTGCTGTGGCAGAGCTGGGGCTGCCATGCCCACAGGGGTGGCAGCTCAGGGAGGTTGGGCTGTGCCTGGGAGAAGTTGCTGTAAGGAGAGAGAAGAGCCAAGCTGGGCTTTGGCAGAGCTCTGTGCTGCCTGCCCAAAGTCACACCAATGGAATCCAGTAAGGACAATGCCACTGCAGGCAGCGAGGCATAGAAAAAAAAAAAAAAGAAGCACTATTACGATAAATTATTTCTGTTACTTCTACTCCCTAAAAGGTAGCTTTTGGGGATATGAGTGGAATCTATGTACACAGTACTTTAGATTAGCAGGAAAGAAAAAATACAAGTGTTATAAAAGTTGGATAGGGAATTTTGTGCTTCTGTGTTGTTCCTGTCTCCCCACAGCCTCTATTTAAGTACAATTTCACTAAATTTGGGGAATAAATAACATGCTTTTAATCACCATTTCTTCCTACTTAGTTCAAACCCTGTTGTCAGTTAATTATAGATGCTACTTTTTCAGATAATATTGCATAATTCAATGGAAAACAAAAAAGCTCTGTTAAAAAGTGGTTATTAAATTCAGCTTTAGATATTTGATATGGTTTTCAAGTACCTCTTTATTTATTTGAGGAAAGGAGTCCTCTTGAAATGTACTCTTTCTTCTTCCCCTCTGTGGCCTTGGAGCTGGTCCCTCTGAGTACTGCTCCTACATTAATTATTATGGTAAGTAGAAAAGATCAGGTGATAACATGAATAATCTTAAAGCACACCACTAAGACTTTAAGGCAGGCAGCAGTGCTACATGGTTGTAAGCTATACGCTTCCTGATTTATTTATGTTTTTAATGTACTAATAAAAACAAGGCAATCTTTAACTCCTGTTTGATCTTTCATCCTGGGTATGTCTTTGCTGACAGCCCCCCCTTGCTGCTATTCCTTGTGCTCTGTGAATTGCCCCGTTGTGCCAGCAAAACCAGAATAAAAGCCCCCTCTACACTGCTGGACTGGTTGTGCCAAAAGCCACCTAGGTTTAATTCCACTGAAATCAGTGAAGTTACACAAAGCATTACTTGGGGTCCATGCTAAGCCATTGCATTGCTCACTGCTTTATAAAGTGTTTAGCATGTGTGTTTTGTCCCCTGGGAGCTGTGTGTGTTTGAGCAGGGGTTCTGTGAGGGCAGGGAAGGGGGAGACCCCCAGCATGAGCTACTCGAGCTTTTTCTTTCCTCTCAAGTGCAGTAGTAAGGCACTCCATCTTTGAAAACAGAGGGCATATACTGTTGCTAGAACAGCACAAGAAGACCAACTAATCTAGTCCTTAAAAGCAAAATTATTAATATTCTGGACACCTTAGGGTGTTGTGAAACTTCAGCAAGTCATGATATATACAAGATGTAATTCTTTTCATGGGCAACATTAAGAAAATTTAACTGGATGTCTCAAGTTCAAGTAGTGCAGCAAAAGAAAATTTATTCCAACACTTCCTTATCAAACACTGATTAGAACAGATAGAAGGGTCAGATTATATTTTGTTAGGGGTAAAATATCCAAGCTGTCTCTACTTGGTTTCACAGACTCAGATCTCTGTTTTTCTCACTTTTGGAATCAGTTTCAGTACTCTAACATACAAAATTTGTAGCTGAGTAAAATAAATTAAAGGCCAATCAGCACTTTTACTTTATATTTAAATCCAGCTCTAGGACTTCGGGTTCAGTTCTTGCTTCCATCTGTTGTCTGTGATCTAGTGGTGTTGAACAGATAAAACCCCATAAATTCCCCTGTGCTTGTTTTGGAGAGTCACCTATGTGGATGCTTTTGTTTGACTTCTTGCTTACTTTCTAGATAAAATATTATGCAAAAGCAAAGAAGAGAAGCTACACATACTGAGGACTCCATGAAGTGTCTGTTCTGTGTCTGGAAGCCTGGGATGCCAGGCTGAAGTAGTGTTGGAGTGCGGGGGATTGATAAATATTAGCTGCAGATTTTTCACTGCCTTTCAGACCAGCTTCAACAGTGTGAGTATTTTATTCTGCATCTCCCCATTGATTTAAAAAAAAATTTCATCATTTAGCAGAGCAATACAATAGTGTCAACAAAGTCCATAGTTTTTAAAAGGTAAAATATTTACAAACTGTTTGCAAATGGTGACTTGAATACTGCAAATATTTGCTTTACTGGCAAATTTGCTACTTGAACACTGCAGAAAGTCACGTGGCGCTACATAAAACATGGGACATTGCAATAGTTTGATGTATTTTGTTGCATTTATAAATATGTAGCCTTTATTTTGGATAACAAAAAGGATGAATCAATAAGTGGCTGTCCTTTCTCACATTGCAACTGTCTCAGCACCAAATTCAGGAGGGCTGGTTCTGGTAGACAATGCTTGGACTGAATTGGCCTCTGCATATTCCAGTGCTGAGTTTCCAGTAGGTATGTGCTCTGTGGTAGTTCTGTTTTATATACTGGTTCCTCCATGAAGATGTCATGACAGATCAGGAGTTTGGGGTGGGAAAGGGATAAAAGTTTTTAGAGCCATCTCTAAAATAGTTTTGAACATCTACTGTACAGTTAAACAGCAAAAGAAGGAAAGAAGTGTCCTTCAAACAATCAGACCTGCCACAAACAAGTCAGTTATCTCCAGTTTATCTTTGTATTTGCTCTATAAAGCTGAAGTAATGCTGGTCTGGTTACAGTCATGGAAGAGATGATTTGCTTTCCTAGTATGATATTTTCAACCAAGAGAGCCTGTGGATGTTGATAGCTTTCCACTGCTGAGGTACTTCATAAAGGCTTATGCAATTATATGGGCAGAATGAGTTACACATTTAGAGGAATGTTGCTCTTATATATATAGCTCTTAATTTGACTTATCCATGCATAATGAAGAATAGAAGTATTATTTCTCAAGTATTATTTAAAGAAAAATTATCAATAAATATTGTAGCTGCAGACAACCCTTTATTTTTTTTCCAGAAAAGATACTTAAAAATTGTAGCAATGACTGCTGTTAAAGTATATAAGTTTTGGAACACCTTGCTTGCAGACCAGTAACTTCTTTCCATAGGGCACAGAGCCAGCACTCAGACCTACTAACAAAGTGAGATTTGTCTCAATATGTGTTTTTAGGGAGTTGTTTAATTGCAAAGTTGACTCTTATTAAAAGAGAACAATGAGAAAACAGGGCAGTTATCTGGCCTTTCTCCTGAAACAGCAATTATACCACTGCTGATAGGCTAAGCTAATCTGCATTTTAATTTGAGTGTTTGAAAAGTACACGTTTGGTTCCGGGACGTTTGTCAGTGGCAGCCCGGCCGTGGGCTGGCACGCAGCGCCTGGCACGCCGCGGTGCCAATTCCTGAGCGCCATGGGAGGCCAAGGTGGAGCAGCCTCCGCGGCCTCGGCGCCTGCTGCCCGCTCCCACCCACTCAGGGACTGCCTGCCCCGTGGGGAAAGCTCCCTGCCTCTGCCAGGGGCAGAACAGAGGGGAAAGGGGGCCCACAACCCCCCACAAACCAGCTTGTAATGCTGCCCAGCTTCCTGGGAGCAGCCCTTCAGCCTGCCTGGAGATCAGTGCTTGCAGGGCACAAACTCTCTGTCTCAGGTGACTTTTCTTAGCAGGAAGATATGGAAGCCTTCCTCACTGACACAGCTTGAGATCCTTTGCCATTCTGCTTACCAAGTGAATGATATCAAGTGAAGATCTATCACAGGCCTTGAGGAACTTTTTGGTAATATCTGAGGTCAGTCAGGGAAGGCAATGTGAATATTGGGGTTCAGTGCTGCTCTGAGTGAAATTGATAGCATTGGCCTCGAGAAAAGCTGGATTTGATTTGGCTCTAAAACAGAACGCCACTCAAGGAGTGCCCAGTGGATTTTTGCTGGGCATGTCCTAATAAAAAGGTGGAGTGGAGCAACTGAGTCCTTGACTCACTGAGGTTGAAAAAAACTTTCAAGATTATTGAGTCCAACCTTTGACTGAACACAATCATGTTAACTGAATCATGGGACTAAGTGCAACATCCATTTGTTAAACATGAGGGTTTCAATAATTCTTAATCAGACTTTTCCTTTTCGAGCTAAAATAGGTAAACTGTGCTAAAGACACGATAGCTTAAAAATCTCTGCTTATCTTAGGAGTAATGGGAATGCAAAAGAAGAGCTAAGTATCTAGATTTATATAGCTAAGTCTATATTACTGTTGTGTGATACGTCTAAAGGTAGATGTGTGTACTAGAACAAAGACTTCAGTGTAGAGTAGAAATGAGACAGAAATCTGTTGAGAAATCACAAAATTTCACATGAAGAGCTCTGCTCTAAAAGTGAAAACAAAAGAAAAAAAAAAGGATTAACCACAAACTTTTCCTAAAAGATGTCTTAAAGAAGATTAGAAAAAGCTTTTTCATCACTGGGAATCCTTCTAATATGCAAATGTATTTGGAATAAGTATTGGGTAAAAGAAAAGTAGTTTGATTAATGGAACCTGTCCTTTATAGTTCTATTGCAATGTGCAAGGCTCTGTGTTGTGCCTCTGTGTGTGTGTGTGTTTCAGCAGTAGCATAAGCATGCTGGCAAAAGCCACTGCCAAGTCTCATTAATTGCAACTCCCGCAGACTTATTCAGCCATAGAACTCTTATTTGTGGTGTAGTTTTACATTAATTTGGGATGTGGGTTTCCTTTAAATTTCAAACTGCATAGAGCAAAGTCTATCCTATTTAAAGAAGGGAAAAAACAGAAGGTGGCTAGATCTTAGGAGAGAAGCAAGATGATTTCCCCCTTAAATTCATTAGGGTTGCTATTTGGTCTCATTTTTGTTGACAAGTGCAGTCAAAACTCCCCAATAAGTGAGAAATTTCCTATCCAACATACTATTTCAGCCAAAGCTGTGTAATTGCCCAATATCACAGGCACAAACGGCAGGAGGGCAAAGGAGTTCAGTCAAGACCCCCCAGTGTTTGTGTTTGGTATGAAACACTCCATACAAAAATAATGATTTTGGCTCCTTGAGCCTCCCTCCAGTAGTATGTTCAAAAACTTTGCCAGTTGCTGTTGTACTTTGTTCTCCAAGAATACACTGTAGAAAATGCAGCTTCACTAAAGAGTGGCCAAAGGTTAGACATTTGTGGGGAAATAAAAGAATTTTTTTATATATATCAAAGATTGGTACAAACACATGAATTTAGTTTGAATAATATTTGGTATGTGTCCAACAAGGCTGAGCAGCCCAACACTTCTAAAACTGTCATAATTCTGCTTGTCTTTAACTTTTGCAACCATTCTCTGAATGGCAATGACTGTTTAAGATTTTTGTTGAAAGTCAGTAATGCTACTTTTATACATTAAAAAAAAAAATCTGTATTTCTGTAGATTTTCACCACTAAGTTAATATTATAGACTTTAAATGGCTCTTTTAATGAAGCTATCCTATTAATTGGAAGGTTTCTCAAATTAAAGCCATTCCTTTGTGGCCAGTATTTCCTTTTGCACTTTTAAATTGAAACTATTAACCAATGATGGACAAGTCATAATACAATCAAGAAAAAGCTTTGCTTTTTTATGTTAGTATCACTTGGAGATTAGCTAATCTGATGGAGGGAAGTTCTCTGAGTGCACTGGGGGAGAGGTAACAAAAGGTTTATATGGTAGGAAAAAAGCATGTATTTATTGATCCTTCTGTCTGTCCTAGACGTATGCTGTATATCAAATCAGCAGCCTCCTAGGAATTTCCATATCCTGGATGTGGACACCAAAGTGCCTTTAATTAAAATGCTTCTCTGAATTTATTTTGTTTCTTTAGTTTGCTGTTTATTTTAAAACTATTAAAATATGGCATATATGGAATCAATGCACATCAAAGTACTTCAAAAGATCCATTGTTTCTAAAACTGGTGACTTAAATTCTGACTTTATTTTATGTATGAGGAAAGCAAGACAAAGTTCTCTACAGATTTGGGAAGAGAACATAACTCATTCTCCTGAGATAGCTGCTGAAAATATATATTTCCAAAGGAAAGACCAAAAGCAGAAACAACTCAAATAAGCGAGAGAGAGAAAGAAGGAGGGGACTGAAACTCTGACATGACTTTGAACTTTCAGGCCCTCAAATTGCAGCTCAGACTGATGTCAAACACAACTGCACACACACAAAAAAAAAAAAAAAAAAAAAAGCAGGTTGGAAAGCTGTTGGGAAGGCTTGGAATGGCAGTCTGTATTTATTAGTTCTAAGGTCTGTATTTGAATTTTATGTGTGCAGATAACGTAAATTTTATGTCATATATGGATAAATATGGCATATATATAAGGAATTATTTATATATAAAAATTAATATTGCTGAGATTAGAAAAATAGGAACTATTATCTGAGCTCTGACCAACAGCCTGTGGTGGCAGGTATGTTTCAAACAGTGGCTGCTCTCTGATGATCCAGCAAGTGTTTATCCCACCTAATAGAAAATGAAGGAGTGACAAGATGATGCATAAAATTTTTCTCAGCCCATGGAGACAGTTGCTGGCCTAGGTTCTGATTCATGTGGATTTGCATCCTATGCCTGTGCTTGTCTTGTTGAGAGTTATTTAAAACATTGAGAATGAAAAATAACTCAAAGAATCTTGCACTGAATTAATTCCAGGAGTAACATGACTAGAAAAATCTCATCTACCTTTAATACCACCGTTATAAATTCAAGAGTGACATACAGGCATACGGTGCAATTTCCATTCATGTCTTATTAAACACCTCTGGGTGCCCTTTCTTGGGTAGAATCCCCTGGGAATGCAGGATTTGGGTAACAGCCAAAGGGTGAGGAATCCCCAGTGTAAAATTCCTGTCCTGGCATGCAGAAGGGGCACCAGTGGACTGGGTCATCCTGGCTGCTCTTTGGGTATTGGGGCTTCATCTCCAGAAGGCTTCACCAGTAGTGGGTTTCCAGAAGGAGAAGATGCTACATGGCCTTTGTTCAAGCTGCATGGGCTAGGTGAAGTTCCACTGAAATCAGCAGACTTTGGTTTGAACATGTACATTTTTATCTTAATAGGTAAGAGTTGTGAAAAGAGATTAATATTTCTTTTTGTGGTTTTTTTTTTTAATGGGATAGTAACTTGCTAAAATGGGGTCATTACCACACAAGAGATCAAGCTCCTTTGCCTCTTGATCTTTTTTGATCTTGATAAAGGTCAGAAGAATAAAGGTCTTACTGGGGATAAAAGTCTTAAGAGAAGTCCTTTAGTGGTAATTTTTTTATGTTAGTATCTCTTTTTTCTCCTCTGTCTCCACTGAAGCATGGAGGAGAATAGCTTTAGCTAGATTTGGGCTTTTTTATGTGGTCATATACATATACAGCAGACCTGAAAGCTTTTTTTTCTGTTGGCTATGTATTTCTTCCAAGATCCCAGCTCAAGTGAGTGTGATATCTTTGTGGCTGCAAAACCCTGAGGGGGACCCCTGCATACACTCAAAAATACAATTGCAAAAAGCTCATTCCTTTATACAGCGGATTACTTTTAGATTTACTTCGATGTGATCTGTACAGATTCCCTTCATCTAAGGGGAGGTCTGATTCTCTTAGCTGACTTACGCAGCCACACACCAAGAGAGCCTTATTTTGTGGAAGCCAAATCTCATTAATGGCAATCTGCTGCCCATCTTTTAATTAGCCAGAGAATTGGTGACACTTCACAACCACAGCAGAGGCAATAAAGTAGCATTGTAATATAAAATAAGGTGAGGTGTCCAGCAGAATAGAAAGCCCACATTTATCTACACTAGTCTACTGACTGGGGTCTCATTTTGTATGGGGTGTTGTTGTATCCATGTTTATTATGGCACAAATACACAAAAAGTTAATATTTTTAGCTTCTGAAATATCTTCACTGTTCACTAACTTGAAGATTTGAAATTATACAGATTTCAAACTAAGTGTGAAATTTTTTTTCTGTACTCTGCATTCCTTGGATTTGATGTAAATACTAAGTTATCTTTTAATGAAACCATGTACCTTAGGAAGATTTATAAAACTGTTCCCACTATTTAAATTTTAAAGACACTACAATTTTTGATACAATTTTGAGGCCCATAAACTGTGGTATGCATGGCTTACTAGTAATTAAAAATGTTGGGGCGTAATCTTCCTATTTGTGTGTTGATTTCATCAGGTGTAGGAAAAATTGTATTATTTAGGTTTTATACTGCTTGGTATGAGGAGTTCTCTCCCATTGGTTTATACAACACTCCGTTCTATAGGGATTCATAAACAATTTGTGCTTCAATCATTTTCCACTTATTTCACTTTGTTTTATAGAATACATTTTATGCTGCAGTTTCAGCATATGTCTTTGTGATTCAGTAATCCTACCTAGTCCAGAATCAATACTTACATTTTCCTTCCCCATAATAGTAAAGGGCATATAAAATGCATGAGACAAAGTAAGCTCTTTCTAAAGATATAGATTAAAACTGAAACTGCACTTAGAATGTGAAAAACTGAAGAGTTCTGAGTCTGGGACAGTTGTCTGTGACACAGAGGAATATTGAAGACTGTCAGAAAATATCAGAGCATGGTGATAGCAGCACTAAGCAATGCCACTGCTCTGCTGGTCTGCAATCAATTGCTGATGAAGTAATTGTTTATTTTGTCTGCTGTTAACTCCAGAAGACTTTTATTGTAGCAGTGCAGGGTAAAATGTACTTATAAACGGGAGAAACTAAAGTCAGTGGGAAATAGCTTCACACTCCCCTGTTTCACGTGTCTTCCATGAACTGTAACCTGTGAATATCTGTACCATCAATGGTGCTGAGAGCTTTGAGCTCAGCAATAAATCCACTGCTAATGGCATCTGAACTGGGATGTGGAGACTTATGGTAATTCATGTTACCTCCATCATGGTTCACCTGTGTTTACAGTACAAATAATATACATGCTTCTCCTGAATTTTTTTACTCACCCTAAAATAAAACAGTAAAGAGAGATGCTGGTTTTGTAAAACTATAAAGGTAATTTGTGGACTGATGCACTTCCTTAGAAGGGTTTGAGGGTGCTTTATACAGTGAAACATCTGAATCTTTCCTGCTTAGCTTGTATAGTAAATATTCATTAAAAGATAAGTATGGCCATGACAATTGGCTATTCTGGGTTACAGCTCTATAATGAAACTTTTACAACATCCTTACATACTTAACTTTGCTTTATACCTAATAAAAAATAAGAAATCAAATTGCAAAGATATGCATTACAAAATAAGTAAAATAACAGAAGATGAAAACATTTAAGTATTTATGACACTAAACTGGGAGCTGTGGTTCTGGGCTGTTCCACTGCAGTCAGCTTGTAAGGGAATCCTATTTTGTTCCCTTTACAGGAATTAAAGAGAAACTGGGGCCATGTGAAGAGAGTTAGGTCTGAAAGCCAGCTGGTTCCCAAGAGTGGCGTGACCTGGTCATAGAATGGCAACCACCAGGGAGGGACTACTCAGTGACGTTCTGATGCTTTAAAACATCATCTGGTTGTGTTTATAAATGTTGTTTTTAGTATTGGTGGGCAATAAAGGCTGGTTTGTACAGAGGAGAAACTTCTTGGAAAGGTAACGCTCAGTTCAGCTCTCTCTGAACATGACAAGGATGATGCTCAGTTGAAGATAAGCCTGCTGGTATTATTGAAGTTTTCCTCCAGTCCCTAGGGTTAGAGTTCCATGACAAATATCCCAGAACAGCAGTCCTCATCTTTAACTCAATGCTGTAGTTTATGACAAATTCATTGAAACAATTGCTTTTCTGACCTGTGACTATGATCAAAATCTTTCTTTTCTCAAGTAAAATATGCACATGACCAACTATTAATTTTTCTTGTGCCATGCTCTTATAAATATGATTAAAGAAACCAGGCAATAATTGCAAGCAAAGATTAGTCACTCAGGGTGATTTCTTGAAACTATCATCATGACATCTTTTTATTATAAAGTTCAGGCTTAAACAGGCATCTTCTCATTAGATTTGTCAGATATGTACTGGGCTACAGAAAGCAGTAGTTTGCATGAAAGCAGTGAATTTCCCTATGTGCACACTTGTATCCCATGTCCTCCTACATACTGTGGTGTGGTATCGTCTTCCAGAGAGTTACCTCTGATGGACAGGATTAGGGGAAATCCTTGTTTCTTTGGTGGTTTTCAAACACTATCAGACAATGATGCCAACTAAGAGTGAATTAATGAGATATTGGAGCCTGGCAAGTAGAAAGTGGCTTTAAATAACCCTGATTAGCCTTTCCTCAGTTCCTTAGAGCACAGGCAAGGCTTGAGCAACAACAAAGACCCCACACTCACACTTTTTATTAGTTTGCTGGAAAAGGAGTGTGCTTTTCAGAGGGTGTTAATTAAAAGATTTAGGTCCATTCACACTGCCCATATCCCTTGTTTCATCTTTCCCTCCTTTTTGTGTAGTTTGTTTGCCATGTGAGAGGTAGAACTGCTGTTATGACAGAAAATATTGACTTTTAAAGAGTTTGCTCAGATCTTATCTGTGAGAAAAATATAAGCCGTAATTGAACATATGAGTTTCACTTTTTATGTGATGGCTTCATTAGACATGAACTTTTATTTTAATTAATTTAATATGTCTTTCACTTTTTTCAAAACAATTTTTCACCTCTGTCTTTCTTAAGGGATATATCCCCCAGATCTTTGTAGTTGCTACATTTTGCCTGTTTTGTAAATAAATGAAATAAAAATCTTCAAACCCCAGCTATGCTTATAAACCTTAAGTATAGTAAAATCACTACATCAGCCTCTTCTAGTTATATGAAATCCAGAATGTACAGACTGTGTTCAGCCAAGTTTTTCAGAATCTCGGAAATATATATAAATGTATTTTAAGTATCTGAATCTTCAGTAAATGATTTAATTACAAAATTATCTGCTGTAGTTCAGGACTGTTTTTTAAAAATATTTGCATGTACTATCCAATACCTTTTTCCCAAATGAGATAGACTGTATTTATTTGTCTGAATCAGCCACAAATTCTGAAGCTTAAAGAAAGTCTGTCAAACAAAAATGTAGAAACAGGAGACAATAGAACATTCAGATTATTTTTGTGATGCTCAAATTCTGAATCTGAATTGTAGTCAATGAAACCATGGGGATATGAGTGAATGAAAAACATGTTAGATTTCGCGTTAATTTCTGGCTTACAAATTTGTGTATTTCAAGACTATATTTTTGGTACATGTGGGCATCTCTAATAATAATGTAAAACTCATCATATATGTACAGAACTTGACTTGGTGCTGAGAAAAATCCTTTGTGCTCACATTTAAAGTTGTATTATACAAAAGGGGATGTAAAAATGCAAGTAAAAGCTCATTCTTACTTGAGAAGTAAATGTGCTGGGTGTGAGACTGCTCTGCTGAAGTGAAACATGTAGTCTCTCTCTAATAGCTCTGAAATATTTTTCATAAAATTGTTTGATCTCTCCTCTCAGTATGGGAAGGTGAGGATACTGGTGGGGCACTTTGGAGGAAGAGAGAGAATTCTGGGGTTTTTTTATAAAACAAGCTAATAGACAGCTAATTATTGCTGCATGCTTTCACTGGCAAACATCTACAGCACACTTTAAAAAAGAAAAAAGGGAAGGGTGATTGCTGCTTGTTAATGGACTCTGCTATTTTACAGCACTGTAGTCGAGCAGCCACCTACAGTTCATCCTTATGTTAATACTAACGTTACCAATTTTAACATTATATGCCTCTTTCCACTGGCCCCTGTTGGAACCAACAGCCTACGGCAAGTGCTGTACTGCCTTTTACTTAATTGCTCCTTAAAGCTAACAGTGAATTACATTAAGTGTAATTTCATTGTCGTTGGATCTTGGTGAGTTTGAGGTGGCACGTTTGCCATGGGAGTTCTTTTTCTCTGGTTCAGTGGCTATATCCGGGTGGGATGCATTTCTCCTGGAGTAATCCAGGAGAATCTTTCCTTTGAAGAGGAACAGATGTAGATTTACATATCTGGAGGTCTCTGGCCTCTGATGAGATTAGTTGGTGTTTTTAAACCCTACTGGAAGGTGCATATTTAATAAATGCCTAAAGCAAGCCTCTGTGAAATGGCTGGGCCCTGGGAGACTTTGAATGAGAGGAGAGGAGGAGATGTCAAGTTGCACATTGTGGTACCATCATAATCACTGCTGAAAATAGGCCAACACTTGAAATAACAAATAGATTCAGATTCTGTTGTAAAAGCAGTAAAGAAAAAACGGACAAGGGGACTGCCTCAAAAGCATTTAGGTTTAAATTTCAACTGATCATTTTGTTTCTAATTTCCAAATTGGAAAGACATGAAAATGTAAATGTTTAAAAGCTGGCAGTCCTCCCTGCCCCCTGCCAAATAATCTATGCTTTTTTTAACATGCTTAATTGAGGTAACTGCATGCCTTGCAATAGAAATTAGGATTTTTGCTTTATTGAAAGAGTGTATTTTGAGATGGAGGGGAAGGGCTTGTGGTAAAGCTGGAGATTAAATAAACTTCCATGAGAAAGAATAAGTTTATCTGACAGCAGATTTCTGTTCTTTTAAACAGAAAATAAGTGTGAAACAGAAGTTAAAAGCTCTGCATCAAACACTTGGTGTGCTGTTCTTTGCAGTGTAGATTTGGCATATATGCTACCATGGTAAAACTACAGTAACACGTTCTCATTGCTGCCGGTTTGGATCCAGATCCCGAAACGATTTTTGGTTGTACTGCCAGCATTTGGAATTGTCCAGGGCTTTCTAAACGCTTTATCATCTCAATCCCCTTCCTGCCGCCTATTTTCAGACTCTTGCAGGGTTTTACTTTGGGAAGGCAGCGCTTGTGTCCCAGTGGCGCGCTGCCCGGCAGGTTGTGCAGCGCCACGGCCTGGGAGCCGCGGTGTGCTGGCAGAGCTGGTGCCCGGCCACCTGCACTGCTGCCCTGGCCCGCCAGCATCCCTGAGCCCTCCAGCATCCCTGAGCCCGCCAGCATCCCTGAGCCCGCCAGCATCCCTGAGCCCTCCAGCAGCCCTGAGCCCTCCAGCATCCCTGAGCCCTCCAGCATCCCTGAGCCCTCCAGCATTCCTGAGCCCTCCAGCATCCCTGAGCCCTCCAGCATTCCTGAGCCCTCCAGCATCCCTGAGCCCTCCAGCATTCCTGAGCCCGCCAGCATCCCTGAGCCCGCCAGCATCCCCTGAGCCCTCCAGCATCCCTGAGCCCGCCAGCATCCCTGAGCCCTCCAGCATCCCTGAGCCCGCCAGCATCCCCTGAGCCCTCCGGCATCCCTGAGCCCTCCGGCATCCCTGAGCCCGCCAGCAGCCCTGAGCCCGCCAGCATCCCTGAGCCCTCCAGCATCCCTGAGCCCTCCAGCATCCCTGAGCCCTCCAGCATCCCTGAGCCCGCCAGCATCCCTGAGCCCTCCAGCATCCCTGAGCCCGCCAGCATCCCCTGAGCCCGCCAGCATCCCCTGAGCCTGCCAGCATCCCCTGAGCCTGCCAGCATCCCTGAGCCCGCCAGCATCCCTGAGCCCGCCAGCATCCCTGAGCCCGCCAGCAGCCCTGAGCCCTCCAGCATCCCTGAGCCCGCCAGCATCCCCTGAGCCCTCCGGCATCCCTGAGCCCTCCAGCATCCCTGAGCCCGCCAGCATCCCCTGAGCCCTCCGGCATCCCTGAGCCCTCCAGCATCCCTGAGCCCGCCGGCATCCCTGAGCCCGCCGTGTGTGGCTGTCACAGCCCGTGCCTCTGCCAGCCCCTGTCCCCTGCAAGCCGCCCGCTCCCGCAGCCCAGCCCAGCGCAGCCCAGCCCAGCGCGGCTCTGCGCTGCCGCTGCCTGTGGCGAGCTCCTCGCCGCGCCTTTTGCGTCTGGAACTCGCTCCTGCCCCACCATCCAGGGATTCCTCTGTCCCCTGTCACCTGCCTCCCGTTCACCTCCCTGTTGCGGGGAACATTTCTGGGGCTGGGCCGTGTCACCATTTCAGGGCGCTTTGCCGTAGCTGGATGCCGCAGAGAGAAGGGGCAGCCGCCCTTCCAGCGGTACCCGCAGCTCCCGGCCAAAGCCTGCAAGCGACACTGTTAATCCCTCACGTGAAAGGCCAAAAAGCTAAAAGAATACAAGACTCTGCTGAGATTAAGAGAGAAACAAACAGAGCCCAGTGTAACAAAAGAAGGTGCTCAGATCTGTAGATAAGGAGCTTTCCGCGGCCTCTGAGCAGGGACCCTGTTTAACTCCCTGCAGAGCACCAAAGGATCTGCAGGGCTCGGGGACACAGCGGCAGGAGAGATGAAACAGCAAGAGTTAAGACAAGGAGACTGTTCCCTGCCTGAACTGCATTTTTCAACTTCCAGCTAAATTTTATAGTGTGGTTGGAACCGGTTCCTGTTCCGGACCTGGTTTAATTTCATTCTGGAAATACGACCATCTACTGTGCAGACACACTATTATTACTTTCCAGCATCTAGTGATAATTGCACAGATGGGTACAAACCATATTTTATTGTTACTTTTTTTTGGTTAAACTTAGGAGAGGGACTGCTTGCCATCAGGCTCCAAGTAAGAAAGCACTTTATAATAGTGTTTGTAAGCAGTATATTTGCCAGTGATGATGAAAAGCAACGTAAAATTGTTTTCAGAGGAAAGTTACTCTTGGGTTGAAGCTCAGCCCAAGGCATACATAGCATTTGTGTCCTTTTAAGCTTTACTTTTGAGGCCTAAATGAGACTGATGGTGCACTTGTGTAGACTTCATGCAGTGGAAAATATTGCTCTGTGGACTCAGTCCTTGGCTATTTTTCAGGGAGAACTCCCAATTGTTTTCAATGTGCAAATACCACAAAGGCCCTATTTTGAGTTCTCTCTCATTAGATTGCAAAACTGTTTCAATTATATCCTATGGATTTCACAGTCATGTAACTTCCTGAACACCCACATTGAGGAAAGAAAGGTTTCATGTTTGGATCTCTGTTTTGCTAACATACCAGCTAACAAAACCCCACAGGACCACATTGGACAGCTACAACATGAATATTATTCTAAGAAATAGTCAACATTTGTCAGCCCTGACCACATGGTGACATCTGAATTTAGCATACTTTTCCCTGTCCTCAGAACAAAAAGATACCTAGGGAAAGCTTAGTTGGTAAATGACTGTTGACCTTGCCTTTTTTCTAAACTTTCTTATTACGGACAGCTTACTAGGCAGAAAGAAAACCCAAAAAAACACGTTAGATAAAACTATATATAAAATTAAACAAACTAACTAGAAGACATTGAAAAGCCTCATGTCAACATGGTTCTAGATTGCCTGCTAGATAGAAAAACAGCATAAATAAACATTGGATTGGAAAACTGTGGCATTGATAGTACTTGTCAAATGGACTATGCAGCAGTGGGTACTCAGGGTGGGAAAGATCCCCCACAGTGTCTGGTCTCATCCAAAACTCTTCTAGTAGTTTGCTGAAGTACAGCATAAGGACCTCAAGGAATTGGAAGCATTATTGTATTCAAAATGGCATTCATTTTAGGGGTGATTAGACAAGCTCCTGTTCTAGAGATGCCACTGTATTATTAGCCATTGGAGTTTGGATAGAAATGCTAGTGGGCCTAGTGCAGCTTGCCTTGTATGTAATCTGATGCTGTTTTTCTCCTCTGTGGAGTCAGAACACATTCCCCCATGGGGACACTCCTGTGTGCTGTCCTGCACAGTGGGCTGCCCTGGTTCCCCAGACCTCTGCCCATGAGTCTCTGCCAGTTCAGTTCTGACCCAAACAACAGGCACTTCACGTGACTGTTCTCATCACTATTAAGGGCTTTACATTTTTGTTGTGTTTCCCACTTTAACTCTGCTTTGAAAACTTAGTTCTCCTCTTTGGCAATTGCTATGGGACAAGGACCAGCTGCCATGGTACTTTCTACAAGCCTCTGATTTTTCACAACCTCTCTGCCTTTTGGTTAACACTGGAGTTTGTGGCTTTATCAGATAAAATAAATCTTCCAGAACCCATCTGTCTGTGTGCTAACACTGATTCTTTACTCTCTTTTCACATATAGTCCATAATTTTGGGGAGCTATTTTGACCGTTCAGACTATTTCATCAATTTTCAGGAGTCTAACCTTCACACAGTCCTTTTACAAGTTCCTTAGTACTTTTTTTTGGCACTAATCACAACCAAAGAAGTAAAAGAGTCTGTGTTACAGATAGTCCAAGATCATTCTCTTGCCAGTATCACTAGAAACAATTTGGTGGACAAGCTGTTCTTCCTTTGTTCTCTCAGAATTGTGGTGTTATTTCCCTCTCTTCTATTTCAGGGAACTATAATTTTTTCAGATTTTATCCTGGCCCTTTTTTATTCCTGCAACTACACTGCTCTCTTTTGATAACACTGAAAAGAAAAATAGACCCCTATCACTTTTTTTTTCTGTAGCTTTATTTCTTTAGATAAAAAAGTGAATGTTCATACCATATTTAACTTGCAAGATTTACTCTTGGGAAACTTCTGAATTGCAAGATTTAAAAGTTTCTACCTAACTTATCATGGCCTTGTTTCTCATCTCAGGTATTTCTAGCTCTTCTTTTGTTGTGTGTAAGCAATAGTGACTTGCTCCTTATTAGTAACACATCCCATGTATCTCCAGAATGATGTTAGTTTTGCCACAGCAGCTTATATTTTTGATATTTCTTGTCTGTCTTTAGTTTTTTATAAGGCAATGACTATTGTGTTTAATATTCTCATGTGCCCTCACTAGAGAATGCTCTGCTCTCTGTATGCTGTCCTGCTGACATTTCCTTAGAATCCTCCTTAATCAAATCACTATGACTTATGGCAGCATAAGACTTTGGTTTCCCCCTGAACTTTTTCTGTAAGTTTTAAAATTTTTCCTGTAAATTTTCTGAAATTGTACTTTTTATACTTTTTTTTTCACATCTTATCCTTCTCGCACTTCTAAATTCTGTATTGATTGTAATTAGGCTCTGCCCTAATTTTGAACTGCAGATCTGCAGAATTTTTAAATGAAAAAGGCCTGTATGTTTGCACTGAACACAACACAGGGCTCAGTTCCTGTGAATTTACCATGTGCTCTACTGGTGAAATCATCATGTGTCTGTCTAAATTAAGCTTTCTTATCAATAGCTATTATCTTAAAATACATATCTAAATGGCCAAAACATATGCAATATGGTTTTATAGTACTTTACTCTAAAATCTCTATAGTTCTCTTTAAAAATTGCCTGCCAGCCTCCCCCTGTGGATTGCTCCCTGCAGCCCAGCTCCCCTTGCCCAGGACCAGGCTGTGAAGAGAGGCACTGAGGGGTCACTTCCATAGGGCTGCCTGTGGAGACAGGTGAACCTAAAGGGCTGTGCTGTGTATTTTGCTGTGTATTTCAGTGAGAAGCTGGTTCTGGCAGCTGAAAATCTTATGTACCATATCTTAAGGATACTTTCTCGGTACTGATCTCTGGAGCAAAATGTAATCTGAATTTCTGTGGAAGAGGAGCAGGCTTAGATTTCTCCTTCCTCTCTTCTCAGCAGCAAACCTGCCTGGTCTGCTCTGCTGCTAAGGACCTGGTTAGATCCATTTTCCTAACTTTAACTCCAGTTGTACAGTCTGATCTATTAGTTTCTTGCTTGCATGTTGAAGTTGACAAAGGGGAGGGGGGGGGGGAAGAGTAAAATTTGTGGGTTGAGACAAAGACAGTTTAATGTTCTGCTCTGAAAGATACTATGGAAATTGTCTGAGGTCTATAATGAAAAAGTCCCCTATTTTGTATTTACTGATATCATGTACAAATAGTCACTACTTCCATTGCTGTCAGTGGCAAAATTGTTGTTATCTAGAGATACAGAGCCAATCTACAAAATAGCTGTCAAAAATAAATACACAGAGAACTTCAGTTGGGGAACAGAAGAGAGGTGTTTGTGCTTTCTCTAAAATCAATTGAAATCTATTGTGTAATTATAATTAATTTAGTATTTGTAATTGTAGTGGGCACACGATTTGGCCTAAAGGTCATAACATGTGATCACTGCTGTTGTTTGTGAGACCTTTAATGAATCTTATTGTCAAAGTCACACAAGTCCTTTTCTGTTCTTCTGCTGAAGACCTGTGCTGTGCAGGTGCCCACACCAAGAGCCAGATGCAGCTGCCATCCCACAGCTGCTATCTGCACCCTCACTAACCTGTTCAGCTCATACACAGAAGACCTGCATCATGTAAATCAGAAGAAGCCTGGAAACTATTTTTCAGCAGCCATGATTCAGGAGTTACCCTCTGAAAGCAGAAAAGGAGGAACAAATGGGCAGCATGGCAAGAGAAATTACATCAGTTCTGAGGGAAGGCAGAGTGTGGTGAGTGCCTGCCTGGTGTGCAGGTCTCTGGGCACTCAGGTGTTGGAAGATCTCTGAAGCTTTTCAAGACTGTGACTAAACCAACGCTTAATGATCCCCTGGTCTTTGTCCACTCCCTGCCTTGCCTGTCTGGGTGGCAGGACATCCCTCTGCACACAGCTCTGCTGGGGGATGGATGTGCTCTTGCAGAGAGCTGCAAGTTCTATTCCTTCTTGTGAAAATTGCTTCAAAGGATGAACTCTCTCTGAAGATTTACTTTTAAAGCCTATCTGTTTACAAGACATGTTTAGTAAAAATGGTAAAGCAGAAGTGTTTGGGTCTATTAATAAGGTCACTGATACTCGAATTAAATTCACTCAAATGTGAAGCTATCACGATGCAATGAATCTTTAAAGTCTTCTAAATAGGTCTTGAGCTCCATTTGCATGCATCTTTATGGAAAATATGGAGTTCCATGCAATTACAAGTCACATTACGGAAACTGTACCTGAAAACATGATATGTGAAAAGTGGCACTGGTTGCCATCTTCTGAAGCATCTGCAATTCTAATCCCCTCCAGACATCTTGGGTTCATGAAGACTAATTTTGTATTCAGTTGTATGAGTAAATGCAACTTAATCATATTTGCATTTAATTCATTCAAACACCCACAATCCTTGCTCTCAAAGGAAGAGCAGTGCTGACTATTTGCAGGCTGAGATTTAGAAACCCATTCTTGAATCAAAGGCAGAGAAACTCAAGTTGGAGCTACCCTGAGTACTACATGGATAACCTCTTCTCACATTTCCTGTCTTGTTTTTCCTACATGCAAACAGCTTTGGCTGGAGTGATGTCCAAGAATGAATTACAAGAAAAAACCCCTGGCATTTGAAGTGAAAATTTTATGCAGGCCTTTTTTTTTTTTTTTTTTTTTTTTTTTTTTTTTTTTTTTTTTTCTTTTCTGGAAACTCCCTCTGTAAATTTTAACCTTCATATCTGTTCTAGTTTTAGCTGGGATAGAGTTGATTTTCCTCTTAGCAGCTGGTACAGGGATGTGTTTTGGATTTAGTAAGATAATGATGGTAACATGGTGCTATTTAGTCATTTGTCTGCCTCTGTTTTGTATTTTTTTGTATTTTGGTGTTAGTTTTGGATGTTTTGTCAGTGATTCTATCTGGGCTATAGTTCAGATTAAAGACAGCCAAGCTTTCATTTAGCCACAAAACACAGATGATTTCCTGCCATTGCCATCTCCACTTTGGTGTAAGGAGATGCTGAAGCTCTTGTGCCTTTTGGAGTTGTACTGTTTCTACAGAAAAAAGTTGTTAGATTCCAGTTATGAACGAGTTAATGTCAGCAG
Organism: Lonchura striata; assembly: GCF_050655825.1. Lineage (NCBI taxonomy): Eukaryota > Metazoa > Chordata > Aves > Passeriformes > Estrildidae > Lonchura > Lonchura striata. The sequence goes on along the minus strand of NC_140713.1, from coordinate 15,521,617 downwards.
TTGGTTCAGTGTTGTGAAACTATATATTATCTATTGTATTTCCTTAGCCTTAAGTGGATTCTAGCATGGGATGAATTAGGTTGGCTAGATATTTTCTGCTGACTGTGATATCCCTGTTGAGCAGCTTTCCCAGTACGAATATATTTGGCCCTTCTTTTTTTTTCCCCACAAGCTATATCCCTGTATAAAAACAGCTTTATCTCTAAAGAGCAAATAACACCCAGTGCTCATAACAGATGCCAAGAAATGTTTCTGTTTTGATTTTTGAAAATAAAAATTCAACTGTGTTCAATAAAATTCAGAAGCCGTTTTCCTCTGTGGAAATTAAAGGAATCCAAGGAAGTCTAGGAAGATAGCGACCTTCCTAATTAAAGCGGTAGCAACTGCAGGAATCCGGTTTTTACAACCACCTCTATCTCACTGTGCTGAGAACAAAGCAGTCCTCCATTAATATTTTATTTTCTCTTTTCTTCCACTATAACAATGCTCTGTGTTCTGTGAGAGCCCTGGAAAGACATGCAGAGCTATGTTAATTATGGCTTAAATAATTGACACTCTGATTGTGTTGTACTTTGCGAATTGTATGTGGCGTGTCACTGGTTCTACATATAATTACATCTATTCACTGCCATCATTTTTCCAACTTACATCACAGTATACAGTAGTCTACATGGCAAAATCGTGTGCAGTAACTAATAATGTCTTCACCAAATGACCTTTGTTTTTAAACACATGGAGTGTGTGAGCAGTGGAGGTCTGATTGCCATCAGAGCTAACACATGCATCCAGGAAGATCTATTATGAAACAGTGAATGTCAGGGGAGTTGGGGGTCTGCAGCACAAGCACACTCGGGGTCTAAGGAGTAGGCATTAGAAACTTTCCAGTGTGGTCCAATGGTAATTCCTTAATTAACACTGCATCCAGATTTTCAGCTTCTGGGAGCCCAGAAATGTATTATTTGTTGTTTTATAGATGTTTGCGTTATCTACTGGCATTATTAAGTGCACCCAGCTATAGTACATACAGTACCCTGCAACAACGTAAACAAGCTTTCAAGACTCATCTTCAGGTGTTGACTGAGTCATTCTGAAAGCTTGAGTTTATGTACATGATTGGAGAGTGAGTAACCAGATTCTTCTTGGAGTACCTCATTAGTCGACATGACTGCTACACAGCCACTTCCACTTCAGTGTTTGTGCAGTCAGCAGCTAACTTGAAAATTAAAGCTTATCTCTTACAATGCAGCCTTAAGTGAACTAAAAAAAAACATTTACAGCTTTTTCAAAAACCTGCATCATCAAGGGGTATTGCAGAGTTCATGTCTTTGTTTGGAAATAGAGTAACTCCCTGCTAAAATGAACCCACTTTGGAAATTGTTTCCGTCTGCTTTGCATGTTTGTCCTCCTGCTTTCAAATAACCCTCTGTCCAACTGGAATTGATAAGGGAGAGGGATTAGTGTTAGAAAGGCTACAAGCACAAGTTATCCTCAGACAACCTGGGAGGTTTGCACCAATGAGCACTTTGGAACATTTGCTCCATCCATGTCCTTGCCAGTAAAAGTGAGTGGCTTTCACCACAGTGAAGGTGGGGATAGACCACTTCAGGTTTTCTGTGGAATAAGGAGATGTAAAAGAAGGTACAGGTCCACTTATAAATCCAGACCTTCTTATGTTGTAATAACTTGTCTAGGGAACCAAACCTTTAATGTTTTTATGATTCATATCCTAGTAATGATTAACTGAAATGGTAATGTAGAGAGGATCCATAGAAACAGATTTGAGATCAGCAGTGACTTTCAAGGTCTTTGACAATGAGTCAGTTACTGTGAAAAGCTGGAAGACTAACGCTCTTGGTATCACACATAAACCTTCAAAAAAGTGGAAAACTATTGGTTGCTTCTAACAAAATATTTTCTTCCTTTTTTTTTAATAGAAAAAATTTTAAAACACTGGGGTTTGTGTCACATATAATATATATAAGGGTGAAATCCTGAAATTACTGCATGATGAAAATATTCATACTAGAAATAGACATTATTGTTGGGGTTTTTTGTGTATGTGGTTTGTTTTTTTTTTTTTTAAAGGGACCCAAGATTCCTTCTTCCTTTTCCAGCTTGGAAAATTATTCAAAATGTAGAAATACTAGGAATGCAACCATTTATATGAATCAACAACATGTTGAATGCTACTGGGCTTAAAAAGCAAGCTTTCTGTGACAGAGAATACTTTAAGCAGCAAACTAAAAGTCCTGTGGAGGTTGGATCTCCTGTGATATCAGCCTAGATATGTGATATATCCTAGGAACCTGGAAAGCTTATGAAATAGAGAAGTGGAAAAAGTATTCTCAAAAAATGGGGAAAAAAACCCATTCTCTGGGAATGTCAGCTGGGATTTTCAAAGTATTTAGCAATTGTCTGTGTCTGGCCCAGCTTGGAAAGCTGTCCCAGTTTAGGACATCACTTGAACATGTGGTTCTACGCTGCTGATGGAGCAGAAGTGTTACATGAAGCTGAGCATCCCACATATGGATGGGCTTAGGAATGTGCGGAAATGCTTTGCCTGAATTAAGGGCCCTGTTTAGAGGCTTCCATGCATTGGCAGAGGTTGAAAAGTTTTATCTTGACAATAAGGAATGTAGCTTGTTGCACTGATTTTGTGTGTGTGTGTGTGTTTGTTCTGAAAGTAATGCTGGTCACATGAGAAATCGTAGAATATAAAAAAAGCACATACACAAAATACTGTCCTCCTTTGTCTATGCTGCAACAGAGTTCAGGAGCTTTTCTCTTTATGTATGTGTAGTTTTACAGTAAGGAAAGTAACAAATGCTTTTCATCAAGATGGACAATTATGTGCAGGCAAGACAGACATGATACTAGACTGAAAGTGCAAAGGATTTTTTTTGTCTTCCAGAAGTTTAGTACACATGGTTAAAAATTTTAGAAAAAGAATTTGACAGAGCTTTCTCATATCAAAAATCAATGCAAAACTGCTCTGTAAATTGAAAAAACTATCTTGCTTGCATATCAGGGATAAGCATAAGTCTTGTTTTTGTCTTATTTTCCTTTATTCCTCAGTGTCATTACCAAAACAAGTATTTCAGTGCATTAGAAAATGTAATTTGAGTCAACTGATACCTCAATTGGTTCTGAGATATATGTAATTTCCTGTGATGTTGAACAGAGAGAATTGCTTTCAAATGTATATTTTTGGATTAAGGTGAAGGGATCAAGCAGGAACGTCGCTCTTATGTCTGATGATTGAATTTGACCTGCCATATGAGCAGAGCAGAATCCTGAGCGATGATATCTGTGGCATATAAATGCCATGTCTATATATTAATTTTGTGCCTATAAGGAGAGCTGGGTAAGAAAGTGGTGAATCAGTAACAGAGTATTTGTGACACACAGAAAGGCATCTCAGCAGTTTCTCTATGTATATTCCTGTACTTAAGGATAATAATTCCTGGTTACCTGATCCATGTACAGAATATGGAAGAAATAAGAAACTTCTCCTCTCTGACCAATCATGTACTGGAAACTCCCTATGCGGATTTGGTGGGACAGAGCCTGTGTTTGAGACCTAAATGTAAGCCAGTGTAACTCATGCTCTGGGCTGAGCTTTGCTGTACAGTGGAGTTTGAAGGCCACTGCAAAATTTTCTTTAAGCTGAATTCAAATGACAAATCCAAGTGGGTACTTGATTTTTCTTTTAAATCTCACTTTCCGAGGAAATTATATAAATTTTTGTCTGTATGTTTTCAATGAATAATTTTTGAATCACTCTGCTATGGTTCAAAAAAACCACAGAAAAGCAAAGACTGTAATATTATGATTATTTAATGAAAAGAAGTGGCCCAGCAGGTCCTACTATGCCTTTGATCCAGAAAGTTAACAGTGAAAGTGCACCTTTCCTTGGCAAAATAGTTTTTGCAGAAAAAAATGATGGAAATGAGAGGTGCTCTGGAAGTCAGTGTGTAAAATAATTCCATAAACAGCAAAACCCGTTTTGTGAAAATTTTGAACTTGTTGGGCAGAAACATAGTTCTATGAGGTGCCATTCTGTAGGACCTTAGAAAGTTATCTGTGTTATTTCATAGATATTTCTGCATTCAATTTGTACTTGAAAGTTGTTCAAAGCTGGTAGACTGGACACATGGACATGTAATTGTTTACCACTAGTGTGCATTTGTAGTTATGTTTGCATTTTTTTCTTATATTGTAGTGTTCATATACTTTACATATTTCACATAGGAATGAACATTTTTATTTGCTGCCCATTTCAAGTCTCTAAATGTATTATAAATATATCCATCTGGATACAATATTCTTGGTTTTTAGGGCAACAAATGCCCCTTTCTTCTTTCTATTCTTCTTTCACAGCCTAGATAACACCAGTCATGATTCAGAAAGTATATGAGCAGCAAAGTACTCTCCAGATTATCAGTTGATCACAAATGTTCTTTGATGTGTCTTTAGTACTCAGTATTTTCAGAAGAGACCAATGATATAGTGATACCCCAGGCAGTGGATAATTGAAGGAAGTGTGGTCTTTATTTAGTGCATAATCTTCATTCTGTGAACATCAGGCTTATATCAAGGGTAGGTCTTTGGGTTGCAGAATAAATGTGACTGAACAGTTGCTTTTAAAAATTTTAGAATGTGTCCATAACCTGACTATGGAAATAGTAATCTTACTTATAATCCAGCATTTACTGTAAATGTTTCACTCTCATATGTTGATATGAACTAATACCTGAAAGCAAATGCTCCTTACACATATTTCTTCACAGTTATAATTAGAGGAACACCAAATTTCCTGAGTTTAGCTTTCCCTTCCTGTAAAAGGATTAAGTTTTATTAAAGTTCAAATGAGTAACTGATGAACTCGCATTTGTTAAAGTCTTAAATTGAAAGCCTTCTAGATCAGCTTGGTATCTTTGCAAATCCTGAAGATGTTTCTCTTTGTTCACACAAATATATTTTTCAGCATTTATTGTGAACATGCAAAAATTTTCTAGTTTTTATGTTGTTTTAATGGAGAGGCAGCCGTAAGTGATGTAATTCTACATGGTCATTTTCCTTTTCTATACAGCTGTTGCAAAATTAAAAAGCTGTAAAGTTACAAATGGCTTCATATGAAGCAATACACAGCATGGAATTTCCTGCCAGTGGTTAAAATAATACAATTACTTTTAACAGATGAAAACAGTTAAGCAGGTCTCTTTGAGAAAACGCAAAAGCCTTTCTTCTGAAAGTATCCCTTTAAAACATTTACTTGAAAATAAGTAAAAAACAATCGTGGCATGGAATACTCTTTTGGGGTTTTGGCATACAGCACAGATCAAGAAGAATAACCACAGTGACAGGTAAGGAATCTGTAAAAGAAAAGCTTTATTTGAGCAGAATTCACCAGACATACATCTTAGTTTAGTCTTGTCTCCATCTGCAGAGTAAACCAGCCATATGCTTAGAGACATCATTGTCTTTTCTCTTTTTTTTTAATCCCCTGCACCAAAAAAGAAACGTCATTAGATTTGACAAGACTGGTACATTTTGTAGTAATTACAAGGAGGCACAAAACAAAACCAGACCAGTTTCACAGTGTCCATGATTGTCCTAATGCACCAAAGAATGTTTTTTACATTCTGTTAGGGGGAAACTGATTAATTGGTTCTTTGTAACTCCAAATTGAAATCACAGTGTAACCTGGTGGTGCTCAGCAAAGGAAGCCTTTGGAGATGCCAAAGTTTGGACATGAGTCTGGGACATAGAGGAGTCCCAGAACTATTGTGTTCAGTGAGCTGTGAAAAGTCATTCAGAAGAGAAACACTCAGCATTCTTTATTTATTTGCATTAAAATATTTATCTGTGATGTGAGGCATTCATAATAGATTGTCAATCTCTTGTGCCTTGTGATGAATCTGGGTATCTTGTATTGAATTCTAAGTATTTTCTTCTGTGAATAATTTCATAATTGTCACATTTCCAAACTATGAATATAACCTGACCTTTAGATCAAAATTATCTCTTTTTTTCCTTCTCTAGTAAGGAAATCAAACCTTTACCTTTCTGTTAAAAAAATAACAAAAAACCAAAACCAGAAAAAAACAAAAAAAACCCAAAACAAAACAAAAAAAAACCCAAACCTCACCTGCCTAAATTATTAATTTTTACACTTAGATATTAAAACTCAATCAACCGGAAAATTCATGTCTTGCTGCTCTTTCCTGATAATTGAAGGAAATTATTTATGTAGCATAGATTAATATTGTTCCATGTTCTACCTGACATTCCAGATTAAAGTATGACTTTGAAATAGAAGTGGATTGGGACTGAAATACTTTATGCAACCACTCTAGTACTTGGAAAGCAGTGTGTTAGGTTCTTAGTACCAAAGCTCACAAAGGAAGGAAATTTTTACTTCCATCCTATATCCTGGGTGGGACAGAGAGTGAAATAAGCTTGGGAGATAAAACAAATTAGAGAAAGAGAACAAAGGCATGATAACAATAACAGTGTGCATCTTCAGTCCTTGGCACTGACTTTCAGGGAGGTGGATGTCACAGAAGCTGTGGTTTTGGTAGAAAGACAGCAAAGTCTCTTTTGAAGCTGCATCTAAGACCATCATAGGCTCCTTTGAGCTGTGCACAAATTCAGAGAAGGGGCTGTGTTTTTTCACTGTTCAGGGACAAGTAAACACATAAATAACATCTAGAGTAACATTTGGCATTTCTGGCATAACTCTAGGTTATTTTCTATAGAGTAGGAAGCTGTGCTGACGCACCAGCACAAAAAAAGTTTAGTCTGAGTGTTTTGAGGGAGCTTCTCTTAGCCTTTTCTATCTTCCTTTGTCTTCCTTTCACTTGTGATTGAAAAAGGATCTTGGAGGCAAGAGAAAAGGCAGCAGTTTAAAGGAGGTTGAACAGTGCTAACCCAGAACACAAAGGGTGGAGGTGTATCTGCTCACTGCTGGCATGCAGCCATCATGGTTATCAGCTTAATAGCATAACTTAACAGGAAGAATTACACTCGTGACCTTCTGCTCCAACAGCACAAGCTTCTATCACTTGAGCTAAAGGAGAAGCTCCATTAGTAGTTGCTCATTGTCACAGGGCACATATCCCTCTCTTGGGCCAACCACTTATAACGACAAGATATCATAAACACTTGAACAGCTCTGATTTTGTCCAGTAGAGGGAAGTGGATAGACACAAACACTAACTCAATATGTTCGGGAGAGATATCATCAACATATTAACCACATCATGCATGATTGGCAAAAGGCGGAACGATTGCAGAACCTCGCGTTTCTCACCACTGCCAAAATCTCGGTATTGACTAAGGATCATTTCCACTAGAATTGCTGTGTCTTGCACTGTCACTGTTTTTTGAATTACAGAGCTGCCAGAAAAGAGTAATCTGGATCACAAACCAATTTACCTTGTTGATGAAAATAACATGTTGCTGGGTTATGAACAGCACTCATTAAGTTCAATTTTTCAAATTATGCTCTTGAGGAAAGAAGACTGTTGAAAAATACCTCTAAGAGAGAGCTGGCAATAAGTCGCATTTCAAAAATAGGTGCCTTTTTCCTTGGGAATAGGAATGGAATAGTAAATTGGGTACTGCCACAGAACACCTCCAAAGTGAGAACTCCAAAGCATTTGGATGCTGGATTTCCACTTTAGTGTCAATCAGTATTTCTTGGGTAACATGATAAAAGCAAAATATTTCAGAACTAGCTTTCTTCTAGACCCCTATTTACTTGCTTACAGTAGCCCAGTGGCTGTTCCCTGGGGAAAAAGACAGTTACTGAATTTAGAATTGCTCCTTGTCAGTTTAGCTGTGCAGGTACTACCTATGCAGTAGGGAAAAAAAAAAAAAAAAAAAAGTGTTCGCCTGTTTTGGAGCTGTGCTTGGATTATGAGCCTTTTTAGTTTTTTTTTAAAGAGGGCCTTAAAGGCAAATATGTACCACTCAGCAGTGATAATCACACTGCTGTACCATGGAAACATGGCCAACTCTATCAAGGATTCCTAAGCCTGTGACAGGCAATCATCAGCCCAGTCTTTCTTTGGAACTGCTTGAATCAGTCTTCTTCTTTTTTAATGCTGAATGATTCTCCAAAAGGTCTACCAGCTCCTTTCCTCTCCTCTGGATTAGTTGGAGTGTCCAAATTTTAAAGGATGCCAACTGGCTTGCAACCAGCCATTTATAGAGCGGCTCCTGTTCCAGAGGCATTTTTCCCCCAACAACTTTGGCTGTTTCTCATTCTCATTCTTTTCTGTACAGAACTCTGAAGTCCCTGTAGAGGTTTCATAACATCCTGAAGCCTTCATCAAATGGTAAATTGGTATTCTGTTAGGCTGTCAAGAAGGATTAGAAGGAAGGATCTATTCTTCTTCTTATTCTCATTCTTTAATGACAAGTTACATTGCCAGGCTGTCCACTAAATCACATTAGGCAAGGTCTAATTTCCTTCTTCATACCAAAATAGAGAGGAACCAGAAAAAAAAAAAAAAATCTCCCACTTAGGACATGTGTTGAGAATTCAGGGAATTCTTGTGCTACTGCAATTCTGTTTTACAAGTTAGCATTTTATTAGCATGAAAATGTTTATTGTCCCCTGACTGCTTTTCTCTTTTCTTTTGGAAATATACATACACCCATTTTAAGTATTTGTGAAGCTTTAAAACAACTGCATTGGTGAATTTCATCAAAAGCATGAAGAGTTAATGCCTTGACATGTATTTTCACAGAGAAATTTTCAACTGTGAGAGTCTCACATTCTTTGTCAGGAATCATCCCTTTCATTCTCACAAAAGGAGTTTGGGTTTTGCTGGAAACTGAAGATCCTGTGTTTACCAGAACTGCTTTCACAATTACACACATGATCTCCCATTGCAGTCAGTATCAATGTTTCTGCATGTAAACATGAAGACATACTCACTGAGGAGGAGTCTAGAGAATGAAGGAATGTGTGTTGTAATGGTAGAAACCATTCTAAATTTAGTGCTGTTGGAGTGTGGACTATTTCCCCATGTCTAGGGGCATGACTGGCCTTCAAAGCAGAAAGGGGGAGATGCCTTGAAAAGAGGGAGGAGAAGGAAAAATAGAATATCCATAACTGACTTGATTCACCCCCAAAATACACCTTCTGTGCCTCTTGCTTCCATAATTGGAGTGCTGGCAAAACATCGTGGTTAGTGCAGCTCTTTGTATTTTTCCATCCTAGTGATGTATGTAGTGATGGGACAGATTAGGTTAATTGCAAGAATATGAGTGGGAAATGTACCCGGTGGGCAGTGGAGGCTGCACTAACCAAACACAGAGCTGGGAGAGTTCAATGAGTGCTAATGCTGTGCTGCATCCTGCAAGACCAGAATGAATGCCACACATTTCCAAGCATAAGAAATTCTGCATAAATAGGACATTCAATTATTTATGAATAGACTGCAAGTCAGTGATTAATTAGCATTTTAAATATGGTTGATTAACACATTAACCCTATTTTATGAAAACTCTTTTAAAAGATACATATTACATATTCTTCCATTTGATTTTCACATTTCTGATGTCTTTCATCTGTTAGATTACTGTGTCCTATAAGACTTTCTAGAACGTTTAATTATTTACTTTACAAATGCAGGATGTTATAATGATATTTGTAAAGAAAAAGCTAGGATAATGAATATACAATACAGTATTAGCAGCTTCCCCAACTGTTGACAGGAGGTTAGGGGCGTATGGGTGGAGGAAGAAAGAAAATCAAAACAAGATAATAATGTTGCATTAGATGTATACAAGTGAATATGCAATAAGCATTGGGAATAGTGTACAAAAGCAATAACATAATTTACCATTCCGTATGAAAGAACCAGCTGAGGTGCTTTTGTCTGTATTGAAGGTAACATTTGGAAGCTTCCACTGGAAAGCACAATATAACCTAGAAATGGTTTGCATTATCAGTTAAAGAAGAAAACGTTTACTTGTTTAATAATCCGTTATTTATTTCTATTATTAATTATTCATCTATCTCTCAGCGATCAGTAGCAGACAAGCTGCTACCCTAGCTGGGATTTACCTGCCAGACCTAACAATGAAGAGGAGAGGGGAAAGCCCCACCCCACCCCCAATCAGTAGCTCATCTCGTCTTAAACTGTTTGTTTCTGTGTAGGCTGATTGAGTTCCAGAGTTGCCTAATAGCCTAAGATACCTCATTCCTGTATATTCAGATGGCAATCTGACTGTCCTTGTGTAATAAAGTGAAATTATGCTGGAAGTGAAACTGTCAGAACTGACCTTTTTTCTGGGGTCTTGTCTCATGACATACGGAACGGAGAGGACACTCAGCCTTCAGAGCACTCAGCATCTCAGGAGGGTCATGTTTAAAGTGCACACCTGCTCCTCTGCACTAAATAGTCAATTTTCTTACATGAAGGCATATACTTTAATATTTTGTATAATTGGCTCTGTCCCCATTTTTGCAAAAGGATATTGAAATTGGTGGTGTTAGAGTTGACTATTTCCCCCCTACATTTTTAAGGACAAAAAGCCCTACAAAGCAGCCCTGTTCTTGGAATTTTCCAAAGTTAAGGTGTGTGTGAAAAAAAAAGGTGTACATGATACTGAAGATTAGTCAACTGACTCTTTACCTGAAAAATTACTTATTAGCAGGGATATCAAGGTACAATGTACGTTTATGGACTAAAGTCATTGAAAACGGGCATCATGGGCAATTCTTACTTATCTTAATCAGTGAGTGTATTTGTGCAAGTGAGGAGAACATTGTCTACAGTATGCTTTTGTATGTTGTATAGATAGGCAAGATAACTGCTAAGTCATTGGCCTGCTGCTCAGGTCTTCTTCTCCAAAAATTCTTCCTTTTTAGTAATGTTATTTTGCCATCAAAACTATCCCTAATGTTTCACAGTGTTGTGTTTCCTGTCTGAAGAAACAATCAAACAAACAAATTAAAACCACCAGGTATTTAAATTTTTTATTTGCTTAATTCTGCTTTTTGGCCTCAAAGTATAGGATAAACTATTCCTTTTTTGATGATAAGACAATAAAAAAATAGAGGCAGCCATGTTACAGTGAAGGTCCATATCTTTTAAAGGTGGGCCTTGGAGTATCTGGACGAGTTGCATGTTTCATTACATTAATGCACCATGTACAGGGGTATGTGATTACCATGCATAAGGAGGCTCGTGGAGCAAGTTCAGTGAAGTCATTATGATGATATCATTGCTGGTGGCCATTACTCTACATTACTAGTGGCCATTACTGTAATCTAAATGGACATTGGGAGGAGATTATGGTGAAAGGTGCTAATGGCTTGCACATTAGAGGTCCTTAACATATAAGCACCCAGGATGAAAGTCTATGTACAAAGAGTTAAATAAATTGTGCAGCATCTTTCCCCAGGGAGTCATTAAAGGTATTATGCAAGTTTAAGTACTCTTCTTTATCTGGGCTATTAGACCTTTCAAACTAGGGGTTCTAAAGGAAAGAGCTCCTGAGTAGTGGTTTTCCCAGGTGTAAAATCAAGGCGGTGGGCTGGGGTTGAAGGGTGGTGGGTGAGAGTGGAAGACAATCTATAGTTTAAGCAGGTAAATCTGTCAGATTTCCCAAGTGCTGGAGAAAAAGCTGCTAAGTGTGTGCAGTTTTCATGTTCAAGGGAAGAAGGTGTGCATCTTTTAGGTCTTTACTTTGGAATACAGTCAAATTATCCACCACTTACTCAGCTGGTTTGCTATGTTATTGCAATATTTTGTTCCAATGTCTCTTTTTCTTAAATCTATCTATCTATCTATATATAGATATATATATATAGATATTACATATATATATATATAATAACTATAGATATATCTAGTAGAGTAGCAATATGTAGAGTGCAAGTATTCTCGTAATGTGAATATCTGCTGTCACAAAGATTTTCCAATACTATTAATGTAAAAACATTAGGCATAGCTAAAATCCTATGGTTTTTACTTGCTGTCTTGAATAAATAATGGAAGACAGGAATAAGTAGAAAAGGGAAATAAATTCTTCCTCTCAGCAGAGGTTCCTTTTGCAGAGATGTATATTTTCTTCCTCCAGTATGCCTCCAGAGCTGATAGCAAAAGGAATTCAGAAACCTCAGGTAGAGCACAAGGCAGCAACCCAGCTCTGCTCTGGGAAGGATTCTTGGTTTTTACAACAACTCTCTGTAGTTGGAGTTTATTTTCAGGTCTTTGCATTCATGGCCAAGCAAAATATATGTAAAACTATGGCATGTCTTACAGGATCTAAAACTAAAGTATACCAAGAGTAAGGGATTTTCTATTAATGAGCCTATCTTGACTTATCTGATTTGAGGTATGTGGCTGAGTCAAATCTATTTGCAGAAAATTTTGCGAGACTTCATGTTTGTACAAAACCTTTCTACCACAAAGAAGATGAATCATTGCTAAAGATAAGCCATTATAGCCAAAATAGAAACCAAAGAGTGCAAGGTAGTAGAGTGGTAAAACTCTACTAAATTTAGGGATAAGAGATTCAGTTCAAGGTAATTCTGGATGAAACTTGAGATACAATTGAACTTGAATACCTTCAGATGCTTATGATAAATCTGCAGGAATTCTGGTCCTGAGTCTTCTGTACAAGTCTTGGGGGATGTAGTCAGAGAATGACCAGCTCCACTCTCCCCAAGGGCAATGGGTTTCCCTCCCAATGTAGGATGAGCCCGCCAGTTTTTTTACACTAAGTCTTGTGCTAAGCTGAAGGCACTGTGTTATTGAAGTGCACATATTTGCCCAAAAAGTTTTATCTTACAGTTTAGGTATAAACTTAAATGCTTTTTAATGCAATTTTAATTAAGGCATGGATTAGAGAGGAAAAGGACAGTGTAGGAATATTTCCACAGAAGTTTTATTGAGCGTGCACAGTAGCAAAAGAGAAACAATTTGAGTTTTGTCCCACAATGCTTTAGTCTTCAAAGGCTGCAAATCCTCTAATTAATTGGCAGGTAGAAAATAGGCTGTACAGAAGTTAATTCACTGGGGGCTACAATTGCTGTGGCTGTGCTCTCAGTGCATGTTACAGTCCTGATCCAAAGTCAGTTGAAGCCAATCGATCAGGCCCTAATTGCACACTGATTAGTATCGCTGAGCTTGGCAGCATAGTAAATCTTTAAGAATTAGGAGCCACTGTGTTTTTTGGAGTAGTTCTTTTCACCGTTATGTGTGACTGATAACTTGCAGTGGGATTTAAACACAAATATTGTATTATTGAGAGACAACACTATGTGTAATTGTTGGCAAGATAATAGATGAAATAGCTCAACTTGCTTTGGAAAAGTTTCAAAGGTTGAAAAGTTTCAGACAGGCATTTTTTGCAGGTGTAATGAAAGGATCGGCGTGTATTTCCCACAAGGGCTTTCATTTTTCATTTTTATCCTTAAGAGAAGCCAGTGGCGCTTCCTGAGTATTGTCATTGACTAAGGCACAAAGAAGGAGAAAAAAGAAACAATTGATAAAAAAAAAGAAAGAAAAAGTGAATCAAAACATGACTTCTTGTTTTCAAGAAGAAGGGCCAACTTTTACTTTATAGTAACAGCTTTGAGATCAGCAGCTGTGGGATTACATGGCAGAGGTTTGTAAAAAAAATCAATAACTGCTGCTGTTTGGAGAGAGGGAAAGAAAGGACAGCTAACTAGACCAGATTGTAACAGTTCTGCAAGCAGTCACAATGCTCACCTTACAACAGCGCAGACCTGCAAATTATTAAATAATAAATCACAAAGTCGAACAGTCTTGGGTGGACAGAATGCGTTTGACTGTAAAGCAGACAGAGGCCTATGAATTATTCACATCTCAAGCAAAGATAAAACAAGCGGAGAAGAAATGAGAAGAATTCTTCCAAACAGGTTCTCCTGTACTGAAATATACCTTTTGATTACTGATACATATTTGGGGATTCAACCGGTCAAAGTCATGCCAGAACTAAGAAGAAGGAGACAACTGCAACCTAGGTTTAGTGCTATGGGAAAATCCTGGCATTAATAAGTAACTTCAGAAGTAATGTTCCTGTGAAATATCATTTTACAACATTAGTATGTTAGCAATTAAGGGAGAAAAAATAGATCTCAAAAAAAAAGTCATAGAAATATCAAGATCTCAAGTATTTAATTTACTGAGTTAAAACTTTCTAAGAGCTTTTTTTAATCAGAAAAGCAAGCTGGAAGCTGAAGATTTGCTAATGAAAATTGTGGCAATCTGATATTTTGATAATTTTAAGCATCTGACTTAACTGAAATAGGAAGAAAATAATTAAAACTGCTCTTCAAATACAAAGACAAGAACAAAAACCAGAATTCTTCACTCTGGACTGTGGGTTTTTATCACTGGTTTATACCATATAGGTTATTTGAACATAACTAATGTGCATGACTTAGAGAGGAAACAATATCAATCAAACAATTCATTTTCCTTTGAAGTTTTTTTGTCGTTGTTGTTGCTGTTTTTTGTTGTGTTTTTTTTTTTTTTTTAATTTTATGTTTCTCCTAGCAGAATTTCCAGCTTACTGCACTGATACATCCCTATAGAAGAAGAAAATATATATGGTCAAATCCTGCTGGCAGTGAGGCCAGACCATAACATTCTTTGGCTGCATTGATGACAAAGAGACATTTAGAGGTCTTTAGTGAAAAAGACCTCTAAAATCATTAACCCAGCACTAAGCACCACATCTAGACATCTTTTAGATGGTAGCAACACCTTCTTTGTAATCAGTGGTATTCCATCCATGAAGGATGGAAATACACTTCTGCTTAGCCTAATGCTGGCAGAAACCATAGAAAACCACCTCTCCTTCAGTCTTTACTTCTTGAAGACCAAGTTTGTGAACAAACCTACTTGTGGGAACCTCTCCCATGACTGACTTGACATTTCTAAGACAGTGCAATGACAAGAAAAAATGGCCAAGGACCAAATTCAAGAGAAGGCACAGCTAATCCTGCTGAAGGTCCCTGTATGAGTGCTGGACTCCCCCTGACTGGTCAGAAACTTGCAGATTCCAGTAACTGGAAGCATATGTTCTCAGCTTTCTGAGCACCAGCTCTTCTGGTGGCTCTGCCTGTGAGTTTCCCATAAATGTGTGTCCTGATGAAGAAGAGAGTTGCTTTACTAGTGTAGCTGCCACAAACTGCAAATGCAGATGAGAAACAGCAAGTGCCAGTGCCCAAGGACAGGAAATCTGGTTCAGGATATGAACCACACTTCCTCTAGAGTCAGTCCCCTCATGGCTCTTGTTCCCAGCCAATGGTTTGCCTTTTTATCCCTTTATACATAGAATTGCTCAGGTCACTTTTCCCAGTCTCCTGATTTCCTGCTCTCTGGGCAAATTGATACTGACCTGCCCCATCCCAGCAAAGGCTGTGTCCAACCCTTGCTCCTTGTCCTCCACATCCACAGATCCTCCAGCTTTTCTCTGCTGTCCACTCCAGGTATCATCATCTCACTGCCAGCTGCCTTCACTTGTGAACCAAGTGTGCTTTTGTGCCCCTGTGTATTTTCCCTTGAGCCAGAGGATTGCAAAGTCTTGAGTTGGTTTTAAGAGGTGAACATCACAGGGGTGCAATAAAAATGGGGAAAAAAGTAGGAAATGTTGCAATTCAAAAGAGTTTGGGGAGGGATGCAAATGACCAGTGATATGCAGCAGAGCTTCAGAAGTGCAGACAAGAGGCTTCAACTTGATGAAAACAAATCTGAAACAGCAAATAAAAGTGGCTTAAAAGGTGCATGTCTAATGCAGCCAGCTGTGAGCAGGTGTTATTTCAGGGCTTTGTGTAGCCTGTAGGAGAGGGTTGAGTTAAAATGAGAAACTTATTGAGCAGAACAGAGACCAGAATTATTTGGCAACTTCTCTTGGGTGTTCTAAACATTGCAGGACACACCACATCCAGCTGAAGATTACTGATGCATCTACAAGAAATTAATTCTGGGGTATCAGAGCTAAGCAGGTTATTTTCCTTGCACCTGCTTACCCATTGCTAGGAAGTTTTGCATCACATAACTGCCTTGTTATGCATTTAATGTATTAACTAAAATAAGCTTCTGAGTATTGTATTGAAATTTCAATTCCCATGAGTTACAGATTTCTGATCAGTGGCAAATGGAAAACACAGGGTTAACCAGGGGATATGTTGTGCTGATAGTGTTTAAATAGTTCAGGTGGACAGCTGAAAACTTTAGTAGCAGCTAAAGTTAGTTGAGATTCTGTACATGGGCCACATAAATACAACCTGTACTTACCAGGTTTTGATTGAGGGCCTTCCATAGCAGCAGGAAGTTTCAACCTTGCTTTAAACCACTTAATTATGTTTGCCAAGAATCAGAGTCCAGACTTAGAAAATTTACATCAAAGTTGGTAAAATTGTTTTTTTTTCCTTCTACAGTACTTGAGAGAAAGATGCTCTTTTTGTTTTGCAAAAGTCAAAGAAAAATTGGCTCCTAATAAGGCCTTCCATTTAGTTGTGCCAGTGATACTGATGTATAGGCCAGGCTTGCACAGATTGGACAAGAGCAATTTAAGTGAATGTTTTGCCCTATATATTTAACCTTCTCAAATATACTGTATGTAGTGTTAAGATTTTGGCAACAGAAGTTTGTGTTAGTTGCTGCTTTTATTTTTTTTAATTAAAGAATAAACTAAAATATCTTGACCAAAGCTATTTTATACTTTAGAATTTTTTCATAGGTTTACATCTGGTCTCTTTGCTACATATACACACCCTTGTTGAAGAGCATTTGTTGCTGTTGTTTCCCTTGTCTCCTGGTTTAATTGTTGCCAGTTGATATTTTCTGTCTTTGGTGCATTATGCAGAGAAGGTACCAGCAATGTAAGCCTTGCTTATGCTGAACAGGAACTGTCTGATAAAGAACACATGAAACTTGTTTTAAAAGGTTTCATTTTATCCTTCAGGAAAAAAAGGTGAGCACCTGCATAATGTACTCTGGTGAGTACTATCTATTAAAGAGTTGTGAAGTAGATATTAGAATATTATTTATAATTCCGTTATATAATGTCTTAGATGGCCTGCAGTGAAGAAATTAACATGACAGAGGGATGGAAATCATATTAGAATTTGGACGTACTTGAGAGTTGATGAAATTATATTAAAAAAAATACCATTCAGAATAAACACTAATGACATGCCTTTTTATTGATGTTTAATTCAGAAAAGAAGTTAATACATGCCTTGAAAAGCAAAGAAGGTCTGCTTTATGCTTAATAATTTGCTTAAACTGAATTTCAGTCAGAAAATTAATTTGTTCTTAAGAACTAGAGGACTTTCTAGAAGGGAAAAAAGTTATAGTATTAGCTTCTTTTTCTGAATACCAGTGCTCTTCAGTATGTTTGAAATCTGAGAACCAGTTGGATGACAACAGCTTTTGGGATTGCCCCTTGGTTTTTGGGACTGGGGCTTGGTTCTGGCTGTCCTGGGAAGGGCAAAGGCCAGTCGAGGTGTGACCATGCCTCTGAAATGGAAGGGTTGGCAGAGATCCCATAAACCCCCAGAAAGCACCAAAGAGTCTCTGTAGTAGTCCCCAAAGCCCAGTGTTTGCCACAGTGAACTCTCCAAATATATGCAGCTTAATAAATGAAAGGTTTTCAGAGTGCTAACTTAGCCAATATCTATGATTAGATTCTGTTCCTAAATTAAGTCAAGAATTCTTTGATGATTTTTTTTTCATGTAAAGCTTTCCTGGCTACCTGCTTCACTGCAAAGAGCAGGGAGCTGGATAATTGTGATAAATTCTGATAGCTGTAAGTAACATTCAAAGATCTGAACTAAGATAGGAATGAAGAATAAATAAAGTAAGAAAAACAAATATTTATCTGCCAGCTCAGGTTGTTTAGTTTTTACTACTTTGAAAATAATATTGTTTAATTTTGTCAGGTGTGTTGATTCTTCTTGCGAAGCACTGGTGCTGTGTTAACACCTCTAGTGAAGCTTTCTGTAGTGAGCAGGCTGCTCAGAGCTGCCTGAGCCTGGACACAAACCCACAGGCTCCCATGACCCACAATGGGCACTGAGGGATTCTTTCCAGAAATTAAAAAAAATGGTTTAATGTCAAGCCAGGCATTTTGGTTGGTTCAAAGCAAAGCATATTAGTACTAGGGAGGTACATAGCTCTTGTTTAATCCTTTTATTTAATTCAGATGTATGCTAAAATAAGAACAACTTACCTTAAAACTGTCAGATTTTTATTTTCAAGTGTCATCTATTTTAACATTTGTTAAATATGCCTTTTTTATTTATTTGCCTGTGGCATCATACCACTCACTTCATTTTACTCAACTTCATTGGAAATTTTGGCTTTTCCAAAACTTGACTGGGAAGGGTGTATATATTAATTTCTCAAGTTGTCCATTTTTGTATGTAAGCTGTTAAAACTTAATTTCTGATATGAAAAATTGTCTAACAAAACCAAAGTATACAATACTGAGGTTTTATTAAAACAGGAAGTATTTTATGATAATGAACCTGAAAGAGTCTAGTCAGCAGGGGGATTGCCAGATAATCTCTTCCAGTTGAGACTAATGAAACAGTTTATCTTGTGGCCTATATTTAATAAGTGTGCTTGGTTTTTTGAGCACTGAATCATCCTAGAGATCTCAAGCATTTTCCATACAAATAATTTTCTTATTTGGCTTTATCCAAAACACTGTCTTGTTGAAAGACATTTCCCATTGACTTCAGTGCTTTGGAGTAGACTCCAGATGTGATGCTAAGTGCCAGTTCCTTTTTCAAACAGTATGTGGAGGGATAGTCTTTTTGAATTCATTGTCTTTAATTCTCAATTTGTCTTTAATTATCAAAATGAACCAAAATATAGATGCTTTTCATTCATGGCTCCTATTTGAGAGGACTGTTCAGTAATTTGACATGAAAGCAGTTATAAAAACTGGCTCACATGTTTATTTGAATCATCTGCCTTCAAGGAGCTATCAAACAAGTTTGTATCTGTGTTACAATGAGTCTCAAGTTCTAATTAGCAAAACTAACCTGACACACGCTTCCTTTTACTGGCTTTTAAGCCATTTTCTTTTGAATCTTTTGGAAACGCTGGAGAGCAGGCCTGCAAGAACTAATAATATTATTGCAGCATGTCATCCTGGACTCATTTAAATGATGTGTGTGTTCCAACACCAACCTTTGAGGTTATTATTAAGTCCTGCCACAGCAGGAGCAAAAGTCAAGAAGCAATTATCTGCATGATTAGTTTGTCAGTTTTCCAAAAGTTCTTTGGGCCACTGTTCGTCCTGCCTGGCTTGTTGAGATGAGGATTTAGCACTAAGTTTCAGGCTGATAGTGTGTGCTGCTTCTTGTGCTGGGCTCTCCCCAGTCATCAGTGCTCAAAGAGCAAAGATAACAAAGTTGTGGAAAGCCAAATGTGCTCTAAGCCTCAGCTGAAAAATCTGAAAAGCCATAAATGCACTATTTCTTGGAAGGTTAAATTGATCACTGTAAGTTCTCACTCAGGAGAAGGTCTCAAAACGCTAATTATGAAAAATAGCTTCTCTTCAGCTCAGTGCAGGGCAGAGAAAAAACTTTATTCAGGTTTACCTGAGCTACATTAACCAGGGTACTTCTGGCTTTTTACTTCTACTCATGTCCTCAAAATAAGTGCTTTCTTCTGTTCTGAAAATATGAACATAATCTACAGTGGCCTTGAAAAAATGTTAAAGTGGGCCACCCATCTCCTGTGCAACCTTTGCATAGCAGAAAATGAAGGAAACTAATCAAACCATAAAACATACTATTGTTAACTCTTCCCACCCCTGCACACACAGAATATAGGGACTACACGAGGAAATGCAGAGCCTTGCTTTTATGGCACCATGAATTTTCTGTATGCACATTCTTTTGATATTTCACCAATTTATTTTCCAGTGTTGGTAGAAGGCCCCATTAAAAACCATGTCATGAAACAGAATTTCTCTGGGCTTTCCCAGGCCCAAGTTTTGCTTAAATGACAATGAAATTAATTGTCTGCCTAGCTCAAAAGTGTGAAAAGATAAATATCTTCTTGCTAAAGTTCAAAATATTTCTATAGGTATCATTGTCATAATAAAGACTTAGAATACACAAATGCAAGCAGACCACCAGAATAGACCCAGATCTTTGTGGAGACCAGAATGGACAGACTAAGCAGACCATGAGGGTGTTTAATTAAATATGGGGAGCACGTCCCAGCATAAGCTATCTCCTGGGTCACTCAGACTTTACAAGGTTTATTGACAATATTTATGGAACTGGAACTGTTCCCTGCTGAAAAGGAAGACAGTAGGTTAACAATGTGCAAGTAGATCAGTCTTTATGATGATGATAAATTATTGCTCGTAGGTTACAATGAAGATATTGTAATGTCCATCCTAATGGTAAGTGTAATGTTACTTATAAAGGAAATCAATAGATGTGTTTTAAAAAAGCAGGACTTTTTTTTTTTTTTAAGCTACTAAAACTGGGCAAGCTTGCTGAGTCAAACCATACGTTAACAAACAAATGCTTCTGATTCCAGCTATTGTTTTTATTCTTTGAAAAATGGATGGTTTCATTACAGAATGTGTTGGGTCACCTTAAAAAAAATTCCCAGTTGATCCATAACACTGCAACTGATGGATTTACAACAAAATCCATATCCGTTATTTTACGTACATTTTGTTGCTTAAAAAGAATATCTTAATATAACAGCTGATACTTTTTAAATCCACATTGAAACAACTGTTGGATTTTTATACTGTTGTAAAACTCTTTGTAGGGTATTCATAGAAAATGTTTTATTAATTGCCATATGTTTATTGATTTCTCTTTCATGTTGGTTCTTTTGTTCTTTCTTTGTAGTGGCAAAAGATCTTTCTGCATCATCATTTGCAAGTTATCTAAAATGTCAAAGGTGTTCTTTTGAAGTTTATTATAGATCACATGCTGTACAGGCCTTGACTTTGGCATATTTACAAAAAAAAGTACATACTTTGAAAGCTCAGAAAGAGCTTGGTGCTGCATTAGTTAAAATAAAAAGAATATTTTCCAGCCTTTTTTTTTTTTTTAATTTAAGAAGAATGTAAACAGTTGTGTTAGGAAAACTGATGTGTCAGGTAATTATTGTTTTCTTTTGCCTATCTCGCTGTATCTCACATTAGTATTGTAAAACATATTGTAGGCAACCTAGGCTTAATCTTCCTGGCAGGTACATTACATTAATATCAGTAGGGTCCATCAGGAGACCAGAGAAACTAAGAGGGGGAAGAGAGGCAGCATTTCCTGTGGCAGGACCATTCTCTTTTTCCAGCAGAGACTATAAAAAATCTGGCACTGTGTTCTAACTGAAGGAATAAGGGCACACAAAGTCAGTTTGTACAGCAGCAATGTCTGAATGAGGTGGTGTTTCTGAGATGGGTAAGGTTTTGCTGCATTTCCTCTCCTCTGGCTGCTTACAGAGAGCTCCAAGCATTTGGATGTGGGAATGGAACAAGTGGCCCAATAAAATATAAAAAATAAAAAAAAGTTAATAGTGCTATTCACTGAGTTTTAAGCTAGCTATTGATGTCTAAGTCAGCAGATCTTTTCCTTTTGAAACCAGAAAGTAAGTGGGTTTTTTTTTAAAGCATAACCAGGAAAAACCTGTGCTTTGATCTAAAGGTGGTTCAAATGAGATCCACACAGAGTTAATGCCCAAGCATGTCAAACTTCCTTTTTTTTTCCTTAGGAGAGAACCAAACTCTGCCACTTCAGTTGTCTGAAATCTCCCTATGAAAGGCTTCTTGAGTAAAAGGGCTGTGTTAAAACATGTAGAGATGCTGTCTGCTATCCCTGGTACCTGTGAAGAGCAAGGTCCCAGAATGTGGGATATTTTTTTTTAGTATTTTTCTTTCTTTTCTTATCATTGATATTTAGAAACCTAATTAGCTTCAAGTGAAGGCTGTTCAGTGTGGGGTGTCTGCAGAGCTGCCCCAGGGACCCCAGGAGGAGGTTGGTTCATGTGGGATGCTGACGTACAGGAACGTGGGTACAGTGGCAACAGGATTCCCACATCATTTACATTAATTGAGATCAAAGGAGTTACTCCCACTTTGCACTAACCTGAGATCAGTTAATCCATGCATGCTTAAGGAGAGATATATTTTATAAGGTAAAAGGAGGGAGCAATGGCATGCTGAAGCACTTTTCTGGCTCATCTAAAGTCTCATTTTGTTGTTTTGTACTCTTCCTGGGGGAAAGTTCAGTTGAGACACTGTCCAGTTTAAGCAGAAGGGAATACTTATATTCCAAGTTACTGCCTTCTGAGGTGAAAGAATTATAAGAGAAAAAAATCAGGATTCTTCTTGATGGTTTTCAATCATTAAAAAAATCCAAGTAATCCAGTGTTTTGAAGAGAATGTAGGATCTACAGATCCTGCTTCTGGGCAACGTTTCTAGGGTGCAATTTACTTGGTATTTTCTTTCTAGAAATGTTGATATGTGTGAATTTAACTTCCTGGAATCCTGAGTGGCACTATTTCAGCTATGGGTCAGCTTTTTATATTGAAAAATATTTGTAAAGTGATTGCTTTGAAAGAGCATATGTATACTTTTGAAAAGAAATCAGTGAAAATGGTGCTAAAAACCAAAGACAATTAACAGGATCATTAAGACTGATAAATTTTATGGCAGCCCATAAAGATGAAATATACAACAAAATTACTGCCTTTTTTAATTTAAAAAGAGCTCTGGTAGGTGAAGATGAAGCAAAACTGAAATATATGCAACTTTCAGGTAAGGTTAGCATAATCAACAATTCACCCTCCCAATGAAACAAAAAATTAACTTTAGCAGTTTTCATTCAGAGACTCCAAATCTGCTACTTTATTCTCCCTTTTAAATTGCTTTCTTCCTATGTGCTTTGAGGGCAGAAGATACACCCTTTAACAAAGGGTAAAAAATCAGTTGAGATAAATGCACTTAAGGTAAATAAATGAACTTTTACATAAAGAAACTCTCTGCAGGCTTAGGAGTGAGAATTTTCTATTGAAATAGGAGAGAATATTTCTAAAATCTATGAGGGTAAAATTCACACATGAAGGCAGGACAAGGCACATGTGGGATGTGCATCTCTTATGACCCTGTTTGTGAGTGCTTGGATGCCTGGATTTGTGCTTCTATTTCAAGGGAGGTTGAAGTGGCCTTGAGAAATTAAATACAGCTCAAGTCTATCCATATACAGTTCTGTGTTGAGGTGCTGGCACCTGAATCTCATATGAAGCAAGGTAGATTCTAGCTTTTAAAAATAGAAGCAGAATAAAAGTTTGACCTATTTAAAAAGGATTCAATGATAATAGAAACAACGGTCATGTTGTATTAAATATTATTAAAGTGTGAAATAAGGGAATGAAGGAGCTGGAGAGTTTTTCTTCTACCCAACACTGTTTTTTTTCCCAGTCATTTTGCAAGGGTTTCACGAGGCAGATACAGATGGGAAGGTGAGGTCTGGGGGAGACTGAAGGAGAGTGTGACTGGGGTGAACACTATTTCTGATCTCTACAAAAGCAAATTTTGCATGGAGAGGACAACAACAGCAAAGGGTCCTGACTGCCCACCTTCCCCAGGACTGTGGTTTTGATCTGCCCCTCCGCCTCGTGCAGCACTCATCATCTGCAGGCGCTTTATGCCTCAGCCACACAGCAAACCCCATCTGCTCCATTTAATGATTTCTGTTTGATGAATTTTTCTGTATTCATAAAGGGAGATGCTGTCACAGGGGACAGCCTCAAGCACACCCACCCCTACAATCTTTATCAAGCTCCGAGCCATAATCATTCAGGCTCAGCTCCTAATATAGCACAAGCCCTGAAGAACTGGGGGTTCGCTGGCAGCCGGCTTCTGATTCTTTCATAAACTGTAATTCTGATGCTGCAGGTTTAATTAAGTACGTGGCAGTTAATCAGCCACTGAAAACAGGGGCCTCCACTGGGGAATTACCTGAGTGAAAACAGACTAAACATGAAGGGGCTCCCTTGAAACTCTAGTACTTGTGCTTCTATGGTGAAATGGAAAGAAAGTTATCAAATAAAATCTGTTTGCTTGTGGCTGTACTGTGACAGCTTTGTTAGTCCTAACAGATGACAAGGATTATTCAATCAATATAGATTTACCTTGAGAGTTTTGCTGTTTTCAGGCACCTCCAGGAAAATGACAGCCATTAAATATGTACAAAGGCCAGTCCAGGGCCTGTGGCCTCTAGCTTTAAGCTGCTGCCTTTTCTGAGTTATGTCAGGATCAATTTTTTCTAATAGATATCACTTATCCTACATGATAATCAGGCTATCATAGTCCATTGATTACATGACAGCCTGATTTAGGTCTGGTCTAGAAGATAAGAAACACAGGGAAATCTCTTGCCTGTATTGTCAGGGAATTAAATTCCTCTTTTGGAACTTTCCCCTGAAGTTATTTCCTGTGTGCAGAAGCCAAGTGAGCTGTGTTGACCAGTTACCCTCCCTCATACACCACCCTCATTCCTTTGTGGAATTGCAGGGAATCAGAGCTGAAAACTTGAATCCAGCATTTTTTTGTCATCTGAATTGTAGGAAGGTAGTCTGAGTCTGTTAGCACTGATTGCTGTTCCAGTACAAGGTTTTGGTTCATTTTGAAGGCTCCACTAGACTTGAGAACCATTGTATTTAGGAAGATCCCTGTTTTGGGGTCTGGGTCAGGTGAGTGTGATGAAACAGAAGTGCAAAATGTCATCTTCTTTATGTATGACCCCAAATGTCACATTTTTGTTTCTATTAACAAGGTTTCCTTGAAATACCTTGATATTAATGCTACTGTGCTTATTATGGTGCTGGGGCTGAGGTTCTCTGTTTTTCAAGATATCCAAAAAGGCTGAAGGAAGGCATTTGTATCTGAAATGTCCAGAAAATCATCCCAGTCCTCTTTGCTGAATGAGAACTAAGTAGCTGCAGTCACACTGCTGAAAACTGAGGAAACACCCTTCCTTGTTGTGAGGGATCCTTTAAACCCTCACCCAGCTGCTCATGCTTTTACCTCCCATAAGGGCTGGAATTAATCTTGTGTATCTTCTTCTGTGAACAGTCTTCTCTCTTTATTCTGTGGATCCTACTGTAAGACTTAGGAGATAAAAGGGAAGAAAACAAACCTGCTTGCTTATGTTTCCCTATGCTGCTGCAAA
Organism: Lonchura striata; assembly: GCF_050655825.1. Classification (NCBI taxonomy): domain Eukaryota; kingdom Metazoa; phylum Chordata; class Aves; order Passeriformes; family Estrildidae; genus Lonchura; species Lonchura striata. Next base: position 15,496,394 of record NC_140713.1, on the reverse strand, counting down.
GGTTTTAAACTTATTTCTTGTTCAGATTCCAAGCTAAGAGTATGTGAATCTTCAGTGCAAGATAAAAATTGTATATCCAGATGTGGTGTTGGAGTAGCTACAAGACACATTTGTCATTATTGCTTTTTGTTATGATTGCTTCTTGCATACAGTCTGATCTTATAGTTCCTTCATCTTTCAATCTGTGCTTCTAAACAAGAGCGTAATAATTATCAGTTTTTACTGACAATTTTATTGTAACTACATATATGGGAGTTTTGGGGGTTTTAAGTTGTTTGTTTTTACCACAAAACAATTTGTAAACATAGCAAAGCTCTAATTTCAAGCAAGAGGATGAGAAACTGATTTTAGTATGTTAAAGAGCATACTGGTGTTCACTGGGGAACCCCTGGTTTCTCTTTTAAGGCCCAGTAAACTTTGTTTTCTGTAGTTCTTACAGTCTTTTGTTATGTGTTTATTTTGAACTGTATAAAAGATCAAGGTGCTATAGATCACATCAATGTATAGGAATGATAAAACTGTGCTACATTGAACTTTACTAATATATAAATAGAAATACTAAAGAAAATGCTACCGTGTGATCCAACTATCAAACAAATCAAATCTATTCTTCATGTGAGAAAATACAATGAGGTCCAAATATTATGGGGAAAAAAAGGCATTTTTGTTTCACTAAGGTGTACATGTTAAATAATCAAAGGATTCAACATGACAATATGGTTATAGATAGTTATCTTAAGTGCCTTCTGTGGTGAGGAACCGAAATTAAGAACTTGAACAAAACATGATACATGAAAGTGCAGGTTCTACAAACACTGGGTTGCTTATTAAAACTACTTTGATCCCTCGTTTCTTTGATATCCTAGGTCTTATAAAGAATTCACTTTCAGGGGTAAATATAGGTAGTTCAGAGAGACTTTATGACATACTGTACATACTGCTCTTTCAGAGACACTTTTTAATTACTTAAGAAAAAAAAAATGCAGCAAGAAAAAAATGCTGATAGAGTCACTATCTACTGATGTTAGTTTTTTAACTGCTGATTATTTCGGTGTAACCTATTTGAATGATTCTCCTCTCAGAAGCAGGTCAGGCTTGAGAATCTGAACATATCTGCTAATATTCCAGATTAGCAGGATGAGACATTGGTTCACAGAACAGATGGAGTATATGCTTTTCCCTAAAAAGATCACATATTTGCTTTTTTCTCAGATATTACCCAGGTACCTGCTGGAAAAGCTGGATTTTTTGCTGTTGTTCACTACTTTGGTTCCCTGAGCAGGACTGTAGGGAATTCTCAGAGAAGAATAAATATTATTAGCATTTATTCTCCTTTTTTAATCACTTTGGTACCCAGTTTTCTAGTCACTGAAGCCTGCATGAGGCTGGAGGTAGTTCCAATGAAAATACTTAATTCTGTTTTCAAATACACTGCTTTATTTTTTACCTTTGTTCTTTGAAACAACTCTCAGCAAATCCAGGGCAATGTTATAGCCCCTGCACAGATTCTTGTGCTCTAGAAATGTGGAATTGGATCTGACTTTTGTGTGGAGGCTTTTTTGCATAACGGGCAGATGTTAAACCTGGTGCTGTGATGTGGGGCTGAATGGTGGGAAAGATGGTCTCTTTGTAATGGGTAACTGCACTGCAGGCCAAACCTTTATTTTATAAACTTCAGTGGGGTAGACTTCTAGCAGCCCAAAAGCTTCAACATACCTTTTTACACCTAGGAATGTGAAAGGATGGCTTTTAGTAAACCCCATTTCCCCAAGTTTGAATGCTATGTGGATGAACAGGTATGGCTTGTGTCAGTAGTGTAATGATTATCAGGCAACATAAAATCTGGATTTGAAATAAACCAGTGAAATAGAATCTTCATATGCCTTGGATATTTAGGGGAAAGGGGCTTTTGTGTCATTTTGGTCAGATGAGCTTGAAAATGAAAATGAAAAATATAGGACCTGAAGCTTGGTGCTGAAAACACATTGCAGTCAGATCCAATCTTTAATACAAAGTACAGTCATATTTTGACCTGCATATTTTTGGCTTTCAAGTATGGTTGGGATGCTCACTATTTTCTTGAGTCAAAAGAACCAACTGAATGAAAATTAGGAATCTCTAGAATGTACTCAAGTGAAAATCCTGAACCAGTTTTAAAAGATCAATTCTGTTTCTTTCATTACTTCTCTTTTTGGTGGGGTTTTTTGTGCTTTTTTTTTTTTTTTTTTTTTTTTGCAACAAGCAACTTAAAACTAAAAACATAAAGCAACTTCCAGATTCCAGACAAAAGCATTTATTAGCGTTTATTAATGATAGAAATGTCCTCTCACTGTCAGACAGATTGGTACTGTCAAAAAAATTGCCACATTACCAGAGATGGTTCATCTGAAAATGGGACTGTTGCACTGCTGAATGGGTATCTTTTTTCCTCTTTCAATATAGGTACCTTATTAAAACAGTATTTTTCTACCAGATTTTCCTGTTACAATTTTTTTTTTTTATTAAATAATTTAATTAGCAGATGACAAACACAAAACCAAAACAGATCCCTCAGTGCAGGCTCATTTGTGATTTCTTTTACAAGGCAGAGCTCTGATTGTTCTGCTCTAAATTCCATTTTCCAGCTTTGAGCTGACAGACTGGCAGCAGCAGAACCTGTGACACCCAAATGAGCAGCTCCAGTTCCCCAGTTACACCCAGGGGCATTTGGTGAAAGTGCAAATGTCACACAACACTTGGCAAGGCAGGTGTCACCATCAGAGCCTGCAGCACCTTTGTGAAATGCCTTCACCTGCATGAGCACCTCTGCAGAGTCCTCCCTGCAGATCATCCTGAGCCTAATCCACACTTGAAAACAAAGTATAACTTCCCCTTATTTCTTGTGTCTCCTTATATTTCTCTCCACTAAATCATGCTGCCTTTCATAAATTAATTACCTGTCCAATAAACTGTTGCATTTAATTGATCTATTAATCTAAAGAGTAACTATGACTCAGTAATATTTTGAAATCCATGGGAAGATATTTGTCAGTTTTGTGAATCTGCAAAGCACTTCTGTGATCATCCATGTTATCTAATGCAATTTCTGTAATAATTTAATTTTTGATTTCCATACTTGAGGTGTTTAAAACGAATTAATTAATATCCTTTTGGAGATTATTTATAGATTTGTATTAGCGTTGTGTATTTTTTGTGATACAGTTTTTGGAATTCTACTATTAAACAGGTGTCTGTGCTTTTTCCTTAAATCTTCCAATGTTTTTGTGGATAGCTGATGATAGACAGCTGGAAATAATGACAGTTTTAAACCAAGAAGTTTTTTTTTATTTTTAAATTTTAAACTCTACTTTCTCTCTTCAATATCTCATTGTGATCAAGAATTTAAGATCTCCCTTTGAAAGACTTTTATATTAATAAACCATTTCAGATATGTTTAACCACCTCACATATAATAGAATTCCTTCAGACACAGAAGATATAAAAGTAATGTAGTTTTCCCTGAGTTGTTATATCACTGTTAGAGTATGCAAGCTCCACATTAATTGAGACTCGAAAAAACACATAATTTGTCATTTCCAGGTGGAGGAGAACCAAAACAACCTCCCTGTAAATGCAATCCTGTTTGGGGTAGTCTTTGGAGTGTACTTCACTCTCTTTTTCCCTCTTTTATTTGACTTAGATGAAACATTCAAGCACCGTCTGTAACTAATATTGTTTCCTGGCCTAAACAGATAATTGCCCTTCTGGATGTATAAAAGATGTCTCATGGAGCAAAGTGAAATATCATTAATAAAGGAGAATGATTTACTCACAGATTCTTCAAGAAGTAAGATTAATAAGCCATCCCCTGGTGTTAGATATAATCTTCAGATCTCTCTTCACTGCATGACTTATTTTTGCAACAACTGCACTATTCAATCATTAATCATTACACTCAGTGAGCAGTTTATCTGTGCTAATGTGCATGCTATACACAAACAACAACTCTCTTACTCTTGAAGAACGAGGAGGAGGAAAAGTAGGCACTACAGTGTGATGTGAATGAAGCAAAATGAGGCTGCCATATGATACATACGTTTTCATTCCAGATATAGCAACTTCAGTTAGAAGGTATCTCTTTCCTAATGAAAGCAAGATTGCATTTCAATGTGGAGTAATGGTTGAAGGGAGAAATCGTGTGTGGGCCTTAAAAATCCATCTGTTGTCTTACCTATTCTTGTGAGAGCAGGGGAGACACAGCTTGGGCTCTTACCCGTGTGCCAATAAGGGAACCTGTGTTCCCCAGAGCAATTCAGCTGTGCTAGCACTGAACTCCATGTGGGCTAATTTATCTTGAATTTATACCTACTTTTATATGGCACAAGCCTGAGCATAGACTAGTCCAGAGATGAACTGGAGAGGGGATGAGAACTGCTTTGTTTAGCAGTCGTTGGATGATTTTTGGAGCCTGCATGAACCCTGTGGGTGTTGACAGTCTGTGTAAGGGGGGTGCATAGCAGGTCCCCCTTTGGTTTTATTAGTAAAAATGATATGGCAGTAAAGTAAGCATTTTACATACCTGAGGGTTTTGTCATAAGTAAGAGAGCTGAACTCCATTAGCAGGGACAGAATAGTGCAAACCACACAGTCTAGTTTGGAGTTTGTCTTCCAGCAAATTCATCTCACTTTTGCTTCATCTTTACAAAACTGACTTGCCACACAGCTAATGAAATAGGTAGTAAAACTGTCATCAAAGAGGAGACTCATATGTTCGAGATATAATATTTCTGATCTACCTGGACCCATAATTATAATGAAATAGTAAAGAATTTTAGCTTGGTATAATCTGACAGGAATGTAAAATTCATCTCTTATTTTAAAATTCCATTAGTTTTCATATAAAAATATCCATCACTACTCTAGATACACAAAACCATTTAATTTGTTTCTTCTAAGTACTAGCAATAAATATTTCTCTTATACTTCTATTTTTCTTATTATGCATGCTGACAGCCACCTAACAATTCAGTTACAGCTGTGTAGCTGAACCAAGTGCTCATGATGAAGACCTCATTGTGTTCTCTAACCAAAAAAAGCAGTGGAGGGAGAACTGATCAGGAAAACCCAAATCCAGTCACTAGAGTAAGTCAGCTACTCTCCAGGTAATCCTGCACCTGCAATGGGTGGAGAAGTGTGGGATGGGATGAGGTGAGCCCTATGTGGGCAAAGCCAATGAATGAAAAAAAAAAAGAGTGGAAAAAATGTCAAGTTTAGTTTGGCTCTTCTCTGCCCCTGCATAAGGTTTTTGGTGAGTGAAAGAGCTCAGGACTTCTGCAATGGAAAAAGATGGTCTGCAGGAAAGTGAAAACACATGGCTTTAAGTGATTGTTAGCATTTTAGAGAGATAGCATAAAATAGGGAAGGGGACAATTAAATATATAAATTAATAGGAAATAGCTGCTGCATTTTCCACATCACATTATTTTGAAATGATTGAAAATGTTCCAATGATCTTGTTTTATTTTTCCATTGGAGAACTTGTTCAAAAATATTTTATCGGTGACAATATCTATGTATCAGGAATCTTTCCTAATGACTGGATATTGCTTAATAACTGAAAAGGAAATTTCATAGTACTTGTTGCCTTAAATGCTAGGCTCTCATGAAGAATCATGAAGAATAAATATTCATTAATACAGTAGCAGAGTAGCATTCTCATTGTGGAGTTAAAGCATGAGACACAGTGTGTAAGTAAATCCGAACTGGCTCTGGGGAAAACCCTCTAGTACATGCTAAGGTCCCACAGATGAGAGAGTTCAAGCTATTTCTTATCCATTGGCTTTTGGTGAGGGCATTCCCAGCCTCTCACTGGTTTGGAGGGCTGCTCGGTCACCTGCGAGTCCTTCAGAGCCAGCTGGTTTTCTGCACGCGAGCGTTGCTTTGTGCTGTGTCAGAAGGGCTTTCTGAGCCAAAAACCTCTGCAAAACCACTATTCCCTTCTGGACTCAGCTGCCTCTGGAGGGACAGGGCAGGAATCAAAGCTCAGGTTTCTGATGTATCTTGTATGGCTGCCGTTTTGTGTTGGGAAACAACTACCTATTTCAGCCATTATGACTTCCTCTGCTGTCTAATTAAATGAGAGTATATCTGTCTTTCCTTGACTTCATAGTTTGACAAGTTTTTCTTACTGGCTAAATGCCTTAGGAAACTTTAACTGATCATGCTTAATTATTCTGGAAAGATCTGACTCCTTCCTGGTGATCTACCTGACCCCAATAGCAAGGTACTGAGCAAAGTGGAAAATGGTTGCAGCATCTCCATTGTCAGTAGGAGTGGTGGCACTGGCTGCTTCTCCCTTCCAGTGGATGTGATCATCATATAATTGTCATGTCATGGGTTTGCCCAGCTTCTACCAACACCCACCCAAAAAGTGTGACAATTAAATGTGCACTGCAGCTATTGAATGACTACCCAGTTACACAGGAACGTGTCCTAGTTTGGATCAAGGGCTGCATTCAGATCTGTCAGGTTTATGGCTGGTTCCCACAGCAGTACCAAATCCCTGTTTGTGAATGAGAGAATCCTAGTTTGTTTCATATTTACAAACCACACTGTCTTTACCACTGATGCAGTATCAGCTGTGATAATTATCACTGTGCCTTCAGCTTCAACAGAGCAGACATTTGTCTGATCCATGTGGAGGGTTGCCAAGTTGGCTTGTGGTATACTTGCTGAAATTAGATGGCTTTTTTCAGCTTGGATTGCACCAACACCCACTCATGTTAACTGTGAAGGAATTAGTGTGGTTAAAATGACATTTCTTATGTTGTCTTATGAAATTTGAGTTCTGAATTATGAATTACAGTAATATGACTTCTGTTCCATTTAGTGACTTGGTGGAATGTAGCGTTAAGATATTTTGACCTTTTTTGGCAATTGTAACTTGGAGAAGGTGGTAGCTGTAGATAAAATTAGAGGATACTCTCATGTTAACAAAATTAAGGTTGCAAAGTTTGGTTTTACAAAGTAAACTTTTGCTCTTCCAAGCTGCCTGGTGGTCTGTTCCAGTTTGTGTTTTTTTCCAATACGCTACCTAAAAATCCTTTCTCTTAATTGGCCTTAAGAAAACCTTTTTAAAGAGAATTTTAGCTGTGGATTAATCTTTATTCATTGGGAGAAAATAAAATCTATCTGATATTCAGAAGAGCACTTTTTTCTAACAAGATTAGGTCACGTACACATATGGCAATAGTAAGGTTCTTGAGACTCTAGCACTGTCCTCTTTTCTTCCACCTGAAGATTCATGGGTGTTTTTACCAGTGGCTTTCGTGGGAGGAGGATTAAGCCAACGCTTCTGAAAATCCCTGTTGGGACATTTGTCCTTGTAATAGTCCAGAAATGAGCCACATGGAGAAATCAAGGTATCTGTTTCCTCTGTGTAATTGAGAATACCTCTCAGGAGCCAGAGAAGCAGAGGGGAGAAAAAAATAAATCCTGCTTGTGTGAAATCTAGAGAAATAGGGTTGTTGGTCAATAATTCTGGAAAGATAGCTTTATTTTTCTAAATAAAGTTAGAATATAGATGTTAGGAGTTGCCTTTCCCAATCCAATCACTGGAGGAGGTCATACAGCTCCCTCCTACTGAGCGTTGAATCTCGGGTAGAATAAATGCACACACTGACTTGACCTCATGAGTTTCCTTTATGGTTCATTTTCATCACTGTCCTTTATACTGGTCTCTGTGGGATCCTGGAGCTGACCCAGACTAAGCAGCAGAGGAAGGGCAGGGTGTCCCTTGTGGGGCTGTTACTGCTGCAGCTGAGCAAAGCCTCTTAATGATTCCAGTAGATTTGCCTGGGCTTTGCAGTGGGAGAAAATTTCACCCTGCAAATAAAGAACGATGGCCAGTGCAGCTCACAGGGATACACAGAGCAACTTAATTATGTTCAGCACAAGTTCAAGCAGTATCTGTAGGTAACATATGTGACTTCAGAGCCAGAGGTTCAGAAAAGTGGGTTTTATATTTTGGTAGACTATAAACTTGCAGATGATAGCAGGCATTAATCTAGTTAACACTAAAAGCAATTTCATCAGTTATCCCATGGAAAATACAGTTGTGTCCTATAGTTGACATCAATCACTGGAATGGATCAATGTTTTTCAATGAGAAAATGAACAACGATATCATTTTTTGCCAAAAGGATATTTCTACTGGAAATGGTGGTTACTGGCAACATTTTTGTTTTCGTTGAAAACTCCAAGACTGAAAATTCTTGATTTCCAGCCTGTCAGTTAAAGCACAAAAACTTCTATAAAAAAACTTTAGTGAAAACATTGTTCTCATAAATCTTTTTTTTATGGGAACTGAAAACATTTCCTGCTCAGCTTAGTGGTTTTTTAAATTTAGAATTTTTACCTATACTTTGCCCCTAGGTGGGTTGTGCCCTGCTGTCACTGAAGCGCTGTGACACGGGTAGCTGTGCCAGGACATGCCATGTTGACTATGCCAGATTGTCAACATGAAGGTTTGGAAAGTGCAAGAGCACAAATTTAGATTCAGTTGTGTGAAATTTCCATGGGTTAACTTCACTGTTGTTTCTCTGAATTCATGGAGTGTAACGGGCCATGAATCAGTAATTTTCATTCACAAAAGGACTTGTTGTATATATTCAGGTCCCCCTGACAGTGCTGTAAGCAGCATTGCCTATTAAGCTTTCTAAACTATTTAAACTAGGTCAGAGTGAGGGAAAACTGTACCAACATTATGATTAAAAGGCACCAGTATAACGATCCTAGATAGCATTGTTGTCTTTGTTCCCATGAGTCACTGCCTAACAATATGGTTATTTTAGCTCTGTGACTTCTTCAAAAAGAAGAGCTTTGCCCACATCTTTAAAAAAAAATTATCAGCTCTCTCTTACCCCTTTCCTACTAGACTATATGCTGTTGCTGGTTTGCTAGAAAATAAGTGTGCACATTTTAATTTTAGTCTGTCTCTTTTGCCCCTTATTTGAATTACTAATGTGCCTTCCATTTCCTTGTAAGGGTCTCTGTGTTGGCTGGTAAGGACTGCATCTTTACCAAATACAAAACAGTAGCTCCAGGAAAGGCTTTCAGGAAAATGTTTGCCAGGTTTATTTTTTTCTTGGGTAGATTTTTGCACCTCTTTTTTTCTGGTGGAGGAAGGGAGTAAACGAAGCACCCAAGATTTTATGATTTGCCCTAATCAATTTTCATAACAATGAAAGAGTCCCTATTGCATGAATATTAAATTTTGATGAAGGTTTTTTTTTTTTTTTTAAGGCTGTAGATTTAAGACAGCTTGGTAACCAGAACTCCTCTGCTCTGTCAGCTCTCTGTGAGATACTGAATATTATAATTTCTATATTTGCCTCTCTGATGTTATTTAATATTAATATGCAAAATACTCATTCCCTTTAAAAATAATGTTCTTATTGTATGATTTATTTGATGTGAAACTCAGAGTTTTGTCTTTTCTCACATGAAATAAAGCACCTTTCAGAGGGAGATGATCTGTTTCTTCCCATACGTGTGGCACAAAATGTCAACATTCTTCCTGTCATTCACAGACTCAGTGAACAGTGAAGCAAACATCAGGCACTCCTTGTGTTAAGAGCAATGGGGAGCTATTGAGTTTTTGCTTTCAGAAATGTGTACCAAAAATCTGAAATATTCAAGGACTTGCAGGCATGTCAAAAGTTTCTCATTTGTCCTCCTGTGACTCCTGAATTCTTAAATTTTGATCTGTAATTTTTGCCTCTTCAATTTGTATTTTGTGGTGATAGTCCTTGGACTCGCAAAAAAATACAGGGTCAGACTGCTGGCACTATTCCTGCATTCAGCTCATCACTTCTCACATAGTGGCTCTAGACAGAACTTGCCTTTTATATGTTTCAAATCTCTGGGTCTAATCCTGTAAGCACTTACATACTACACTGATTAATTTTAACCATCTACATAATACCATGATGGATTTGATGAAGCTGCTTACGTAAGCACTGGAATGTATGTAGGAATGGTAATGCTACATGTCACCCTGCTGTACTAAACCTAGTGGAAAAATCTCACCCCCTCATGAAGAAATGAGTTCTAATCCGAAAACAAATATACAATTTAAGCCTCCCTGGGAATTTATTTCATTTAGGGCACTGCTTTTCCTGTGTGATATAACTAGTGCACACTGAAATCTTCTGAGGGCTTGGCAGGAGTGAGTAACTCTGGACTAACACTGAGTATTTGGGAAAAGTGGGTTTATGGAGGAATTTGAAGGACAAGATTGTAACAAAACACAAGGGTACTGTCAATTATAAAACTTTGAATCTAGTGAAATTATGTGAAATTATATTCTAACCCTGCTAGAAGAACTTTGAATCTAGTGAAATTATGTGAAATTATATTCTAACCCTGCTAGAAGGAGCACTGGGGCTCTGAGGATTGAGAAGCTTCCCAAAATCTGGGATTATTTGGACAGTTCTCCCTGTCTTTGAAATCCAGAACTTGTTATCTGTTAATAATAGTATTAAATATATATCATATTCATGTTCATTTTGGATGCTTTCCATTCTTAAAGTTTGGAAGCAAGAACTGCAAAGCTTTTCCTAATAATTCCTATCAGTGTTATGCATAAGTGCATTATTTCCAATGCATTTTCATCCTTATTTTTGTCCTATCACCTTTGTTGCCTCTTACTGAATTTGAACCCGATCCAATTGACCATGCAAGGAAGACTTGCAGTATTTGACTTTGTAACAATTAATGTTCTTATTCATAAAACCCACTTGGAGATTTACAGGTTAGTTACCTGAAATTTTGGCCATTTTCCCTAATGTTGATGAATCTGGTTCTCCAAAGTGAGTTCAGGGCTTAATCAGTAGTGTGAATACAAGATATCTAGGTAATTGTCTAAGGTATGTCATATAACATTTCTGTCAGAGTCACAGCCAGGTAAAACAATTTCAGTTTTGGTGTTTTTACTGTAATTTTTCCTGTTTGTGAGGCTTTATGAGAAGGCTGTGAGCTACTTATGTTACATTCTGAAGGCAAAGATAGAAGCAAGTCAATGAAGAGAAGTAAAATTGACAAGTGAAGTGAGCAATGTGATAGAGCTGTCATGGGAGCACACGTTTCTCAGAAAGGTAGAAAATTTGAGTTAGGAAGTGAGGAGAAATAAAGGGAAAGAAGTAGAGAGGGACTGAACTGGAAGGGAAGAAGGAGAAAAATAGAAGCAGCAAAGCAGGCCTGGCAAAGATGAAAAATCATTGTACACTTGACACTGCTGTCTACAAGTGGCTGACTGAATCCAGCATAGAAATGGTTCATTTAAACTGCAAAATGTTGTGGCTGGTCAGGTCCTGCTGAAGGAGCAGACTTAGTCCAGCACAGATACAGGAAGACAAGCAAGGTGTTTTAGCCTTTCTTCCTCTCCCATCTCTAATTGAGACTGCTCATTGTGGCACATATTCCCACTGCATGTGGTTGGGTTGCATAGCTGGGTAACCATCCTGCATTTCAAACAGCTTTGTGTCCGGTCCCATTGGCTCATAATAACTGTGAGCCTCTTCCTAGACCCAAAATAATATCTCCACCTATTATTGTACCAGCTGCTTTGGCACTCTGCCCAGAACTGCTCTTCATCCCACGTGGGGAAATGCAGGGAAGGGAGAATGTTGGTGGGAGCAGCACAAGGGAGAGCCCAAGGAAGAGCAGTGAAGCCAGTGAAGGGTCTAGAGCCACAAGTCTTTTGAGGAGCACCTGAGGTTGTTTAGCCTGGAGAAGACACTCAGGGTGACTTTCTTGCTCTCTAGAACTGCCTGAAAGCAGCTTGAAGCAAAGTGAGCATTGGTCTCTCCCCCCGGGTGACAGGATAAGAGAAAATAGCCTCAAAGGAGGTTTAGATTGGAGATGAGAACAAAACAGTTGTCCAAACCTGGAACAAGCTGCCCAGGGAAGTGGTGGAGTCACCATCCCTGGAGGGATTTAAAACACATATAGGTGTGGCATGAGTTAGTGGCAGACTTGGCAGTGCTGGGCCTTTTCCAAGCTAGATACTTCTATAAGGAATGTCCTCTGGCTTCCTGAAGGTCCTTACTGTGGCTGACATTCCTTTTTTAATAATTATAATGTGAAAAAATTGTCTGTTAATTCCTTTTGGTTACAAAAGCAATTTGGGTGAAAGAGAACATGATTCCCTGTATGTGCACTTGGAGAGAAGAGCTACAGAAAAACAAGCATCTGGCCCCTCAGAGGAAATTTGTGGCAAATCCAAAAATTGAACACGTCCTAAATCCCCTGTTGCTGCTTTAACCACAAGAATCCTGTCATTTTACAGATATACTGTAAACACATGGTGATAGATATTTATTTGAAATTCCAAAGAATCCATCATTGAGAGACCTCATTGTCCTTGGCAAATATTTTGGGATAATATATAATCCTTAGGAATTTCTGACCTCAGGGAGGCTTGGTTCTGTAAATTCAGTGTCCTAATCATGTATTCGTAATTTTTTTTTTTTTTTTTTTTTTTTTTTGACATCAGAAGTCTTACAAATATATGATTGTGTGAAGGCTTTTAGATTTGTGTGTCTGATCCTGGTAGCTGACTGCACTAGTTAGGTGTGCATAACTGCACTCCAAAAGTACAGACAAAATAATCTCCACTCCTTTCTCTGACCCTACAAGGAAAGCTACTAATTTTGTAACATTTTTCAGTTTCCTCCAAATGAAATCAGTGAGATAAGGATCTGTACAATCATTTTATTCTCCCCATGCTATATGATGTTATAAGTCAAAAGTAATCAAAAATCACACTTTCTTGCATTTAGTAGACCTTATCAAACTACATTATGTCAGGAAAGTCTGGAATTTGGATCTGAGCTTGATAAATGGGATGAATCTGCTCTTCCTAGAGACAGATATGTTCTGTTCATGTTCCAGTTGAAAATGAGCTGTTACCTTCCTCTACTTTGTGTTGATGAGTCTGCACTTGGAATAGTGAGTCCAGTTGTATCCCTTGTCTGTCCCCTCGTCCCATTCCTGTTGAGGAGTGATGTGGAGGAATTGTAGAGGACTGTAATGATGGTCCAGGGCCTGGAATACTCGACCTGCAAGAAAGAACTGAGGAAAGTGGTGTTGTTTAGCTCTAGGTAAGAGGCTAAAGGGACAACGGCAAATTGCAGTGACCTAAAGAGTGGTGACAAGGATAACAAAGACAGCATCTTCTTGGTGCTGGCACAAAGCATACAAGGGGTAACAGTTGAAAACAGCAGAAAAGGGGAGGTTCTGGATGGAAATTAGGAAACAAAATTCTCTAGGAGGGTAGTACAGGAGGAGGAAAAACCTATGGCAAACTTGGTTGAGTAGGAGGTTGGACTTGCAATCTCCAGAGGTCTCTTCCACCCAAAATTTCTTTGATTCTGTTACAGAACATGAATATTCAGTTCATTGACTGTTTTTCTAATTTATATTCTGAGTTTTTAGTGGGATTTTGCTCAAGGCCAGATTCCACTGCTTCTGTGTTAAGAAGTAATTTTAATCCCTTGTAATCAATAGGACTATTTTTGGCACAAAGTTCTGGATTGTAAAATCCACAGATATCTGTATTGCAAATCCTCTTTCTCTCTCCTTTTTCTTTCTTTCTTTCTTTCTTTCTTTCTTTCTTTCTTTCTTTCTTTCTTTCTTTCTTTCTTTCCCTTTTTTTTTTGTTTTTTTGTAAAACACTGGGCTTGCTTAAAGAATAAGCAAGTGTGCAATGTAGCAAATAAGAAAATTACTGATGTTGAAGAAACTTGATGAAACTTGATTACATTTCATCTTTTAAAAGTCATATACTGCTTGCTTTTCTTTGGACAGATAGTATGTTTCTCTGAGAAAGTGATGTTTTTGTGTATGCGATTTATCTTCTAACCCATTCTTGTGACCTTTTACTTAAGTAACCTGATCGAAATCTCACTTTGTTAACTTTAATTGACATTGAAAGAAAATTTATTTTTTCAGAAGCCAGGCAGATCAATATGAATTTGCACTCTGCTAATTTTGCTTCCTGGATTTGTCTTGAAAACTGTAAGAACATGATGGAAAACACTGAGTCTCTGTTGTTACTCTACATTTGTTGTGTTAGTGCGTTAACCCAAAACATTTCAAATTGAACTGCAAAATGATAGTGCAGCCATTAGAGATGAAAGCAGCCCTTTAAAATACTTCACTCTTTACTGAAGAGAGGTATGCACTCCTCCTTTCGTGCTTGTAGAAGTTTGGACTGTGATTATTACTTTAGACATTTTAGGCTGTCCAATAAAGTCATTGATCTAATTAAACCAGAGGGTAAATTACAGCTTTCAGCACCTAGATCTCCCAATATATAAGGTGGTGTTAAGTGCACCTTCAAAATCAGAAATAAATAAGTTAATAGCAAATCTAAAGGGATCAGTTCTATCATGGTTTAATTAGACAGTAGAAATTATGGCCAAAAAGAGCACCGTGTCCTTAAAAGTAGCAAGGTCCATTTTTTTCCTAAAAGGATAACATTTGGCTAAATAGTGTGGTCTGACATTAGGTTTCATTAGGTGTAAATGACATTGCAGAGCCTCAGGCTTTAAAGTGGCTTGAAGAGGTACAGGAAGGGTATATTTCTTTCACCTGTCACCACTTATTTTCCTGAGCTACTGGCCAGTAGCCTGGCATTTTCAGCTAATGGGAATGAAATAATACAGCTGTAATACAAATGTTGTTTGTTGCTGCTTGATCTTATGTGGCAGTCATTAAAGTTTAAATAAAAATCTGGAAAGAGAGCCACATAATGGTTAAGGACCCTCAGCTAACTTTGGATTTTTATGGCCTTCTCATTATAGCTATTATACACTAACACAACCACTAATGAAAGGCTTGGAAAGTTTGCGTGGGATGAGGCTCATTTGGGGCAGGAGGAGGAAGTGACCGTCTGCTCGGAAATAGCCGTGTGTGCCAGCCCCGCACCGACCCGCCTGTGTGTCTGCCTGCTTTTCTAAATTAATTTACAGCAACACTCATCTCTGCTTTGTGCTGGGCTGCTGAAGAGGCCACCCTTGTTCCCAGTGGGAAGCCCAGCCAGCCCGGGCTGCCCTCCGGGACACATCCCCCCCTTTGCACAAATCCCAGCCCTCCAGGGCTCTCACCTCTACCCCAGGGCAGGGCTTGGCCCAGCAATGGGAGCTACTAATGCCAAAGGCTTGTAGAGCCCCTGGTTAAATCCTTAGTAGCAAGAGGTGCTGTTTTTGTGGTAATGTGCTCTCAATTACATCATTGATATAATTTCTGTGTTAGTTTTTAGTATTTCTTCCCTGCACAAAAAAATTGCTCAGTCTAATACCTTTTGATTCTCATAGTTCAATTTATTTGCTCACTTTATGAAAATTGTATATCCTAGAGATAACAATTGTTGCTATTCCTGGTGAGAAATTTTCTGTGCTCCCCACAAGAAAGCAATTTCAGTTCTAGCAAGACATTGAACAACTTGTTTCTGACTGCAGTGGTAGTAAGATAAATCTCAGAAGTAAGGGCGGGATTTTTAGTATCTCTTTCTTGGCACCTTTGTTTTTGCACCCCAGGATGCTCTCTGAGGCTCACACTGCTGCCTTCCACAGGCCTGCAAGGACCCACGCTGCTTCTTTGTGCCTCCATCTTCCCGTCTGTCAGAGAGGCATTGCAATGCCTACCTCCCCAGTTAAGCACTTTGAAGATTATTGATGTTGCAGCAAAGCTTTTATATGAGCATTTGATTCTAATATTTCTTCCTTCCACAGTATGTTTTATTCAGGCCAAACTCCTACCCACTCTCCTTACAGCTAATGGAGCAGAGAATCTTTTATCGCGGCTGTTCCCTGTTGCGGTCTGAGAGGTCTGTTTTGATATGTCAGCACAAGGAACTTTTCTTTTTATAATTACAGTTTTTGTCAACCATTTTGACTACTAATCGAGCTGCAGTGTGGATTAGTGCGTTATTAGTAACACGAGCAGTTCTCCAAAACACACAGCCTGAGGCAGAGCCTCATTATGGAAGACTTCAGGCCAGTTTATTTAGCAAAGCTGTAAAGAACTGGAAATGAGATCTTATACTGGGAAATGTTGAGCAACCTTAGGTGTAGGCATAAAGTCTTGCTTCCCTTAGGGACACACCCTACCCATAGGTGCTTTGGTTGTGTGTTAGGAGAGAATCCACTCACTGATGTCAAACCAATGAGCAGGGCAGCCCCAGGGTCAGCCAGCGTGTCTAGGAAAAGGACTATGGGGCACTTCTCCTAAAACCTGCCTTCTGAGAGAGACACTTGTCTCAAGAAGAAAGAGAAAGGTGGTCAGTGACATAATTTGAATGCAAAATTAAAGACTACTGCTGAGCATTAAAATATTTCTTCTAGTTCCCCAGGGATTTTTTGCATGGAATTCACTGTGCTCAGTGTGAATGGCAGAGGGACTATATTTATACTTGGTAAATTGGCTGGATTGGCTCCTGGGATTTGAATTGTTTAACACAGAAAGCTCTTGATTTGAGGATATTTTGTAGCATCCAGTGGCAAGATCTACCCACAACCCCTCAAGGGATGTATACAAAAGGATACGTCTAATTTTGCATCATGAGTAGCTGGAGAAGAATATGAGCCAGGCCTTCAAGCTGCATGACTTAAAGAGCAATAAAAAAATATGACATATAAATTAAAATTATCAGAATGAAATCCTTTTCTTAGAAGCATACAGAACTGGACTCAATATTTTGATTGGTTCTTCCTTTCTCCCTTCCTGGAGTAATTCTGTTCAAGTCACTAAAATTTTTTTTAATTATCTTGATTTCAGTAAACATTTTCAGAGGAAAGAAAATTGGATGCCACTTCCACCCTTCCAAATGAATTTCCAAATTTCTTCAGAATTACTTTATTCCATGACATTTTTAAATTTTAACATTATTGTTACTTAAAATGTTTTTAAAGATACTTGTGTTTTAAAAATGTAAGTATTAATTTATTACATATATAATTAAGTCAGCAGATGAAATATTTTGTTGTATCTAAAATATTTGTATATTTACTGCAAATGCTTAATATTTATTCAAATAGAAGTAGAAAGCTTTTTATTTTTCTCTGCCAAGAACTGGCAGAACTGACACAGATTTGGCCTGATCACTAGTGTGTCAGTTTGATTCCCCAAATTTAGTAGCCTTCAAATTGCATCAATAGCACCGCAGCCTTGCTGTATTTCAGACTTTCTAGGCAACTGGAGGAAGTGCATGTACCTTTAAATGTCTTACCCTGAATTTAGCCAAGAATGAATCTTATTTTTGCATATTTATTTAAGTACCTGGGCAGGATTTTTTTTTTTTTTTCACAAAAATATTGCCTGTAACTAAGGCAAAAACAAACATTAAGCCACTTTGTTGTTTGTCTACTTTAAATGAAAATGTTGCATTGGTATATAGTCACTCTTGAAGTATTTTTTATCTTGTTTCCAAGCAGAAATACTTCAAAAGCGCATTTTCATCCTCTAAAGTAAATGCTCTCAAAATGAAGGACTTCTAAATGCGAGTAGTAGCAGGTAAAGGAAACAACCCTATTAAAACAATTAATGAGAAAATAGCTCAGGAACATCCTTGTTCTCTTAGATTCATCATTTGCTGTGAAAATTTAACTGAGTTTTGAATGTCTGAAAATGCAAGTGCCAGAGGGCTGTGGGCTGGGAGGAGGATTCAGAGGGGTCAGCTTTAGTTTCTTCTAAGGAGACAAGGATTCAGGACAGCTTTCTTCAAACTCAGACCCACCAAGGCTTCCCATAGCTGACTCCTGAGCAGAGAGACACATGCCACTAATGGTGCTACAAAAACCAACTCCAGCCTGTCCATCTTCAGAGCAAGGACCAAAGGGAATAAGGAAGGGGAGTGATGAAATGGGTTTACACTCTGTGTTCTCTCTTCAATAATTAAGGTTCCCTTTAAAAGAGAGTAGACTTTTTCTGCTTCCTTGCCTTCATTGCTGTCACTATTGGCTTTTGGTTCACAGTTTTATGGTCATGTTGTTGTTTTCCTTCCTATAAGGACTGCCAGACTGTCCAGAGCAATATCTTGTTTTCAGCCTTGTACAGCAGTGGATCCCAAGGAAGAGGCTAAGATTTAGGAGACAGACACAGCAGTGCTTCTCCTAACATCCTTTGTGGGTTTCAGATAATAGTGGTTAGTGATCATCTGCTGATGGACCTTTATCCTGCATGGATTTGTCTAATCCTACTTTGAACTTGTTAATACTCCTGGCCCCTACAATACCCTCAGGCAACAAGTCTTGCATGCTAATTGTATATGGTGTGGTGTTTGAGCTGTGAAGAGGTATGTGAAGTAGGTCCAGCCTGTCTTTGGGAGAGTAATGGCATGATTCATCTTTGTAACTCGAGGACTGGAGCCTGATAAAAGAAATTAAGCATATTTTAAATAGCAACGCTATAGCAAATAATGAGGTGTAACACTAAGAAATCCTGAGTTGATGTCTCAGAGGACACACATTTTCTAACATGGACTTTTTATCCATCAAGATAGTTCAATCACCAGACTAAGTGGGAAAATTTTTGTGATAAGTGTTGGTCTTCATGGGGGAAACAGCAATACAGGTGGGGAATACTGCATGTTTTGTGCTTCAATATGTACTTCATGTGTCATTTGTGACTTCTTCAGACTATCCCAGGGAAGCAGGAAAAAGATGTCTTGTTTCATTCTGTATCTAGGGTTATGGATATTTCTGTGTCTTGATGCTGTTTGACCATCAGCTAAGGGACAGAGAGTGAGGGAGATTTTTGTTGTAGTTTCATAACAAAGTGAAAGCAAAGTCTAGTGGCACCCAGCTCTGTTATCTAGGGAGTCATGTTCCTTATTTGATTATAGAAGAGGTTCAGATTTCTATTTATAAGTTTTTCTTTTAGTGCCTCCCTATGAACCTGTACAGGGCTTGTAACACCTGCATCTGAGCACCATTTAATCCCAGAGTGGTGGGGGACATATCAGAGCTGTTCCAAGGAAAAACTCTGAATTACGATTTCAGCACTGGTACTGAGCAGAGATTCTCTGTGCCTATATAGGTAGAGTGCAGATCTTGTAGACAGAGAAAACTTGGATTTCCCAAGCACAGGGAAATCCAGCTGAGACTGAGGGATCTAAATCCTGCCCAAGAGGAATTTATCCTCTCTCTTTCCATGCTCCCATCTATAGCCAAAAACGTGGCAGGGTGGTGGGCTGCACATTGGTTACCAGCACATCCAGAGCCTTGTGGAGGTACCAGTGCCAGCTCTGGATTGAGTATTGCAGTGACCAGAATAACAGGTTCACTTTATTCACAGTAGAGTTGAGCAGTGCAAACACACTGAGACAGTGGTACCTCTACATCTGCCATGCTGACATGAAGCTGCTTTTAGTAATGCTGAGCAGGAAGAGGATGGCTTTTTGGCCCCTAGGAGTGACTAAAATGTGAGTTACTTTTGTCTCTTGGTCAGTTTAGCCGTGGAGAACTTAATTTTAGCACAGTGGAGGTTATATATACATATAAACACACACACACGTATGTATATATACACATTCAAGCTAAAATTTTAGATCATTGAAAAACCACAAAGTCTTGAATTAGAACAGAGGTCAGAGGAAAGTTCATGAACCCCAGCTGGTGCAACAAACACAAGCAGCAGCTGATTCACCTCTCCTGAGTTCTGTCAGCATGGTGTGGCTCAGCAGGACCTTCAGCATAACCACAATCACAGGCTGCTCTTACTGGAGCTTCATCTCACACATTTCCTTGGCGTGTAGTGTCTAGGGCCAGGCACCTTCACCCTGGCAGAGATGGCCTGTTTTACTCAAAAGAGCACTTTGTAATTTAAAGTATTTTAAATTGTGGCTTATTAGCAGTAGTTCCTTCCTGAGTAGTGTGTAATGCAGCTGCATTTGATGCCATTACTCTAGCACAGCTAGAGGCACATGGCTTGGCCCAGCCTGTAGGATGCCAAAGCAATTTTTTCATGGGATAAATAAGGGAGCTATGATTTTCTACATCTGTGAGTACATAAATATTTCTAAACATTTGGCTCAGATGACTGCTCACCAACAAGAAGATACCCAACTCAGCATATTTATGATTCTATTATTTGTTTTACTTAAAGACAGAATATAGTTGTGCCTTTTTTTTAATATGAATAATTCTGAAGTTATTTTTATCTCATGGAATTATATAGACTACGGCCTTTTAATTTAAATTTTCTTTATTCTTCTGAACTGTAGTACCACTGCACGTTAAAAAAGAAGGGAAGTATTATGGCAACTACCTTTTCTATAGAAGTTACAGAGCATCCCTCTATAAAAGCCAGCATTACCAGCGTCATGGTAGACGTGTCAAAAGTGAGGTGCATGGAGTTGAAATGGCTTTTCTAACTTTTCACAATGCACTGCTGAAAAAGATGGGGCTGAACAAAATTCTGGATAGCCCTAACCTTATGCCAGGGCCCGCCATTATTCTTTCATCAGACAGATGCTGCTGTCATCTTTGCCTTTGGATGCCTACGGTTTGATGTTTTATAAGAGTGCTAGTGGAGGGACAGTAACAGAACTAGAGCAGAGGCAGAGAACAGGCTGAGACTGGACATGTTTGAGAGAAATGTTGGCAATCTTGTTCAAGCTTGAAAATAGAAGAAGTTTGAGCTGAATTCACAATTTCAAATCTCACATTACATGACTTCATTTGTTGCCAGCATGTATGTTGTAAATTTGTTTTTTCTTCTGGAGACTTGCAGAATTCCTTTAACCTGGCCCTGGTAAGATTAATATGGTATCCTTTCAAATACCTTGAACAAAACAAATGCCAATTTTCTATTGCCTATTTTTAGGCTTCCAGCTGGGCCTAAGAATTGAAAAGTTATTAAAGAAAGCCAAGATCTGAGCAAATGTGCCTGTTATAAATTGTAATATAAACCACTTATAAGTATAGGTTTTATCATCCTGGAGTTATTTCTTAATTTAAATGTTTCATGTGCATGTCTTGGAGATGGGGATGTATTTGGGTGAGGAACGTGATTATAAAAGTTATTTCTTTGTATGCCAGACTGTGATTATTCCAGATTGTAAAAACAAAAGTATTACACATCTGTGAAATACCTGACAAAATTCTTTGACAAACCAGATGTTAGGCCATCTAATACTTACTTTAAAGATACAAATACAAATGAAAAAATACACGCAAACTTCTCTGTCGTGATGATAATGTTATTGCTGTAATGTTAATTTGTTTTGCTTTTCATGTCTCCTGCAGCAAGAGCAGTGTGAGTATTTGAGTCTGGTTCCTATTTATTTTGCTTGGAATGTGTAGGACTGTCTTGAATATCTTCCATCATTATTTGGACAGTACATGTGCAATAGCTCTCTTATTGTAGGGCATGAAGACATACTGTAGGTATACAGTGTAATTAACTGCAAAGCTATTTGGGAGCAGCTGTTCCCTATTGTTGTTGCTTAATGTTGTGCAGCACAACAAAGCCTTAAGGCACCACTTGTTAGTATTTATGGAAACCCATTAGCCAGTCTGTGAATGAGCTTGCAAAAGAGGAAATTCTGATAATAATAAACAGGGCTTCTTGTTAAAGCAGGAGAATTCCAACCATCCCTATCACTCAGTGCTGGTAAAGGCTCTTGTCCCTTTGATTTGTACCACAGACCAGATCCAAACCCTTTCTCTGAATCATCAATTGAAAATTCAAATGAGTGAACTCCTTTCCAAGGCAATGCTTTGCTTTTCCCATCCCACTGCATTTTTTAAGGAAATCAGAAACCTTTCCTACTAAAATCTAGTTTTGGTGCCAGGATGTGCATAGGAAATACTATTTCCTGCCTGTGCTGGCAAGTTCAGTTATTAAACCACTTCCTCCAAGAGCCAAACTTCTTTGAAGAAGAAATAAAGTTCAAAGTCTTTTTAAGAGACCATTTGTTCTTCTTATGTGCCTAACCTGAATGTTACATTGTGTGCCATTTAAATAAAAAGACCTTAATCTCTTGAAGATGGACTGGCTGTTGTTCTAGGTCACCAGTTTAGGAGAAGCAGACGTGGGTTACAACTGCATTTTTTTAGGAAGCTGCTTTCTGAAAGTGGAGTATTTTATTGCATGGAGCAGCCACAGAGCCATGGAATAGCTTCTTGCAGGACAGCAGTGGCTCTGGGCTGCTGGCAGAGACAAGGAGTCTTGAGCTGTCGTGGGTGTTTATTTAGACATTAGGTAGCTCAGAGTCCACATGTAAGGCAGATACCGCAGACTACTTTATTCTTTCTATCAAAGTCACCTCACTCTTACTGGAATTCCAGGTTTAGGCTTTAGCTGACTGTGTCAAGGTGAAAGGTACCCATCCTGTTAGTGAAAATGATGCTGTGTGACTGGTGGTCAGTCAAATTCAAGGAGGAGAACTCAGACAATAATCATCAACCAGTCTGAGGACAAAAAATTATTCAGAAGCAAAAATGTTTTCAGAAAGTATTTGCTGTCACTGCTTGTGCTCCAGCTTTGCCTTAACCAGTACAGGGACAATTAGATGGGAAAAAAGCTTCCAGTAAAAGGTTCCGCGCTCTGAATCTGATAAAAAAATAAGGGAGGTTTGCCAAGTGTTGTAGGTATTTTCTAACCTTGGAGCATGTTAGCAGTAAGGTACATTTGTGAGGAACAACAGCAGTGAAATGTTTATTATTGTGTGTCTCCATCCTTTTTGTGAGTATTATTCTGTGAGGACGGGGCCTCTTTTCATCTGATCTGTGCTGCCAAGGCAGATAAGAGAGGTTTATGTGATGTCAGATCTGAAACCAAGGAACCTGTAGACAGGTTCTGAGCAGTGATGCCTCTGGCAACTGGTTTCAAGGCAGAGCTTATGTAGAGTGCCTGAGGTTTTAATAAGCACATAGATGTCTGAGCAGCACATAAAGAGCATGGGAGGTGACAGGCTGACCCAGTCACTTTCATTAATTGGGATCAAGTTACCTTTTTACATGTGGGCAGAGCACCATACTGGAGATTTAGGAAGTGAACAATAAGTTGCCATTGTCTCTGTGCACTGGGTTCTTGGTAACTGATAACTGGGACGTGGAAAGTAAGTTCACAGTGATAGGGGATGTTCATGGCTGAGAGAGCATCACACTGCATAAATCATGCCTGCAAAAGTACAAGCATAAATCACTGAGGTCTTTGAACATGGGGTTGTCAAAGGCTACTGTTCACTTGTGAGCTCTACACACACAGAATCAAATACTCTGTCATAGTTCTCAATGGGTTTTCTTTTATGCTGGTCAGAGTTAGGGCTAAATCTTCAGGTGGCTCCACCAAATACTCCATGAGTGAATGAGAAGTATATAGGTGTCTATAGAATTATCAACTCAATTGTAAGGATGTTGAGTTCATTTTATTAATATTTTTAAAAAATAAAAATATGAAATAGCAGAAAGTCTGTCTCCTGGCTGCTTAATCCTGAGAAGTCAAGTTAAAACTACAAATAATTATTTGTCTTTTTGGTGAAAGGTAAAAATAGGAATATTTCCCTTATTTCATTCCATACCTTAAGACCTTCAGCACAGGAAGGACTGACTAAATGTGTTTAAAAAACTTGCATCTTTCCTCAGTGTGGAAAATCTTGCAGTGTTTTGACAAAAATTTCTAGAATTGAAGATGGGCTAACTGATTCAAGAGAAATCCAAGTTTCTTTTTTGAACTCTGAAAATTTACATTTTGAAAAATAATAGTTATTTTACTGTAGTACAAAATCAGATTGCTGATCCTTGCAAAGATATTTTGAGAATTGTTGTTTTCTGGGCAGCTTTCCATAACATTCTTAATTATGTTTTTATTAAGGCTGAATTGATTTTAACCTACTTTTTGGTTTTTTTGACTCTTTGGGATATATTTTGGTCACTTTTGAAGTATTTTCATAAGTGTAAGGCTAGAAGCCTAAATGAAAACAGCATTTCTCCTCTGGTCTCAAACATGTGAAGAATGGGGGGCTAAATAAAAGCATTCAGTGTGTAAGAGTTGAAACAAAACGTTTACAATTGGGAACACTGGGTCTAACACAAATCTTCTCTCTTGGTTATAGTGAGTGGAATCGATGATCACTGGCAGAACAAGACTTTTTCTTGTTAACGTGAATTTGGTCTTACAAAGCTGAATCCAGGCAGGGCAACAGACTGAGGTCCAGGTGTGCATGAAGTTTGCTTCTGGGGGTGATACAGTTCTTGGCAGAGGGGTCTGCAGAGTTTGGTCAATTCAACCTAAAACATATTAGCATTGTTTCTGTAAAACACATAGCGAGGTATCATTAATGAATATATATGTATTAGATAGGTGTGTATGTTCTCCCATGCATAAATTGTGGGTCAGACAGTGAACAGCCCAACAGCATGCTGTGTAGCATGAGGAAAATATCTGCTTTCTACCCCACTTGTCCTTGGCAGCAGTTGCTGGTACCTGTGCTGCCCTCCTGGGAGCATTGAGAGTGTGGGAATCCTCTGACCCTGGGGCACTGAGAAGCTCTGGCCGCTGATTCTCTGCCTGGCAGCTCTGTCCCTGTACTGCAGCTCCCCAAGAATACTTGCTTCATCTGCTCTCAGCTGGTTGGAAAAGCCTGTTCAGTCCCTCTGCAGTGGGAATTTGAATCTCGCCAGGTTGGTGAGTGCTGGCTGGTGATGATCTGGCTGTTCATCAAGTCCAGCCCCATTCAGAATTCCTGGGTTAAGTATATCACTGCCACATTATCTGACTCCTGAACAATATCTCAAAACTCCAGATCGGATACAACCAGTATCTTGCCATGAAACTCTTTTTTGAAATGATAGATCAGATTAAAAACATGATTGTTTTATTTTATTGTAAGAGAGAGTTTGGGGAAAATTTTCATCTAGCATGCTTGTTTTCAGGTATTTCATTCTAAAATGTTCATATCTACTCATTGTAGTCAAGTTAATCCAATATGGGTTAAAACTAATGAAATACAGACTGCATTAAATTCCACTGCTGTATTTTAAAGTTCAATATAAGTATACTTATTTTTTGTTGCTAGTTAATATTTTTTTTATTGCTGCAGATCTTGGAGGCTCTGCTTGGGAATGGGAAGCCATTGTGCAAGTAGTAATGAACAGACACTGAAAAAGCTGTCCTCATCCTAGTGACTTTCTGAAATTTGCATCTGAGCACAGATCTAAGTCTCTGCTCTCTGTCTCAGTGTTGTACTCCACTGAAAGAAATTACTAACCCACGCTCCTTGAAAATCTCAGGCCTGTTTCAAAATAAGAATGCCTCTGTCATCTCTACTATTCTGGGTTTTTTTGGGTTTTTTTTTTAGGGGATAAATCTTGTACTTCAGCAACAGAAAGAACTTCCTGTGAAAGATGGTTTCTTTTATCACTTTTATTTTGTACTGATTGAACAAAGATGTTTCATGTTTAATTTCATCTAGTACTTGTAACAACCCGCTGACAATAGGTCCAATCACCATCTTACTGAAACCTGTGGAAGGAATCTGAGGGGGCCTAACAAGCCACTATTTTTAGTGCAGGGTATAGGAAAAGACTGCTGAATGCCTGGATTTCACTGGTGATTCTAGTGCCACTTAATGGAACTAAAGTGGCCAGTGGTTTTGGGTGCTCTCATTTCATCAGTCTGTGATTCTTTTACCCAGACCACAGTTTCACTGCATTGGTCGCAGGAAAAAAATAACTTACAGACTGTGTGAAATCTGTATTTACACTATTATAGCTGCCACAGGAATATGCCAGACAATTACTTTGGGACCTCCTAGAATAAAACATATCTTTAACTCATGGTTTGGGGGAATTAAGGGGCTTTTGTTTGTTTTTTTATCCATATTCTGCATTTTATCCATATTCTGCATTCTTTTTCCCTCTGAAAGTGTGCAACACTAATCTGTCTGACCAACGTAGTCTCAGGAAGGCAAATTTAAGAGCAGATTAAATCTCGTATAGAGTACCTTGTCTATTAGCTGTCGTCAACTTTTAGTTCCCTTGCTCAGTGTACTAAATTTGTTCTGACTGCTTTTGTTCATATATACATAACAAAAGGTGTCTCACAGTACAGTCTTGTTATAAAGCAAAAAAAATGTTAAGAAGAAAACACGTTGAACATTAAAGTGACAATCCTATTCCAGCTATCAGGGTTGGTGATTTGCACTGTCTGTGCCATGTTTTGTAGCACAGGGAAATGAAGAGAAGCAGACAAGGGCTAGTACTTAAAATTACATGAGCAAAAAATGTAAATAGAAATCAACAGACTGGAGATTTTCTTTCTTTCATTTGCATAGCCTAAAAAATATTTTCTATCAGTGGGGAAAAAATGGCACAAACTTTTAAGCAGAGCTGTTTGCTGGAACAGTACATATCTTTGGCAGGCATTGATCTATTTTTGACATATAAACTATACAGTGTATTAGCTGTTTATATTAGATAGGAGAGTCTGAGTTCTCGAAGGAACAGATGGTTATTCCCAGCCTGGACAGCACTTTTTAAGCATTAAGAAATCTATATAGCTGTTCAAGTGAATTACTTGGGGTTTGCTACTGCAGTTTTAAAGCACAGTAGAGGCTTAAGCAGTCCCTACCACCAGCAGCCCCCCAAAAAGAAGTTTCCTTTCTTACACCCTCTTCATTTGCCATGCACTTTAAAATGACAGTTGTCATCCCTATGAAGATTAGAAGACCCATGTTGGGTATGTCACATGCTTTGATGGTAGTATTGCCCCAGGCATTTGTCATCCAACCTACAGGGATAACAATGTGTAATGGTGGTGCTTTTTTCAGAACACTGTAAGTATACAGATATTATTAAATTTTACAATTACCACAGGGAATGAATCAAAGCCTCCAATAAGCAAATGAACTATATATTATTGCCCTGCCTTTATAATTTTTGTTCAGTTCCATCTGATTGCATTTCTGTTATCACTTAGTTGTTTCTCTGTGTGTAGTTTTATCTAATTTCTCTTTATTTCAGTCACTTGTGGAGGAGATAAATGGATTACTTCAGACTAATTGCTACTTATTTAGAAACCATCAACCTTTTGTAAGAGTTTCAAATCAGTGGTTTAAGCTAGCTTTTCCTATCTGTAAAAGCTTTATCTTGAAGCCTTTTATCACTGAAGAGTCTGTTAATAAGTTGTTTTTATAAAGCCACTTTCAATTTTCCTTTACCTAGTCTGCCAAAATTTTTAACAGATTATGATAGTTAAGTAGATAATGAGATATTTGCTTCTTTTAATATGTATATGGATTGAAATACCACTAATAGACCTGGCAGCTGCATGGATTTGATTGTAAAGTGTCTGACAGAGAGAGAACTAGAATAAAAATAAATATTGCATTATCTTGATTTCCCATCCTTATGTGATGGAGGAAGCAGCTGCATTATTTATCTAATTGAAGGAATGTTACAAGTATGTTTAATTAAATGAAGAGTACTTAGTAATACTGGGGGTGTAAACAAAGGATAAATGACAAAATGAGCTAACATCAGCTAAGATGGTTTAATTACAAGCATTGTACCCTTTTGTGTAATTATTGCAGAATGTGTTTGTACATCGCAATCAATGTAGCCAATCTATATTCAACAACACATCAGTTCCTCATCCCGATTAGCAAGCTTTCTTCTTTCCCCAGTGCAGTTGGATAGCAGGTTCATGGAGCATAATTCTCACATATCCATTTGCACAAATTTTCAGGGAGATTCATCTATTTTTCCTTCAGTGTGAAGGTAAAATCCAGCTTCCTATTGCCAATATACATAAATTTTTTGATGTTGTCATGGTTTTAGAACATACTCTTTTTCCAAGGCATTAAATGACTCTTGAGTGGGAAATGGGATTTTCATAGGCTACCTGAAATGAATCTTCAGCAACACAAAGTGCCTAATTTAGTTTTCTTACTCATTCTAATTGATGTTCACAGCAATAGATCCAGCATGGTAACCTCAGATGAGCACAGTCCCAGTTGTTGTTGGTATCAGAGGAAGAAGCAGAGCACAACACGAAAAATCACAGGTCATTTGCTCTCTGAGGGAGTAGTTTCACATTTCACATTTAAAATATAGTTTTCCAGGGATACAAGCCTTTATTTGTAGAAGGCTGCCTTATAAGTGGACAGAACAAAGATTCTGCAGGATCTGGGATGTGAATTTGGATGAAAAGTGTGTTCCTTGTGAAAATCTCTTTATCTTTGCAACCAGCTACCTCAAAAGACTCAGTGAAAGCCCTAAGACATAATTAGTTCATGGAGTTTGATCCCTGCCAAATTCATAATTTAAGTCAACGCTTAAGTCATATCTCTAACAACAACAACAACATAAAGGAGCTGCCATTAGTGCATGGAAGTGATGCTTTCATGTGTTAATACCTTGATCACTCCAATTTTCAGTTAAAATCAGGACTCAAGAAGTCCCAACTAAATCCTCCATCTCAATGAATTCTCTCACTGGTGACTTTTCCTTAGCTGTATCCATTTCTTAATTTTTTTTTTTTTAAATCCATTACTACATATTTTGCAGTCTATTATGTGTTTCATGCTAAGATAAAGTATATTTTGCCTAAGGTTAAGTAACTCTTTGTTCAGAACTTCAGTAGATCAAGCTTTCCAGCATATCCATTCTTCCTAGGCACTACCCATCTTTTACAAATACAGCAAAATAAACATGAAGGAATATCATCAAGAAAAAGATATGCTGCTTGTGTAAGTAATTATGTCCCTTGTTAGTTCACTATAAAGTAATTTTCTTTTTTTTCCCCCACTCTTTACATTTCTTAGTGTGCCCTGGAAGGTATTTTTACTTAATTTTGTTTAGAAATTTGAAAAGCAAGAGAAAGTGAGGGATGATTACAGACTTTATTTAAGGTTTTGATTTTGGTTTCTCTCTGTTCTTATATCAAAGATAAAATGGAAGTGGTGGTGTCATGTTCAGGTAATGAGATTTTATATTAAAAAGAATAAATTAAGCTCATAAAGCCAATGGCAGGAGGGACATGAGGAACCATTTCTAGCTCACAAAAAGGACTTTATACATTAATGCAGTGAGCATCAAGAGTTATTAGGAGTTGAAATTCAAAGCTCAAAGGATGTCAAGTGCTTCAAAAGCAACGGCTTATTTTGTATTGTTTATATTTAGAAGTGATATGGAGCTCCCTTGAAATATTTTACCCATGATGTCAAAAATCAAAAGCATTAGGGGAAAAAGAAGAACTCAGGACATTTCCCTTGCAAACAAGAGTTTTGTCCATTACACACCAGAGGATTCCTCTGAGGTACAGATTTGTACACAGTACTGCTTGCCAAAAAAATACAAACATCCTCTCAGCTTAGTTGTGTGTTGTTGCTTGCCGTGAAAAGTCATAGTATACAGAAAGGTTTTACTGTAATATTCACTTTTTCTTTTTTTTTTTTTTTTAGCAAAACCGCAAATCCTGGAGTATCAGTATGTGGTCATTTTTTAAATAGATATTTTTTTGAAAAGCTGTGTGACATTTTTCTTTAATGGCTGATTTTTTTTTAATGTCAGCTACATTTTTAAAGCATGAGGCCTGGTTGTAACTAGCCTCGGCACTGCTACTGTACATCAGACTGTACTATTTGATCATTAATTTATCACAGTTCTAGCAGTTTGTTTGACAGGTGATAGTGCTTTCATCTAATGGCTACACAGCAAGTGTGTGGTGCACTAAAGAGTGGATGCCACTGACTAGAGTTAGAAATCAGCAGACAACAGCCACTTTGCAGAGCTTTATCGATTTACCAGAATCATTTAAAGATATGAAACAACTGGAATAATTAATGCCAATTCAGCTCACTGTAGGGTTTTTCTCATTTAGTTTGGAGTATATTAATATAGTGTTGTTGCTAGCAGTGTTTTTATTACAACTATTTGCAGTGATGAAGTGCAAAAATCAAGGTGCAAGTGTGAATATTTGCACTAGAAATACAGTCTCTGTGTTCAGTGCAGCTTAGGAAATAGATGCTTGGCAGAAATATGAGACATACTGGAGTATTGCAAATACTTAACCTCTAAATAAAGCCTTTCTTATACTTATCTGCTGAAAATGTTCTCTGAATTAGGTGTACAAATATGAATATTGCATGGATGGGAAGAGCAAAATAAGTCACTTTTGCAAGCATGATGAGATTCTTGGAGCTGTCCGGTGCAGGGCCAGGAGCTGGAAGGGTGAGACCCTTCCAAAACAGGATATTTTGTGATGCTCTCTTTATTTTTGTCCTCAAATACACTTTGTTTCAAAGGAAACAAAGTGCATTTAACCCATTAGATTTAGCTCCCCACTTTGCTCATGCACTGTGTGCGCTGTGCTTGGTGTGAGCCTTGTTGGGTGTGAGCTGTGTTGGGTGTGAGCTGTGCTTGGTGTGAGCCGTGTTGGGTGTGAGCCGTGTTGGGTGTGAGCTGTGCTCGGTGTGAGCCGTGTTGGGTGTGAGCCGTGTTGGGTGTGAGCTGTGCTTGGTGTGAGCCGTGTTGGGTGTGAGCCGTGTTGGGTGTGAGCTGTGCTTGGTGTGAGCCGTGTTGGGTGTGAGCTGTGCTCGGTGTGAGCCGTGTTGGGTGTGAGCCGTGTTGGGTGTGAGCTGTGCTTGGTGTGAGCCGTGTTGGGTGTGAGCACTGCTCGGTGTGAGCACTGCTCGGTGTGAGCACTGCTCGGTGTGAGCACTGCTCAGTGTGAGCACTGCTCGGTTTGAACACTGCCTTGGTGTGAGCAACTGCTCGGTGTGAGCACTGCTTGGTGTGAGCACTGCTCAGTGTGAGCACTGCTCGGTTTGAACACTGCCTTGGTGTGAGCAACTGCTCGGTGTGAGCACTGCTCGGTGTGAGCACCGCTCGGTGTGAGCACTGCTCGGTGTGAACACCGCTCGGTGTGAGCACCGCTCGGTGTAAGTACCACTCGGTGTGAGCACCGCTCGGTGTGAGCACTGCTCGGTGTGAGCACTGCTCGGTGTGAGCACTGCTCGGTGTGGGCCGCACTCAGTGTGAGCACCTCTCAGTGTGAGCACCACGAGGCACTGCATCACTGATGGAGGTGGGTGTACTCCAGCCATGCCTCTGCAGGGCTCCTGGTGCCAGGCAGGGCAGCACACCCATGGCCCAGCCCATCCCGCTGCTCCTGTGTCTGCAGAGTTGCTCTTCTGAGATCCTGGCATGTCCGGGCTGCAGCCAGACCATCATGTGCATGGAGATCTGCACCTTTGGCTCCTACCCCACAGTGCAGCTGTGTAAGGGGCCTTGTGTATTTGAAAGCCCAGACTGCTGCATTTGTGCTGGTTTGCCAAAGGCCTGTCTCACAGTTGTTCTTGGTTCGGGTAAGCTGGCAGGGAAGGTGTGTTAGCATGAATCCAGTAGTACCCTCTTTTACTGCAGCAGAAACTGATACCCCATGCCAGCAAGAAACAGTAACATGTAAAATGTTAACAGCCCTTCAAACTCTGAGGCTCTCAAATCCTGAAGCACTTGGCCACAGTAAGTCTTAGTTTAAATTATATCAGAGGTAGAAAGGGTGCAAGAAAGCACCTGTGCCAGGAGACTTCTGCCCCTTATGCTGACGAGTCAGCTTAGGCTAAAGTACAGATGAGTCATGGAAGTTAATTAATTTTCTGAGGTGCTGATTGCTCATACGTCCCACTAAAACCAATAGGGAAGCTCCCACATGTTGCAGTGGGAGCTGGAAACTAGCCCTGCTGTGTTGTGGGACATCCTGAAGTGGTGGTGTTGCTTTTTGTAGTGGAGACAGTGGGAGTTGCTTACAAACATGAAGGAAACCAAAATGATGCCAAATGAAATTTTATTTTCCTCCTCCTTGGTGTTTGTTACAAAGATCACAAGTAAATAGTAAACACAAAAGTTCATCAAACATTTTCAGTATTTATTTTAAGCACATGTGCTGCCTCATCTCATTAAATTGCAAGTCACAGGAACACTGATGCCTGGGGGGTGGCCATGCTCCTGGTTCTGAGTGAAATGATGCTTATTCATATAAAGTTACTCCTATCCCAGTGTCTCTAGGTTTGTAGTAGCTCATCAGTGACAATGAGTCTATATAAGCCTTGCTGCAGGAAGGACCCCATTCCTTGGTTTCCCATGT
The DNA here is from genome assembly GCF_050655825.1 of Lonchura striata. Classification (NCBI taxonomy): domain Eukaryota; kingdom Metazoa; phylum Chordata; class Aves; order Passeriformes; family Estrildidae; genus Lonchura; species Lonchura striata. Next base: position 15,464,258 of record NC_140713.1, on the reverse strand, counting down.
CAGGGAGTCATCATCACTGAAGCTGAGAATGATGGTTCCACTAGTAGAGATGCCTAGTTCTTTTCAGGAAATACTATTGGCACTGCCAGGCCTGTGCTACAAGGACAGCAGGCAGAACAATAGCAGAGCAGAACATAGAGCCAGAGATCACCCTTTTGCTGAAGCTACAAAAATTTACACTGGTTCTGGAGTATACTGGAATATGGAGTTCTCAGTGTATAGAGAAATGTGTGTGAATCAATAGAGCTGGTACAGGGTGGGTGGATCATGAACAATTCTGCTGTAGACTTTTGTCTACATGTGTCAATCTGTCACATTTTCAACATATTAAACCTTGTTTGGTTTGTTTGAAAGAAAGTTTTCTAGTTACTTCTAAGTAAAACCTAGTCAAATGTAATTGGTATTAAAGTGAATAGATATCATCTGCTCTGCTGAGGAATTAAACTGTTTTAGTAATAGTTGAAAAAAAAAGCAAAGAATAAAGAGCTGTGCTTTTATCTTGCCTTCTTTGCCTCCATGATGGCATGCTAGTTAGGAATTACTCAAAGCTCTGTATAAGCTGCAAATCACGTTCTGCCTTTCCATTTATCTTCCTGCCTACAGAACCACAAGATAAAAATACCCTGGACAAGCAATTCCCTTCATCTTCTTGCTGCAACTTGCCAATTTTTAGTCCAGCTCCTCCTCCTTCCTCTGAGTGCCAGTTCGAGGGGCAATCTTTGCATTTTTGGCTATCGTGTTTTTAGGAGGTACGATGGGTTTCCCCACAGCCAGCCTGGTTATAAATAGTTACTTGCCTGAATGAAGAATTGCATCCTTTGCTGGTGGTCTGAAAGGGCAACTGCCATGTGATGGAGCCATATCTTGTCTTATCTTCTCACAGAAATGCTGCCTCTGGTTCTGCAAGGTCTTTCCTGGAAGATCCTGCTCATATGATTTCAGCATTAATTCCAGATGCATTTTCACTGTGATGGCAGTGGAAGTGCTATGTGAATTTTTCCATTTGCAGCTAAAGAAGGAGGTTGGGCTCAGGAGAGTAGATTCTCCTCTCCATTGCTGCTGAAAAACAGAAATAATTCAGCTAGAATGAATGAGGTTCTTCCAGTGATAGTCTTATACCACAGAGATCAAAGTCTGCCCTTCTTCCCTCATATTCTAAGCTGTACTTCAATGAATATGCAAACTGCATTTTTACCTCCTCTTTCCCTTCTCCTAATTCCCACTGTTGAAATCCTGGCTTGAGCCACAATTAATATCCCCCTTCCCTCCAACACAAATCTTGTTTCCCTCCTGTCCTTCCCACATGAAAACCCCAGGCACAGTTTGTGTTTTCAGCGTTATTAATATGTACATCTACAACCCAGATCCTGAAGCTTCATCCTGGGGCTGCCCATTCCCACTGTTGCCACCCCGCTCAGGGTTTGGCAGACGGGGCAGGCAGAGCGGGTGGCCTACGTGAATGCAAATGTACGGCGGTGGGCAAGCTTGGCTTGGGCCAGTTTGTTTGTTTGTTGCTGCTGTTTTTGCTGGCCTTGCTCATTAGAGCCGAAATCTCTGGAAAACATCTAGTGTGATTCATGTAAACACCAAAGACAAGTAGGATCAGACTCACTGAGGGGAGGAATGAAAAGTGGAAGGGAACAAACACTTGGCGGGGGACGGCTGCCCGCCATGGCCCAGCGAGGACTGGGAGTGAGAGGTATGCCAAGCAGCTCTTTGTCTCACATGCACATTAGGATAAGTAACATTGCTCCTCGCCATCTGTCTCTCCCTATGAACCTCTGCCTCGTTCCCATGTAATAAGAAGATTCATAGAAGTACCAGCTGTGACCTTACAGGAAAGCCTGAGAAACTTTGCCTTTTTTACCAGCACTGGGAGAGTGAGATTTGGCACCGATGAACACAGTTGTGTGTAATTTTTTTGTTGTTGCTCTGTCGCCATCTCTTCCCCCAGCAGTTGTGCAGTGTTCATAGAAAGATGAAAGCCCCCCATGGCAGTTCAGGAGAGGTTGCCAGCTGACAAACATGAGTTTCAGTGGGCTATTTTTTTATACTGCTCTCCTTTATTCACAAGGTGAGGAGGCCATCAGATGCAGCAAATTCCTACTCCCTGCTTGCTGACATGAGTCAAGAGGGCCAAAACAATAGTGACCGTCTTTATTTATTAACCTGACACAAGGCATAGGGAAAGGCTGCCAGCCTTGGGGCTCCCGTACAGACATGGTGATGTGTTCCCCTGTGGGTTAAATATATAAATATGTGTGTCCCTGATGCCACATCCACAGGATGTTTGGCAGCTGAGGTTGCTGGCACCTGAGCCCATGGGCACGAACGTGCCTGTGACTGTTGTAGGAGCCTGTGCAGCTCTGTTGCAGGTAAATTTACAGAGAGCTTTTCCATAGAGCAGCATTCAAATTTTTCTCTTTCACACATTTGTGGCAGAGTAAACTCAAAATTCCCTAACCCATAAATTTGTGGTGACATCTGTGTGAATGACTCACTTTTAATTCAGAATCATGCTGAAAACTTAAGGTGAAAAGGTTTCAAAGCAAGAAAAATGTGCTTGTTTGGCTAATCAAAATCTTAACTAATATATATAAATTTGGCTAAACCATGTAATTTAAACTCAAATTAAGCACTTCATCATCAAACCTGGTGTTCATACAGTGAAAATAAATTTCAAATTGAAATGTTTCATTTTTTAATAGCAAAAGAAGCATTTTTACTTTTGCATTAAAAACAACCAAGGGAAACTATTATATACCAGGCTATCAAAGAATATTGCAATACATATAAATCTACATTTTTACTGTTTAAAAAGTGTGAAATAACAAGATTTCCATATAATAACTTTAAGGCAACTAAAATTCCATGTATCTTTTTTTTCTGGGTAAAATAAAAATAATTTTTCTAAAACAAAAGAATTAGACAAAAAGAACTAGAAAATTCCCTCTTGAGCATCTACATTTCTTGGGAAACTCTTGTAACTGTATAAAACCAGTTCCTTTAAACTTCGTCATCAATGTTGAGATATTTCAAAAGCAAGTCACCCTTAAAATGATTCAAAAAATTTAGAGCAAAAGTTTATTGTCTCCCCTCCCTTGAAATTGTCGTGCAAGAGGAACTTGACTTTTCACTGGGACTGTAGGAGTGTATGCCACTGAGGCACTTGAAAATTGCACCCAATATCAGCAAGAGCAGCAGATGGATCTGTCAGCTGTTTTACTGAAAATGGTGAATATCTTCCCTGGAACATTCATAAGTTGCCCGAGGCAAAATTTCACAGTGGAAACAGTGAGATTTCTCTTTACATAACATTCCTAGTACTCACGAAAGTCGAGGTCCCCCCGCCCGTCGGATTCAAATACCCATGAAGCAGATGATGATGAATAGGCACAGCTGGCTGTGAGGAGGGCGCTTTCAGGAGCCCTGGGCCATAGCCTGACCGCAGGCCATCGGGGCTGCAGCAGGCAGCGAGTGAGCAGTGTCTTTAGAACTTACTTTTGTCACTTATTTTCCCATTTAGGTGGAGACCGAAGTCGGCTCTGATGGTGACTTTGTGCCCCTCTCCTTCCATAGGCTCTTAGCAGTAGAACAAGCAGAGTCTTCCTCATGTGGTCACCTCAAGAGCTGTACAGGAGTGTCTAACTCACAAATTGGAGGTGTCCCAAGTCATGTGCCATTACATATTTACTGCCTTTGATTGATGATTTCCACATCTAAGAGGAGAGCTGATCACAGCTGTGGAGCTGTGGGGAAATCTGCTGAGCACGTGAACATATGCTGGTCCCCAGGTAGAGCAACTTTTGGGCCTCAGAGAAAGGGGCCACTCTTCTCATTGCAGAGAGAATAATTTTAACAGTACACCTTGGCACATTTCATATCCATTGGGAGAATTCAAATTACCTTACTGCAAATATTTGTGGGCCTGATCCAGGGCGTTTTTGTGTTGGGCTTTGTTTTAGACAATATGAGAAAGAGCTGATCATGTTGGTGTTCACCAAAATAAAACAGCTCCCCTGAGTTTGTTCCTATGTTTTAATGTTTGCTTATAGATACAGTGCAAAGCTGGCTCTAAAATATTCCATTGGAAATAGAGATAGCAGGCCCACAGGAGCCTGTATTTAATAAAGGGTTATCTATACTTTCAAGTTAATTTGTTATTAAGGCAAGGTGTGAAATTAAAATGCAGTAGCTGTCTCTGGACGCTCTGGAATAAGAATATCTTTTGTTCAAAAGGATGCTAAGTGGACAGATGTCAAGTGAGATTTGGTCAGGTAGAGCTACTGTAATAAAAGGACCTTAGGAACTGTCTTAATTAATATTTTTTAAAAGTTTTTTTATTACTCTTTTTTTAATACATTACAATGTCTGTAGCTAGAAATAATGTTAAAACTCTCTTAACTTTCACTAAATTACATACTTACTGCAAAAAGGAAATCAGAGGTGTTTCTGAGAATGAGGTTTGTTGTGGGCCTCGTAAGTGTTTGAAGTTGTTTGGAAAATTTGCATAAAAGCCATGTAAGATTCCAGATACTTCTGTGGGTCTTACACAGTTTTGATAATTCCTTTTCTGATGGCTTTGGAAATTATTGTTTATGATTTTGCTTATTGCTACTGTAGGTAAAAAAGGAGAAACTATCATGTCTGCACTTAGACCAAGGGGGATTTCCATACAGTTTCCAAGGTTCAGCTCCAGCTTTTGTTAAATCTTATCCTTGGGAGCCTGAAATATTCAGTGGTCTTGTAATCAGAAGCATTTCTACACCAGATTTTAACCTTTTCTATCCATTGAGCAAAAATTATTTTAAACAAAATTCTAGACCCTAAGTGGAAGATTTAAGATATTGGGCATCAGCTGTCTGAGATACAGACTCTGGGTCAAGTTTTGAACTCAAATTAATAGGGTAAGGGTTTGTGTGATTAGTCTTAATGGGACCAGACTCCTTCCTAATTGGAGAGCTGTTGAGCAAGTGCTTGCATGTGAAGGGACTGCAGTCTGATTGCTGGTAAATCAGCCGTGTCTTTTGAGCAGAAAGAAAACTCTTGACTCAGGCTGCCATGAATTTCAGTTTATTTGAAATCTGATTGGAAAGTTTGTAATGTGACTCAGTCCACACAACTGAAACAACAGCAATTTCTGATGAAATTCGTCCTAACAGGCTTGGCTGTTTGCACTGTCTGTCATCTGCTGTGGGATTAAGCTTTCTCAGGTGGCCAAATGTTGAGAGGGTCCAGAGTGGGTGAGAACACTTACCAGGAAAGGCTGTGAGCAACAGCTCAGGCTGAGTGAAATAATGGGGATCTGGGTATCTTTGAAAGCATGAAAAGTTTTAAGGCTTTCCTCTAGTGTCTTGTTTTCTCTGGGGAAACACATGGCAGGCTCTGCAAACAAAATGGATAATATTTTATGTTCAAAGCAGACATCTAATTGCATCTCCCAACCACTGGGCTGGAGCATATTTACAAGTTCTCTTCTGTAACCCAGTGTACCACTCTCATTTACACATGTGTGAGGCACTGTGGTGCAGCCACCACATCCCTCTGCTCTGGTGTGTTTGTAGCAGGGACTCAGATGCACATGCCAAACTCGCTTGTAGTGGGGGCATAATAAAACAGAGAGAAAAACTCTAAACAAACCATTTGGAGCCTGATTTCAGCTCCATCTACACTAGCCCAACTATGAATCAAGGAAAATTTCTGCTCCTCTGGGGACTTGTCCTTGTTGCATGCACTCCAAATGCAGGCAGAACAAAGAGGTTAGAGAATGAAGGAAAATAAAACCAGAGGTCCTTGTTTTCCTATTTATTGTTAGGCTTTTTTTTTTTTCAGAAAAGAAAACAAACCCTAATCCAAACACATAAATCTTAATAAGTTTATCCTGATTCAGATAATAAATGCAGAGCATAATAATGCAAACTAACAAAAGGAATGACTGTTCATGCCACTGGATGCTTAGGATATCATCTATTGAGCCCATCTCACAATCTTCTAGGCTCTGAACCAGTCTTGGGACTCAGTCACTGATGATACAGCTGCAAGTTTGATTCAGTTTCACCTTGACTTGCTGCTTTGTTGTGTAGTGTTAGACAGCCTAATTCTTCACAGGTAGCTGAGGATCATCAGAAGAATCTACAATTTCTGCTTTCAGTTTGTTTAAAAGGGGCTGCATTCCTTTTTCTTCCATAGTGAGAAGGATGGTGAAAAGCTGGGAATGGTTCTACTAACATCAAAACCAGCAACAATAATGTCCTGACTGTGGTAAAACAAGCGACTTAAATTTTTCCACCCTCCTATCTTCCTAGGGCCTATTCAAAAGCAGGTACTCAGAGATTTGTTATTCCCAGCTGACAATGTGAGCAGGTTTAAGTTAGGCTGGAGTCCCATGTCACCACCTTTGCATCCTCAGGGTTTGTTCTCTGCAGACATGGTCATGTTCCCTGCCAGCAGCTTTGGTCTCTGGGCTGTTCACAAGAAGGATGCACAAACTCATTCAAATGGGTGGCAGTATGGAAGTAAATATTTGTTTTTTAGATTCATATACATTTTGTCAGAGTTATGGTAATAAACATGCCAGGAAAAATAGGCAAATAGTTGTAGCATTGAGAATTTTATGTTAGATTAGGAATCCAGATTCCAAATGGGATCCAATGGAAGAAGTATATTGTTGTACTCATTCAGGAGAATAGCCAGACTATGTAAAATCTGAGAAGAAAAGAAATTCAGTGGCAGTTGTGAGCAATAAAAAGTCTTTTGTGAGTTGAACAAGAGAAAAAAATCTGTTACTAAGTTCAGAAAAAAATCAGTGTGTGGAAATCAAATGCATCCAGGACAGTTAAAGGAGACATAAAGGTAGTTATTAGACAGAATGATATGGGGAGAAATGCAAAAAATATTAATGAGTTGGCTTTTAGTTTTCACTTTTGAGTGGTTATAACTTCAAAAGAAACCCACTGAAACAAAATAAAATGCTTCTCCCCCATGCTGAAGTGATTTGGCCCTAGGTGCCCGTGTTCTTTTAATAATTTTGTCCTCTGGAGGGTTCAAGGCCTCCTAAAGCTCACTCCAGGCAGCCACTGAAGCTCATTCACCTCAATGATTAGCGGGAGGCCTGCGGTGCTCTGAAATGTTATAAGGAGCCTATCAAGGAGCTCATCGCCAGCCAAACAGATTCCTGCCTTGGCAGCATTCCTCTTCCTGGCTTGTGAGATAAAAGGAGGATAGGTAAAGGTAAGCATTTCAAAGCAAGCAATTTGGGTCTTAAAATATTTGGTGAAATTATTCAAGAATAATTCATTCATGTGGAAGTAGTGTCTGTGTATTGCTGTCCAGGTCAATGAAAGCTGAAGTCTAACAGCAGCCAGGCAGGTAAAAACTGGCTGTGGTCTTCCTCAGCTGCATACCTGGGGACTCTGAGCTTGACACAGTGAAGTGTGTGGGGAGAAGGATCAGGAACTCACAGACTTTCTGGAGTCAGTTCTACTGCAGTTTTGAGTTGGACAAAACTCCCCAATGTCTTCAGAAGATGACAGCATCTACTTCAGGAGTGCTGATGTGCCTCTGGGGTCTCAGGAGCTCCTTCCTTCCCAGCTGCCCACCCTGTGCCAGAGGCTGACCTCCCAGTCAGCCCAGAGCTCTTCCCCACCACAGCAGAAACCAAATGATGGCAGTGGGTCACCAGTCAGCTGGTGGATGATATATTAAATATTGGTGTTCTTTCAGCACAAAACTAATGTCGAAACATCCAAGTTTTCAAAATGTCTGAGGTGTGGGGTAGTGAGATGTGAGGAACCTGCCAGCTGTCAGCTGTGCCGCAGTCTTGCCAGCCAGGGGTTTTGGCAGAAGTCTGCTGCTGTGTCTGAACACACCCAGTGTGTGTTGGGTGACAACGCAGCTCCTTCTGGCTGGCTTTTCAAGGCTGATAACATGAAGCTGTTTACAGGGGCTAAACATTTTCAAAACCAGCTCCTGCTTAGGGCATGGCTGATGACCCCTCATCCTGTGCAGGCTGTGAGTGCCAGCGGGTACTGACCACATTTCTGAAGCCCATAGGGCAAAGCATGGAAATCTCTGCTGAGCATCTGTGTAAGGACTAAATGCAAACATTTGTGGAGGCTTAGCAGGTCCTGTTCCTGAGCTTCTGATTCTTTGTTTAAGACCTGTATGCCAAGTTGTCATGTGTAAGGTCTCAGGTTTCAGTAGCTTATTGAAAAGAAGGTGCTGAGGAAAGGTTGCTAGTAAAGGTGCTTTCTTCAAGTTGAGAAGGAAAGGTACAAGAGCTGGGCTTTCAGTGGGATTGGTTGCTAAGACTTTGGCAAGTGCAGGCAAGCTGAGATTGTGTTATCATTTCACGCAGTGTGGTAAATGTTTTAGACTTAAATTGTAGAGATCATTATCTGCAAGCTGAAAATACTTGTTGATATGCCCTCACTGAATGGACATGTCTGCATTGAAGTACAAAACAACCCTCCTGGGATGTATTATCTCCAGCTTTGAAGGTGAATGAAAAGGTGAATAATCTATTGGACTAGCAGTCATTTGGAAACCATGATACATATAGTTTATGGGAAATAAAAAGTGAGTTTCTATGTGTGTAGCAACCTTGGGCAATTGGGCAATTCAGTATGATTCATATTGTCATGGAGAATTTCTTATTTTTTTATAGGAAATCAGGTGTGGACATCTGCCATCCAGTAAAGGAACAGGAAACACACATTACTGGTGTTAATAAATTTCACCCACCGGTATTTGAGAAAGTCTGTTTGACAGAACTTGCAGAAGTCCAACACAGGCAGTTTTCTGAGGCCTCTGTGAAGCTGTGTCATACACCATGTTGGTGCTGGACTAGCATGAGCAAGCTTGCACTCAGCACAAGAGAGAAGGTGCAGAAATATAAATCCACGTGCCATTCCCCTCTCCACGTAGCAAAGGGACTTCTTTGGTGGACTGGTGAAAAAAAATTGAGCTTCATCTTCAGTGTCAATTTGAATCCTATGTTTGTTTCCTGCCATTTTGCTGTTGGATTCTGCAACATGCTGTGTGATTTTACTGGGCTTGTAAAATGTATCTACTCCAACTTAAAAATCTGCATGTTCCCATCTATACCCGGAGGATATTTCAAAAAGGGGGATTCAGAAACTGGGGAAGAAAGGTTTCATGAATTTTGCAAACTTTTTCTTTTAAGTGCTTTTTTTACACTTGAGTGACGCTTACGAATTACTTACACTATCCACTATAATTTAATGCGTTACACAATAAAGAGTATCTGCTGTTCTTTGTGTATTTCAATACCAATGCTTTCCTTATCTATTTTTCCCAGCTTGCCATTTCGTGCAGTTGAGGTTCTGTCATGTGATATTACTCTGCACAGAGGGAAGTTGGAGAGCCCTGCATGCTGCTTTACTCCACTGGTAAGCAGTCAGAGGATTTGCTTTGGTCATAAATGCAGTTCCACAATGTGCTTCTCTCCTCTCTGGCATGTTCAACATGGCATTTCAACAACTGAAAATTCAGTGGTTGTCAGCTGAATCAGAATTCAAATTAATAGCTTGTGTATTTGTTTGGAATATTTTCAGCCCCAATACTGCTCTGTAGGCATTTCAAACTACACTCACTTGTAAATGCAGGTGTGCAATTTTTGTTAACATCACGGAGGATATTATTTGCATGCTGGTAGATTGTATTTCTTGTCTTCTAGATTTTATTGTCTTCACAAAAGCTTGGTGTAGTATTTTTCACATTCTTTGAGACCTTTGCAAAATTAGGAACTGTTGCTGCATAAATATTCATGTTTTATACTTCTGTATATGTATTATCCAAACACCCAAACTGTTGTGTTACAGACTGTACCTGCATACATCAGTTACCTAATTCCTAGCTCTGTGCCTCTGTACTTGTTTTGTTATTCTTCTGAAGTACTTTGCAAGGGGAAAGTAAAGTAAGGAATATCTCAGGGTAGACTCAGGCCACAGAGTAGAGTCATTGATAAGAGATTAAGAGTTTTATTCTGTTTTGCCCTTTATCTTTGCCTTCACTTGGCAGCTCAATCCCTCTTCATATAGTTAGCTAAAACAGCTTTTTATCTGTATTTGGAAAGAAGTCTAGGCACACAGTTTTTAAGTGGTATAAGTAATATAAGAAAAATCCATTTCTTATGTCCCTGCGATACTTGAGCAATTAAATTTTCCTTCCACCCTCTCCCCATATATTTTTCTAGTGTCTTTAAATTCAGATATAGGTTTGGGCCCCTTTCCAGGAGCTGGACTTCTCAATAATGGGTGTGATTTGTCTCATGTGAGAATCCCGAAAAAATTACCAATAGCATACTTATATTCAATTAAATGTTTCAACATACACTTCATTTAGTCACTCAGTAGGGAAATGCTCTCTGCCACATTCAAGGAATGGAAATCGATATATGCTCACTGGTAACATGTCTGAAAATATCAAAACACTGTAAGGAGCAGGGTGGTGGAGATGGCTTTGTCTTAGTAAATTGTAGTCTGAGAGCTTCGCTTAGCCCTAATCAATTCCTGTCCCCGCTGTTCAAAGGCAAACTGTCAAGTGCTTTAGTTGGTACTGACTCAGTGTCAGAAATCATGAAGTGCCTCTTTCTTGGGAGGGAAGCAATCTGGATGCAATCATAGAATGAGCAGGACACATTGTCCCACTGACACAACATAGGGGAAAAAAAAGTTACATTGAGAGAAAAAGAATCACAATCAAATCCAGGGGTGAGCTAAATGGGTGTTTTCATCTCTTGAAATGTCACACACTGACACAGGCAGGGTAACACTGTAAAAACAAGCAACTCAAACAGGCTGTTCACAGAAGGAAAGTTTCAGATCTGTGCAAGGAGATGTGAAAGGTGACCTGTGATTCTGGCAAGTTGTTCTGTGCAGGAAAACACTGAGCTTTGGCTGTGGAAATGTTGTGAGTGCCAGGGGAGCCCAGTGTTCTGGGCCTACAGAGCTTCACTTGAGGCCCCTTCGCCCTGCAGAAGGGTTGGCAGGTGGGAAGATGGGGAAATCTGTGTGTGCTCAAGTCACAGGCTGAAGGCAGCATGGAGCAGCAGGCAACTAAGAGAGGTGACAGCAGCATCTGTCTGGAGTCTTTAACCAGTCTGACCCACTAATGCTGCTTGGATGCACCCTTTTGGCCAGTGCTGAGAGGAAAAGGAAGATGAAGCTTTTTTGTGCTTTTCCTTTAGATTTGGAGGTCAGGCTGCACTTGCATTTCAACACTGGATATATTTAAGTTGAAACATGGGTATAGGCCAACCAATGAAATACTAGATAGCACTGCCCAGTCTCTGCCATGTGAATAATTTGATTAATGTCTACTTCTTTCCCTAATAATTTAGTCTCCTGCCTCCCAGTAAGCAGGTAAGGCATGAACACAGAATTGCTTTTATGGCTGCAATAAAACGACTAAGATGACAAATGTGGGTGAGGATCTGTCAGAGTTCCCAAAAGAGACAGAACCAACCAACCTGATTTCCTCAGCTGTAAATACTCAAGTCAGACAAATGTATAATGCATCCAGCTCTCCCTAACATGTATGTGCATCCTCCATGCTGGGACTACACTCCAGGATTTTGAAGTTTAGCCAGTAGCTGCTGTATTTCTGATTGTCTTGCATTTGCTAAAGAGGAGCTCAGTAACAACAGGATGAATTAGAATTTTTGCCCTGGGAAAGAAACAGAGAAAACAAAACCACAGCCAGATCAGTAGACAACCTTCTGGAATAAGTATTATTTCATTAAGGAAAGATATAAAAATATCAGAAATTGGTATCTTTTTCTGTTCAAACTGAAGTATAACCTGAGAAACAGTGCAGTTTAGTAAAAGTTTGTTAAAGTAGATGTGTGTAGGAATGGCTTGAAACAAACTGATGGATGGAACACTAAGCATGTGGAGAAATCAAAAACAGCACAAAGGTTTAAGCACCCTGTATGATAAATACTAGTACTGCAAAATGAAGCAGATTTTGCAGATGTCTTTGGTGTTTTATAATATGTCCAACTATAAAATCTCTAAGAAATATATCATTTCTTCATCTGCCTTCCCTTCACTTTCCTCTTTTCTTTCCCTAAAACTCAGTGTTACTTTCATTGGGGGAAGAGCCTGGATTTAGACACATTAATTGAAGGTTACACAGTTTGCTCCGCTTGCCATTTCAGGAGGCTGCATTAACATCCCACCTGGCAGTGTTGTTTACAAGTAGTTTTGCAACCTTTCCATTCTGCTCCTTTATTTTTGTTAGGTGCAGTGTAATGATGCCATATGACATTTTGAGTGTGAATTGATATTCTCTGCGGTACCTCCTCAGGCCTGTTATGCTTTGGGTGTTTGCATTGCCTGTTCAGACACCCACGCACAGTGTGGTTATTTTCATTTGTGACTGAATGCAAGATGTACACTGGATGTCACAGGAATATGTTTAGAGCTTCCATTGATCTCTTAACTACAAATAATCATTATAGCTGCAAAACAAATAGTGGATCAAAACTGTGGGAACGTGGCCCAGAAGATGCTGCTCACTTTTCCTTCTGAAATGCATGATGTGCAGGCTGAAGGTGTAATATAGAAATGGATGAAAGGATTTTAGCAAGAAATCAAGACAGAATACCATTAGGCAAGAACTGATTGGTAAAAAATTAGCTTCATGTAGCTGGTTCTTTAAAAGAAAAAGATAAGAAAAAGGTATAGGCAGCCATGGGATGTTGATTGGCTTGTGGGAGTCCTCGGTGCTCTCTAAATCCCCTGCTGTAGCTTTAACTAAACACAGAGGTTTACTTTTCAATGCTGTTGCTTTTCAGTAACTGTACTGTTTGCTTGCTCCACTCCAGAGATGGCTGCATCCTGTGTAAAGAGTTTGACAGATTTATAGACATGTTCCATGTTCTGTGGGAAATACATGTAAAACTTGTTCTTAGGCAGTTGTGTAATTGCAGGTACCAGTGAGCAAGGCATGATTTGGAAGCAGAGAAGTAAACGAGATATCAAGATAAGTTAGTTATTTGCTGGGAGAAACTTGTGCTTGGGATGAGAGTTATTTGAATTTTTAAATCAAAATTATATTAGATTGCAGCATCCAGGTTGCAACATCCTGCATCCCTGAACTCCTTGGTCTTACTTAGAAGAGAGGAAAATTTGCAAGGTCTTGTCAAATATGAATGCTGTTTTTATGGGAAGAAAGGTGATCTGATGCTTCCCTGAAAATTCTGGTTCACCTCTTTTACTTGCACAGCTTCCTGGGTGTAATCCTGGGCAAATCACAGGGAGCATGTCTGTGACCACAGTGGGGATGGAGCTGTCTCTTGCACTGCTCCCAGCATGTAGCCAAGCCCTGCTTAGAGTCTGATTTCATAAAGAGCCCGACTTGAAGCCAGCAAGGCTCATGTCTGTGAGCATGAGCTGTCACAGCTGCACATTGCCACAGAGGATGAGGTTAGGTCAGCTTGGAGAGTTTGCTCTTGTGCTGCTTCAAACAATCCATTCTGTCCTTAATGTCTCTCTGCTTTAGTCTTCCCTCTGCAAAATAATAAATTTCACTTCTTCCAGGAGGTCTGGATAGATGCATTGACAGGATATGGTGCAGGTAGCCACTCTAGTACTGGGGAATTATTTATATATCTAAGGGTTTTAGATGCAGGCAACTTCTTGCTGAAACTTGTCCTTACAGAGCCAGGAATGCTTTTAGGTCCTTCCTAGGAGAAGATCTGGTGTTCCTTAGAAACTGTTGGTTTATGTGATTAAAACAATTGTTCACAATTATTCCTGTCCAGCAGAAATGTGTGGGACATAAGCAGCCTTATGTGGCAGCAGTGTGCAGGGGAGCTCACGGTCCATGGCCCTGCCAGCTCTGTGCTGCTGGCCAAGCCCTGTTTGCTGACAGTGGTGTATCAGTAGCACTGCTCTGTCTTTGAAAAGTGGAGGAAATGTTGATTCTGGAGTTCATTCCATCATATCATAATTGGTTTGGGATAATTATTGAATATGCACAAGAGCAGCCTTTTTTTTTTTTTTTTTCCCTGCAAATGAACTGTGGTTGGTGTCGTGCTATTTTGGTTTTGTTTTCTGCTTAACATTCCACTGTAAGTGCAGTTCCTCTGAGGCTTGAAGTGAGACAAAACTGAACCAAAGTGACTTTGTTTTCTCTGTGTAAGAGGATGGACACTGAGTGATAATGACATATTTTGCATGTGAGCAGCAGGTGCGAGACCAAGTGTCTACTGTGGATTAAAGTAAATATGGGGGTTTTTTTCTATATTTAACTGATATGTGACAAAGAAACAATGTTTTAAATGTCACTTTCCATGGTTTTTTTGTGTGTCTGTAATTATACATTCTGATGTGCCAAGTAGCTACTCACTGAAGTTCAAATTTACATAGTAAAGTTGTGCATAACAAGGCAAACAAGATACAGTCTAGCATTCATCTCCATGCATCTGGGCTGCCTCCACCCAGCAGTTACACTACCAACAAATGAATGTTTTCTGCTTTCTTGAGTTCACATAAATAGCTGTAAATTCCTATAATTAACCATGATAAGTCACTCCCCACTATTAAAACAAAGACGTGTTTGTTTATTGGTCGTACTTGCATCCACCACTCTTGACATTACAGTGTCGACTGATGTTTTTTCACTGTGTTAAACAAAGCAGAAATATTCCTGTTGGGCAATGCCAGAGTCCCAGGAGCAGCCTCAAAAGCACAAGCACCAGGCTGTCGCCTGCTGAATGCTCCATTTCTCCGCTGAAAGCTACTTCTTTCCCTGCCCCTTTCTGTTCCAAAGACAGGAGTGCTTAGGTGGGGAGTTGTGGCTTTGGGGAGCAAGGCACGGCTTGGAAACAGGGAAGTAAAGGCAACTGAGATATTCAGTTAGTCCTTATGAGACCTAAAAATAAAGCAGGTCCTAAGAACCTCTGACTTTCCATGTATCAGGACCACATTTAGTCATTTAGAGCTGCTCCCAGCTTTGCTGCCTAAATTATTTTTTCTGGTATTTAACTGGATTGTGATTTATCACAACTAGGTAGTGATATAAAAAATATTTGTAATGCTTTTCCTCTGAAACCTGAATTGGGTTTTGAGTGGGGTTTTGAGGGTGGTTTTACGGCCTTTTTGTGTGTGTGATTTTGGGTTTTTTGAGGCTAAGGACACAAAATCTTGCCCAGAAACTCAATTTTCTTCACAATTCTGTTTTTGCTTTTTAAAGCCTACTCTCAGGGTCTAGTGGAAAGTCTGCTTCATTTAATTCTTATATTCATAAGAATATCTGCTGCATTTTGGGGCTGTGCTCAGGTTGCCTCTACTATGACAAGACTTTTTTTCACAGCTTTCAATGTTTCAGAAGCAATACATTTTAAGGCATGCTGACCACAGAATTAAATTAGGCACCCAAATTACAACTCCCATGAGATACCAAAAAGGCAGAGGTAAGATGGTAGGAAATATAACAGTGACAGTTTTGTCACTGTCAAATCTTCCATGAAGAAGTATTTCATAAGTTATGTCAAATTGGAAAGCTGGTCATATATCTCTCTCTGCATGGAAAAAAAAAATCTTCTGTGGGCCACAGATTACATGGAAGTGGGTGTGCAGTAGTGGCAGGATGCTGGCAGTCAGAAATTGAGGTCATTCTGTGTCTGGCATCTCTATACCATCTTCTTCCCAGCATGTGGACCTGTAAGTTGTGTTATGAATACAGTAAAAGATTTGGTCTCTAAAGACAACAGCTGTAACTGAGAACTTTGTATCTGCTGGCTGGAGGTGGTTAATAGTTGACCATATGAGATAGGAAGGGTACTCAGAGAGTGCCTTGTGAAATTTGGGCCCACTGATGGTTTAGTCATTACTAATCATAAACAAAGTATGAAAAAATTTTCCTTTTAGCTGGTTTCTTTGGATAGTAAAAGTAAGTCCTTTCCTTCATACTTTAAAGCAGACTATACATAGCTGCTTCCTTTCTTATGGATTTTGTTATACATAATTACCATGCATGAACAGCACAGCACATGGATTATACAGCAAATTCTGTTTTAGCCATGCAAACTCCCAGTGACACTGTGGGCTCTAACAGCTGGGAAGATGTGATTACAGACTTTCATGTTAATATTGGGTGCCTTAAAGACTGCTGAAGCTTGTTCCCAGGTCAGCAGAACTAGCACAGACTAGCTAAGGCTTCACTAAAACAAAAAAATAATGTAGAGCATTTTCTGCGAAAAATAGAAACAAACAAACCCATCAAGTTTATTATAATGCTGAAAGAGTTAGTTCTTAAATCTTTACCCCAAACCAAGGCAGAAGCCACTTCTAGATTCCTAGGCTGTCCTTATTGCTTGGCCTCTTGTGAATAAGTTATTACTCAGTTAGTTATTACTCAGTACTGATATTTACAGGCTCCAAAACTATTCTGGCCTCATTGTATTTATCAACTACTGTGTATAACATGTGGCAAGAGATGTAACAAGTTGTAGCATTCTGTATAAAGACAATTTCACATTGAGAAACTGAGGCACAGGCAAATGTGGTGATTTGCCCCAGAAAGGCTCCATCCACCAGACATTGCTGCTCCTCATGCTGGAAGGGTGTCTGGGGTGCAACTGCTTGTTGCTGAGCTTTTACATCCTGCAATGGGCAGAATCAGTGTGTGGAGCTCAGCCTCAAGCTGACTACTCTGTTTTTAAATATAGCTTATCTTCCTGAAATGAATGCAGTCTCCTCTCTCACTCTTCTCTAAGCAACATATTGATAGATCAGTGGAATTTTTCAGCTCGAAACTCTGTCTTTGGATAAAAGCAGTCAAAGGGGTTGTTTAGAATTTCTGCCTTTTATTTTAAGTCCTGGTTTTATGTTCTTTCCAGGAGGGAGGATAGAAACACAACAGTTTGGGAACATGAGTTTTTTTCTCTTCCCAACTCTAGGTTTGCCCTGGGACCAGCCTATTTTGCATGAGCTCAATACAGCTGTAAAAGGAAGAACTAAGAAAAATGCCAACAAACAATAGAGTATAGCAAAAACCCACTTAAAATCTTACAGTTCAGAATACCACAGAGCCTCATTTGTCTGTAATCCTGCTCTATTTAATGGACCCCCTTGTGTCCAATTCTCCTTTTATTTTTATTAATCTTTGCGATTCTCCCTAATGATCTTGTTATAAAGACATCACATCACATGGCACAAGGACAATGCACATAAAAAGTTAAGAATGCATTTAACTACTAGCCATTGATTAGTGTTCTTGATGAGCTTAAATACTACCTGGGAAAGGCTTTCTATCAAATGCAATTGGCTGCAAATGCATTAAGCTTAATGAAAGTCAAGATTTGGGTATATATGAATATTTTTCCTAAGAGGAGGTGCCCTTGCCATGAGAATATGAGCATTTGCTATCCAGCCTTCTGCCCCAGTGGGAAGGGGTGGCAAATGGCAATGTGTCTGACCCCCCCCCCCCCACCACCACCACTGGAGCTCAGCCCCAATTCCCATTCCACTTAGTTTGCTATAAATCAGGAGAAATACCACTGGTGTCAGTGAAATTAAACAGGTCCTGATAGTTCTTGTGATCTGCTGATGCAGAGAAGATGAAAGATAGCTGTTGGTGTGGTCTGGGAAAATGTCAATCTGAGGGATTCAGCAGGAGACTTTGGGAAGAGAAATCAGCCTGGTATTCTGCAGATCATTGAATTCAGCAGCAGAAGCAGGAGGCTAAGTGGTAGTAAAAACTTCACCAGACTTTTCCAGGAGTTCAGGTGGGATGTGTATAGTATCAGATGCTCCATTTAAGCACAGAGAGCACTGTGTGCTGAGAGAAGGATTTTGTCCTTCCCATGACCACTCTATTGTGGCAGTGAGATGAGTTACATCCTGCTAAGAGTGCATATGAAACCTTATTGCAGCA
Organism: Lonchura striata; assembly: GCF_050655825.1. Classification (NCBI taxonomy): domain Eukaryota; kingdom Metazoa; phylum Chordata; class Aves; order Passeriformes; family Estrildidae; genus Lonchura; species Lonchura striata. Next base: position 15,446,351 of record NC_140713.1, on the reverse strand, counting down.
GGAACGTGCTGCAAACCCAGGTATTGGCTTCCATGAGCAGGTACCAAGTGCACAGAGCCAACCCCCTACTTGCAGTTTAGCCACAAGAGCCTGGTTCTTCCCTGTCTTTAGAGACACAATTCCAGAAGGACTCCAGAAGCTGCAATGTGTGAATCCACTGTCACCTCTTCCTGGACTGTAGTGATGTCCTCAGCATCGAAACTTGTTCTTTTCTGCTCTCCAGACTCATTTAATTTACGGTAGTTTGAATACTGGTTACCACATGTATTTTGTTTGGCACAATTTTTCCAAAACCTTTCCATAAAACTAAAAATATAACACACTGAATAAACCACTCCATTACCCAAAGAGAAGAACTTATTACTGAAACTCAGTTAGGTATATTGAGAGGTATTAATTTTAACTTCATCTTCTGTCATAAAATTCTGAAAAACAAAAAAATCTGGAACATGCAATTAAAATAATTGTAGGTGTGTGGATGCCTGCCTCCAAGCAAAGAATTTAATAATACATTAAAACCCTTATTTTTGATTCTAGCAAAATATATAATTTTAGCCATACAAGCTGCCATTGCATCACTTCTTGGCTTCATGGAGGAAACTTCACCTACTGCTATTTCTACTACCTGCCAAGATATTATTACAATTCTTGCTTACTTTAACAGGGCTATGTGCTCTCCAGTACACTGAACTGAAAATGACACACACTTTCCTAGTAAGATGGTATTTACTATTGATTTATCTTGCCTTAGAGAGTTCTGGTTAACATTCCAGTGATAATTGACCCTGGTTTATTTAACTCTTTCAGAAGTGCATCTTTATTTCCAGCAGTGCCTTGGTACTAGAGGGCATTGAAGTGCTAGTTCAGACAATAAATTTGCAAATGATTGTTTCACACTCTATTCATCATTTTCAAGATTTATAAGAAAAAATAGAAGTCTCAGGATATGATTAATTAGCTCATTAAAATAACAGAGAATTTTCAGATCTAGATTAGGGAGGAATTGTCTGAACTTCCTTAGTACCTTTGTTATACTGCAAGCTTACAATCAGTGAGCATTTCAAACTAATGCTCTTCCAGAAGGATGCTAACAGACTTCCTTCAAACTATACCTCTTCCAGTGTAAACAGTTACCACTGCCTACACCAGAAGAGCTATTGTTTCTTCACATTCCTACAGATGCAGTGCAAATGAGCAATCTTATACTATTCTCATCCATGGAAGGTTCTTCTGCCATTTCACCAAGATCCCTGTTTGCCCTAAAGCCTTTTAGATTGCAAGGCTGTAATGAAAGGCAGCACCTCTGTCTACAAACTATGGTTTGCCAGGAAGACTTGGATCTCTTAAAATGCAGTTTGAAATATTCCCATTTCAAAAACATGAGTTGAAAGATTTTCCAAAACAATAAGAGTCTTGTGATGGTAAGTCAGTATTCCTGGTCTTTATTACAGAACTACCACATGGTTTGGGGCACTCACTACAGAGATGGGACAATGTGCATCCCTCTGCTTTCACCTAAAGGATGTTAGGAAGATGAAATAGAAAAATAAACCACTGATTTGTGGCATCAAAAAAAACTTTACTGTTGAATTAATTTTTGGGTATGATAGTTCTTAGTGTTTTTCTTTCTCTGATCTTCTTTTTACAAGAACTGTATAGCCATTTCTATACATTTGAGTAAACTAGAGACAATATCACAAATGAAGTTGCACCCACCTTCAGAGCCTCCATCTATAATTTTGTTATTGCAAGTGGACATGTGTAAGTCTCAGAACAACCCTAAGAGCCTTTTTAGTTGACTTGGTCTGGAGAGAAGGAGTACATATAAGACTTTATCTATGTGTGAATACAGTCAGTTGTGCACACCTCCACCTCTAGAAGTTATCTGTGTGAGGGTTAGTAACTCACTCTTCCCCTGGACTTGGGGCTGAGGAGTGCACCAGAGCCCAGCTGAGTGCTCAGGCCAGGTACCAGTACCTGGCATCCAGGAGTGCCCATGCCTGGGGTGCAGCTCCTGTCCTCTGCCCCAACCACTCTCCCCACCTTTCCTCAAAATACTTTGGTATCTCCTGCTTCTGGCACACAACAAATCATGTCCACATTCTTCTTCAACTTGTCTCATTGCCACTGTTCCTTGCTAGGTTTTGGAAATGCTGACTTCTGAATTAGTTAGATTATTGATTTCTTTAGAAATGGCCTTGGTAAAGGGTGGTGTTTCTGTCAAAATTGCCTCTGTTTTGTATGCTGGCAGATCCAGGCATGTGTGTGATTTTATTCCTGCTGTGCCCTCCCACACCTGGAACCATGTCTGGATGAGTTTGAAACAGCTGCACTAAAAACTTAGAGGACTTTACTCTTTATATGACTATGTTAGTCCCAGGCCCTGTAGAAGTCTAGGTCTTGCCTCCCAACAGAAGGATCAGACATATGACTTCTTTTGAATGTAGAATATTTATACATAGTCCACTTTTTTCAAAGGCCTAATATCATTCCATTCTTTGGAGACTGTGGAGCATTGACCCTGCTTGAGTGAAATCTAAAAATTGCTGATGTCTCAGCCAAGTTATTTTCTGTTCAGTGCTGTTGGCATACAGAACCATGAAGTGTTGCTTTGCCAGAGAGGAAGAAGAGGTGAAAATGAGACCTGGAAGACACTTGTGATTATCCTATGGCTCTGCTGTTGCCCCAAGGAACAGGATTCCACTTCCCTCAGCAATGCCCTTCTTCATCACACCGTGCTTACTTGGCTAATCCCAGAAGTGGCAGACATAAATACCTATAATTAACACTGACAGTTAATGCTTGTGATGTGACAAATGATTCCTCCTGCCTCTCTCTTGAAGCAATCCAGTAATTATCCTGATCCCTATTTTGTGTAATCACAGTATGTGCCACTCATTTGCCCTCCTAACCAAAAGCAACCTTCAGCAGTGGTAATGCACACAGGGTTGCATCCATGCTCAGTCACCCAGCTGCCAACTCACAACTTCTGCGTGATAGCACTGCTGTGCTGGTATTTTAAACACAAAACCATGGTTTGAGGGATGGGACAAAGCAAGGGCAGAGCCTCCATGCAGGTTTTACTGCTGTCCTTAGCAGAGACAGCAATTATTGGCCCAAGAAACTGCCATGAGAGGTCTCTAGCCCACTGGACTGCTCCTTCCCATTCATTCCCACCCCAATTTCCTGACTCATTGCCATCAGTGTGCACACACTGCAGCCTCCATCATCAAAATGGGGCTGCTTGAAAATTGCCCTTGTCTGAAGAGGAGGGAGCAGGAACAACAGACATCAGCTCTGCCACTGAACCTGACACATCTTGCAGCTACACCCAGAGTTCTGCCTCTCTCATCCTCACCTTAACTTTCAGGAGGAGGTGGGTCAGGCAGTGAAGGGTTAATGTGGAAAAGCAAAGCAGCATTGCTCCCAGGAGCACATCAGAGGTGACAGGGTAGCTTGCTGCACTTCCTTCAAATATTGGCGAGATGGACTTTTTAAATGCAGGTTATGTAATGTGTTTGGGGACTATTTAAAGTAAATGTTATTGACAGCCATTACATCTGGTAGTATTAGTAAGTATTTAGGGAATTTTTTTAAAGGTGAAGTATTGACAGGAAAGGCTGTAACAGCTACTTCTGGGCCATTACAATTTATCTTCTAAATCAGTCTGGGTTTATGGTTCACTGACATGTTTCACCCTATTACCTACTAAAGGGTGGTTAATGACAATGTGTGGCTACACATGATACTAGAGCATGTGTGACACAGCACGTCTAGGATGCAAAGGCCTTGCAGGGAAGTGCTCCTCTGAGGGAAGCTGTTCACAGCAGATCTTTGCAGGGCTGTGTCTTAATAGCTACACAATAGAATAGAACATTGAATTTCACCTCTCACAGTGATGTCTTAACTTGAAAATGGGTCAAATTATGATGAATCTTGTGTTTAGGACAAACCTGGGCATTACATTCCATACAGGACATGGAGGCAAGAGATGCAAGGCTGTGAGTGGCGTGGTCATGCTGGGGGGGAAGCACAGGCTGGCACTGCCTGTTGCTGTGAGATGCAGAGGTTTCTCTCAAGGGCAGTCCTTCCAATTCAGCCCCAGATTAGTCATGAAAAGAGGTCATTTTAGGGTTATTTGAGTGTGTGGGTAAAAGTAGTTGGTTACAAACAGTGAAGTCCCAAATAGCTTCAGCTTGACAGGAGTCCTTATGCATGGCCTTGTTGGAAATGTTTTTAGAAGGAAGAGAAAATAAGGACACCACACTGCCCAAAATAACTTTGGTCTGTAAATAATATAAGCTTGGTGTCTTTATCCTTGTTGGTCATATTCTGCTCACCAATACTATTCTCAGATATTCTCTTCTTTTGCATTTTTTGTTATTGAAATTAAAAGCAATTCATATACAACTAAAATTATCTATTTCCTGCTGAAAGGTATTTTCTTCTTCTTTATCCATGCATCTGTTTAGAACTGGGATTTCCATCTCCCTTCCCAATTCCAAACATATCCAGTCGCAAAACAGATGTGGATTCACTTGCCTATAGAGAAGCCTCACCTTTCCAACATGAACACCATAGACTTTTCCACACATATAGTGGTTGGCCCAGGTGTTTACCACAGTGAAGTTTTGCCATGAAAACATTTCATTCCCAAGATACAGATGTGCCTTGCCATCTCTTTTAACTTCTGACCACCAATTTTAGAGACTTCTTCTGGAGTCCGGCAGCAAAGAGGCTGATTTATGTCTAGTCCTGTCTCTTGTTCTTTCAGCATTGAGCTACATTTCCACAGCCATCTTTTAAATTGCCAGATACCTCCCTTTAATCCTGCTCTTGCCCTCCATTCCTGTAGCTTGGTGGAGTTGTTTTCCATGGAAAGCCAGCCTGCTGTTGGGATGCAGGGCAGCTTTGGGCACCGTTTTCTCCTCCTTCTGTTTGCCCTCGGTTTTCCGCAGCGCCGCCAGAGCCGTGCAGTCCCTCAGTTAACATTTACACTGCAGTCAGCATCCTGTGCCCCGGTCTATTTTCTGCAGACATGTAAATAGAAGCCTTTTGTAAACTTCGTTTAATGATAGTGCTGTATTATGGGTTGTCTAAGACAGTGTCAAGGGATCCTGTTTTCTTTTAACTTCACCGTTTGGGTAAGGTATAATCTACAGTACATCAACACAACACATCTCTCTATTGAGTGTTGAGGTGAGATACAAAGCTTTCAAAGCAGGCAGATTCTTTTACTGTTTCTTGGTTTCCTCAAGCACTTTGTACATGAAAGATTGTTTCCTTATCTCTTGGAAAAGCTTTTGGATGAAATTAACCCCAGTGTAGAGGGTCAGCCTAACAGCCTCTCTACTACTTAAGTCCTACTTAGACCTTATTCTCAGAGTTTAAATTGTATTTGTATGGTGCACAAGGTGCATTTCCCCTCTGTGAATAGGTAAAAATGAAAGATAAAATAATTTATAATTAGTAATTATTTCAGTTCTTGACTGAATCTATTTTACATGGCTTTTTGATGGGGGAATTCTTCAGAAACAAATCACTAACTACATACAACTTTGAGAAGCTCTCCAGCAGGCCTGGGGAAACTGGGCCTGCCTGAAGAAGAGCTGGTCACCCCTGCTGCTGCTGCTGCTGTGCTTGGTGCCACGGAAGCACTCGTGTTATCACAGGTGCTGATAGCAAACGGGGAGCAGCGGGAAGAGGACGTGCCACCGAGGTCACTGATCCCATGCAGCTTGTCCAGGGCAGCACAGCCTTCATCCCTCATGCCTCACTTGGCTTCCTTGGGAGTGGCACACCCTGGGGCAGTTGACAAAATCCTCAATTTCTGGCAAAATCTGGGGAAGCAACTGCAGCTCCTCTCTGAACACTTCTCAAAGAGAAATATTGTTGGCCTCTCACATTGCCTTTTTCCTTTCAAGCCCTGCTATTGAATTATACCACTTGTGTGTTCAACTAGAAGAAATTTAGAAGAAATTTTTTGGGAACTATATCAACCTGCAATAAGTGTTTTTAATACTGCAGGAATAGTCTCAAATTATTTAGAATTTTATTTTCATCCTTGAGAAGTCTAGGTAGGGCTATTAGTTTTTTGATATCAGGGAAAAATAAATCCAAAATGCTACCCTAATGTGAGTCTGTGGACATCACTGGTTACACACAGGTATATATGGGAGAATCATGTCCCAAATGAGCACCAGAGGGGCCTAATAAGGCATTTCTCCATCTTGGCTTTGTCCACCCTGTGCTACAGTCTGTTGGGGCAGGTTGCCTGACAGCTGCCCGTGCTGTCTGCATGTTTCAGCTAAGAATATGGTCCTTCTGTTACCAATTAGGTCAGCCTGGCACTGGTCAAGTCAGGCACTTGTCTAAATTCAGGTTGTCATTTTGGACATTTATAAATGGAAACAAAGCTGTGTTTCTCCGTCATGCATCTAAATAAGTTCAAAACCAATGCTAAGTCCATTATAAGCATTGAGTCCACCCAGTAATCTTATTTCCCTTTTTGGTAAATTATCTTCCTATTATAATGTGTGACCTCAGAAGATTCAATGACAGTAAATCACTTTCTCTCCCACCTTAGAATCTGTGAAGCTAGACTGGCTTGACCATCTAGTTCAGGAAGTTCATTTGAATGTACTCTTATAGTAGAGACTGGAATAGGAATGATTTCACTGTAATCTGTATGAGTTATGTCTCCATATATCTGGGCTTCAGTTCAAGTATCAGCTGTGGAATTAGGGGCTTCATCTCTGAAAGGATCCATGGGCATCCTCACGTCACAATGGTATAGGCCTTTTCAAATCATCTGGTGAAGAATTTGCAAGACCAAATTCCAATTCTAATTTTTTGGTGCTGGCAAATCCTTTTCTAAGAATTCAGAGTCCAAGCCTAAGTGCTTGATATGTCCCAAATAAAATCATAGAGATGGGCAGCTAGCACATCTGGGAAGGTACTCAACTCTTTGAAGGATCTAGTTCTTGGAATGTCCTTCTGATTGTATCTAGAGTCTTTTAAGTCTCCTGCACTCAAGGTAGTGCACAAAACTCAGCTCATAGGAGCAAGCAGGAAAGTTTGCAGAAGCAGCATCTGGCATCATAAAATATATAACCAGGTTAGTGAATGTTTGTTTTCTTTCTGTAATTCAGATATTTGGGTGTCAGTGCTGCCTCATCCACTCAGCTTATGAATGACACATAAGAGGTCTCTTTCCAGTAAATCACAGCAGCAGTTGCAATATGTACAAGCCTGCTCAGATACTGGTGGGAACCAAGCCATGGAGGAGTGGAGATCCACACTGACTAATTTGCTGGGAGTGAGCCCCACCCTCAGCTGGAATCCCTGTTAGTGTAATAATCATCCAACACTGGGAGTGTTAATGGCAAAAAAAAAGCCCTGGGAGAACAAGCACTACAGGAGGAGGTGAAAGATGTGGGCAGATTAAAAAATAGAGCGCCAAATTCTTGGCTAGAGTAAATAAATAAAGCTCTTTTGAAGCTATTGGCGAGACACCAGGTAACCTGACCCAAAATTTGTACAGGTGGGTGAGCCCTTGCAGGACAAAGTTCCATATATTTGTCATTACTTTTCGATATCTCGCAGCTGCTCAAGTCCTGCTCTTCCAGAACCTTCCTCCTCTGTTGTGCAGAAAGGGGAGTAAAGTGCAGAATCGTTCGTCTCTGAGATAGTGTTGGTTGGGTGAGGAAGGTCCCATCTCGTTTTCCTTTTGGGTTTTCTAAGCCAGAGGGGTCAGGGGCACACAGCAAAGCCCCTAGAGGGGCAGAGGGCAGAGCAGCTGCTGTGGGATGGGCAGGGGCAGTCGGAGCACTGCGCTCCTGCCCCTGCAGCTGCCAGGCAGGAGGAGCCCGTGCACAGGGCACTGCGGGAAGGGTGCTTGAGAGTTGGCCTGGCATGAAAAGAAATGACTGTCTGTGCATCCATCCACCTTGCAGCAGTCCTTAAAGCCCCTGAAAAGATTGTCCTCCAGTAATAAGAAGGAAAACAAGTGAACCACAAATCAATGCAATATTTGACTTGGCTTTGGGAGCTATTTCTCTGAAAATGTTTAAGGCTCTTATGAGTAACGTGGTGTTTAGCTTACTGCTAATGTAGCAGCTGAAGAAAAATGCATTTTGCTCTCTAACTTGCTTATTAGTCAATGGAAACTATAACCACAAACAGTACGACTCCATTTAACCACTGTATTAAATATTAAACCTGAAACTGTCATTACCAATTATTTTCAATAGGGCATAATGGTTTGAGGGTTAAGTAATATGGACTAGGAGCCAATGGATCAGTCTAATCAAATGAAAGTATTCCTAATGGGATAGTGCTGCATGGGAAGGTGCAGTGATGCTGAACCTTGGTTTCTAACATTGGGATGATTTGATGTCAAACATTTTTCTGCTTTTTGTTAATTCATGGCTATCTTACTTAAATGCTGTTGATGAGGAAAGTGATTCGAGGAGACAGAGAGACCAAAAGCCTGTAAACTTCTAGATTTAGCATGTATATCTTCTGACAGAGCTGAAGGCCAGCATATCACCCCTTTCACTCTGCAAAATGCTTGAGCAAGATTAGGATTTCTCTACTGCAAGAGACATAATCAGATTGAAACAAATGCTGTGGTGCCTGTACTTAAGAGGAAAAGGCTGGATGCGCTCTTTGAAGGTTGTAGATAAAAAGATGCTATTAATAGTTAGAGGTGCTCCTTTACAACAATTTATATTGATAAATATTTGTGAAAAGAAACGTATATGTTTAACAAAATCCTACCCAGTTTAGAATAATCCAGTGCTGATGGTCAGACACAGCAGGCTGCATTTTTATGGCCAGGGTAGCAATCTGCTAGGGAAGGTTTTCAAGTGTTCTGTGCCTACAAGTGTAAGTAAAAACATGTCATGTCCAACTCCATCCATGGCAGCAGGAGGCCACGCAGAGACCTGCATTGTGCTCCAAACCCTATGGCTCTGGACCTGCTCCTGTGTCTCCAAAAGCTCCTTGGCAATTCAGACAGAAATTAGCTTTCATCTTGGGCCTGCCCCAGCTTTGTCTGTAGGCTGTTGGACCTTGGACACATGGGTGCCTTGGTCATTCCCACAGAGCTGCCAGGGGGTGGGCAGGGAGCGCCCTGCTGGGCTGGCTGGAGCAACCAGAGCCTGCTGGTGATTGTCTGGAGCTCTGCATGCAGCAAATGTCTGTGAAACACGTTAGATTCCCATCTGCCTCTTCTAGTGAAACCAGGTTTTGTCAGAAGATTCTTGACCAGGGCCAGCCTTATTGTTCTCATGGTTCAGCTGAGGTCAGTGATGTATGTAATCTGTACCAGGGTGTGTATGCATCTGGCAAGTAATGGCAATACCCCAGCCTGTGAAGACTTCCCTCTGAATGACAGTGCTATAATTAAATCTCCAAATTCAGGACTCTGAGCCAGAATTGAAGTTTGGGAACTTCATAGAGGTTAGGACCAGCTGTGAAGCTCATCTGGGGATGTGGATTGCAATTTCCCAAAGCCCTAGGGCAGTTTGGTTCTGGGGGAAGATGTTCAGGAGCTGTATAAAGAGATTGAGCAAAGATAGCAAGTTCTCTTTCACAGCACTAGTCTGAGTAAACAGGTTTGCAATAATCAGCTGTTGACAGATGGCAGCAAAACACCTGTGAGTGACTAAACTTTTCAGCCATTTAGTCAGAGCTCCAGGAAAACTTGGTGCTGATTCTCAGAAATGAGAAGCATACCATCTAATACATTCTGTGTCTCTTGCAACTTTCTTCTTTAGCCACAATAAAATGACTATGGATGAAGCTCATGGAAGTTCATCAAATTCATTTGGCTCTGGTTTATGCCTACTTTTAAAATATGTCAGATGTAACACTAATCCTGATGCAACCGCACTGTAATTAATGTTTGGCTCACCCCACTTTAGTAAATGCACCTGACTCAGCTATTTCACAGTTAGATATCATTATGCTTTGAAGCTGTATTTACCATCTGCAACTGAAATATTTACCTAAAAGTATCCCATAGACAATAAGGCATTGGCCCCATTGTGTTGCTTGTGCTTTGTTTAGTAATGATCCAGATGCATACCCAAAAGACGACCACTTGCTTACAAGTGTTAGAGCTCACACATTGTGGGATATGTTTCTTGACTTTCTGAAGGGATAGTTTCACAGGACAGCAAAGAGGAGTTCTTAACTGGACCCTTTGATAAATTACAGGCTCCATTACAGAGCCATTTTAAAATCAGAGTAGTGGGAGGGTTTTTCTCAATCGCATGAGAACGGGATGAAGGTAGGATACACAAAATAACCATGATATGCCTCACAAAGGGATCTGTGTCAAAACTTGGCTGACCTCCAGACTAGACCCTCTGGGCTAGTGCTGGATGTCAAGTGGAGATGCTAAGTTCAGACTTGTGCTTTTTTTTGGTGGTGCACACAAACCTCAGCATAAAGGGGACTCCAGGTCTGCTCCCCAAAGGACATCACAGGGCTTCACACCTGGTCTCCCCCACAGGCTGCCAGAAACCACTGCACAATCAGCAGAGTGTCATCAGCCTTCAAGAGTTCATCCCCAGTGTTACACTATTTGCTTAAAGCTCTAGCTTGTGAATTCCAATGGTGAGAAAAGTATCTCAAATTTCATGCAGAAAGAGAAGTTTTCATTCTTATGGTTATGGAGAAGAGCCTGAAAAAGGAACTTTAAAGGCTCAGCCCCCAGAGGCATTTAGGTATGATTTATGTGTGCGACTCCTATTTTATGGTTTTTCAATGCTGAGGCTTAGCAACACAACCAGCTTTGTTTTGTGAGGTAAAGCAGAGCTGGAACACTGCAGATAATGGAAAGTCCCTGGTAACACCGACACAGCTGGTTTCTGCCTGTCTCCCTGCTGCAGCTGTTTGCAGAAGGGCTCTTATCTGGGGCACAGCCTCGGGCATGCCCCAGTGCAGCCTGGAGCTGGAGTGCCTGTGGGCAGTGCGGTGTCTGTGCATAAAAACCCGCTGGGAGTGGGGACAGAAGGATGGCAGGGGTTGCTCCAGGACCTGGACGAGGCCAGTGGGGCCAGGGCAGCCCATCCGCGGGGTTTGCACACAGCAGTCGGGGTGCCTGTGCTTGTGCTGCTGCCACAGCACTGCCCGGCCCTGGAGAGCGTGCTGATCACATGTGCATGACTCTGTGGGGAAAAGAACAAAATCATGCCTTTTCTGCAGAGGTCAGGTGTTCTGACTGGACATCGTTTATCCCCTAATCTGTGGATCTGGGCTGCAGGCTGGTAAATGGTTTGCTCACTGGCAGAGCCCTCAGCAGATGTGTCCACTCATCAGCTGGAGTTTACAGGAAAATATGACCCTTGTACGTAGATCCCTGGTCTGGGTGGAGCTGAATTTCATTCACTGCATGCAGAGGTGACGGACACATGATTTTAGGGCTAAATTAACCCTTCAGCATTCAATTTTGTTTTGTTGCATGTCCTTGACACATATTTGCAGGGTAAACTGTAGATCATCTTTTCCTTTATTATAATTTCAAGAGCTTGAAGAACCTGTTCACATGTTCCTTCTGCAGGCTGATGTTTTGTCTGTGATTTTTTCCCTGACACTCTCTCAACACTTCTATGTATTTATGAGCATCAGGATGCGGGTACAGTGCAACTGAAACCAGTTTTGTGCAGTCCATCTCTGGGTAGTCAACTTCATTCCTAATCCAGGCTCAGGTGTTTATGTCTGCTTCAGGGACAGGGCACAGCTAGAGCAGTAAACCTGGCCCTACAGCCTTAAAATGTGCTTTAAAATATATAACTAGATGCTTTGTTCTTGAAAATGAGACTGAGATTACAATTATTAAAATAAGCTTAATTAAGAGTATACTCAAATATACATAGGGTTTGATTTTTTGTGTAGAAGAATTAAGCAAAATTACAACATCTTTACAGTCATATCAATGACAGCATAGGTGTAAAACCCAAGAGAATTATAACTTTAATATCTCCTTTCATGTGGCAAAAAAAGATAGATCAATTTCTTTGAATTGGAACATTTGCTTTATTTGAAACTTTAAATTCATCACTTTTCTGGGAAAGTCTATAGTAGCATTTTACTGGGGTTTCTCTTTTAAACCACCAGGGAGACCATCTCTTCCTAATTCACTGAAACAATAGTTCTTTTTTATTATTATTTATTTCAATACCAACCATTGCTATGACATCTGTGAAAAGAACTTCTGTGTTATTAAACTTCTTAATAAAAATTTAGCTCCCTCTTCTGCTGACCCAGATAATTAGTTGTTGATTTTTCAAGGAATAGGATTTACAAATATGTGTTCAGAACTGCAGCTGATTTCTTTTGATTTTTCTCTTGGTACATGGATTTGTGAATATCTGACCTAAACTCCTTGTATGTTTCAGATCTAATAGCATTAACTGGGTGAGCATTTCAATAACATGAAGGGTTTTCATATTCTAAACATACAAATGTTATGTTCCAAAATAAAAAACGTGCTCTAATTCAGATGCTGCAATAAATGCATGGCATTAAGTTATCATTTATGTCTAAATTATGTTCATTCTACTAGACAGGGAGAGTGTAGCCAGTTCTTTTCTCAGGCTTTAGTGCAATATTCCAAGAATCATTCAAAGGTGTTAATGCATGTTGCAATGTAGCTTTGGAGATGGCCCTTCTCTTTAAATTGTTCAGTCTTAACACAGTCATTAGTGAGTTCAGAGTAAGTAATCAAAAGCCACTCTGCCACAAAGTCCCTAAGCTTCCTTTATAACATTACATTTTAAATAATTCATATTCAAGACCAAAAATGGGGAGGGGGGAAAGGGGGAAGGGACCCCCCCAATTACCAGCAATAAACAGTCTTGTCTCTAAACTTCATATTTCTGGTAAATTTGCATGCTTTCACTGGTTCAGAATCTGTCTTTTTTTACAAGCCTTGTTATAAAATCAACATAGGCAGAGATGCATACAGCCTCTGAAGAAATCACTGTAATAAATGAGCTTTGCATTCACAAGATGGGTTCCCACATGTGTGAAAATGTTAATATTCCCGTGACTGAATTCAATGACATAATGAATCTACAGTGGAAAATCAGTCTGCATCAAGCAAAGACAGGCATAGCTGTGCTGGGCTGTTCTTGGCAGACAGGACATTTTGGATCTCAAGTTAGGAAAGGCAAATAATTGCAGTTGAAAGCCAATGTGTGCTAACTGGGCATAAAAGGCTTGATCCTGAGGTTATTTTAGTCTACTTGTTGCTACACCTGATTAAAAAAATGTTGCTTGAGAGTAAACAGAATGAGAAACCTACTTGAAAAGAACTCTCAGATCTAGGATCGATACCCTTTTAGCCCTGAGTCACATCAGGTGTGTTTATAAGATCTTTTGTAACCAGATGTGAACAAACTCCTTCCATTCTTGCTGTCTTTGGGACTGAAACCAGCTGGAAGATAAAGACAATGCACTGGCAGTGTGATCTCATGCCTGTGCTTACTTTGGAACTATTACTCCATGAAACTATTACTTTCATGTGTTTCAGGTAAAAGTGAATCCCAAACACTAAGCAGGTGATGAGAAAATTGAGTGAAAGAGTCTGTCCTGACTTTCTGGTACTGAAAGTTACAAGTGTAAGAATTGTGTTGAACACCATATTAGAAAAAATTGGTTTGTGCGCTTAGAAGCAAAGGAGAACTTGTGAAGCTGTCAGTACTAAATCTTGAGTGCTGTTCTATTTGAGAGTATGCTCAGTTAGCTATAAATTCACAACAGACTTATTGCCTCATAGGGATAGGGCTTGCCAAACTGAGTCAAAAGCTGAATGACACCAACCTTATATGAGTGGAATTGTAATTCTTTTGTGAAAGGGCTAGACGAGAAGTAGGTCCGAAATAAGGGAGGTTTGTCATCCATAGGCATCCTTTCTTCTAATCTGAAATAGTAAGGAAGGAAATGATCATATGCTGAATTTAGGAAAGCCAAAAATACACAATCCAGTGCAACTTTTTACAATATGAAATCCCCTGCTGCTGTAGAGCGTGTATCCAGGATCAGTTTGGGACATTTAGTTCAGTTCAGTTTATGGGTCTAGCCCACAACTCCTTAAATTCAGAAGACTTAGATCAAAACTTACAGGAAAAGAAATATAAGAGCTTGATACAGTTCCTGTGAGCATATCCACTTTGTTGCATATAATGTCTGAGAAAACTAACCCTACAAAATCTAATGTATGCAGAAAGAATGCTTTAATTGTTTGTGAGTCAAGTAGTTCAGTGCTTTGGCATATAATTTTGTTGTTGGTCCTTTAAGTCCAACAAGTATGTGTGTTTTGAAGTTCTGAATGTGTGTTGCAGGAGCATGTTCCTTAGCTTTCAAGTTTTGTGCTGGTACTTCTCAGGTATTGGTTGATGAACTTTCTAACAGAATTAATCACATACCTTCTTATGGGTCACCAATCAGCTTCAAATCTGGGTTTTATAATGTGCACCAGTCACACTGCTCCTTGATGTAAAGAAGTAAGTAGTCTGTTCTTTTGTGGTAGAGGAGAAAAAAAATTAATATATTGTCAGTAGCTTCATCATTTGGTACCTTGGCTGTCAGAAGGAATGTTTTGGACCTATTGTGGCTGTCAGGTGGGAGACATATCATGTTTTGACAAGCAGCAGTCATGGATGAGTAGATTCTAGAATTCCTGATTCTTTGCTCATCTTTGTTGCCTCTTCCTCTAAGCTGCCAATTATTCTGAGAAAGAATCTTTTTTCCTCCATCTCTCTCTGAAGAAGAGTGGGGTGAGCTAGGGGCACCCAGTGGGGGTGATGGCTAGGTAGCATTTAGAGTAGTGGTCTCAAATGCTGAGCACCTGAACAGAGACACACCAAGTCTTCTTGATGTGTTGATGCAATGCATTCATGTTTCACATGACCTACTTAAAAAAAAAAAAAAAAAAAAATGCAGCCACTCTGAGCCATAAAAATGTCAGAGTCTAATTGTGAAGGGGGCTGAACAAGCTATCATAAGATAAAAGCAAATGAAAATACGTCTCACAAATTCTTGAAACCTTCTGTGAAAACAAGATCTGGAGCCTGAAGCAGTGCTGTGTGTCAAGAGGACATTGCAATCCATTGGCTGCCTGCTGCTTTCACTTGGTCTTAGGGGCATGGACATTTGTTAAGCTAAATCACGACCTGGATAAGCCAGGAGAGGTAAACTTGGAGCTGAGCTATTGTGCCAGCATATGAGGAAGGATCCTGGCATTTCTTATGAAAGATGGGACGGGATTATATCTAACTGCAAAAGCACAATGCTTTGAAGTGCAAATATGAATAGTACATTACACTCAACAATCTGAATGTTCCCATCACATTGGCCACCGTGATCCTATCGGGGATGAAATAGGAGAGGGAAACTTCAGAGGGTAAAACTGAAATATGTTCAGGAAGCAATATGGGCTCTAAACAAAGCAGCAGTGAGTGGTAAAGAGAGCTCCAATTGTGTTCAGGTAACTATTAGTTTAAAATAAACACACCATCTACTGGCACACAACTTAGGTGCAGCTTGTTCATAACTGAATAGAACTGGTCAAGTTGTTGGTCTGCACCTTGTAACAGCTGGTGTGTGTTAGTTGTTACAGGTGAGATTTCTTAAAAGTATACTTGTTTGGTTTTTTTTCCTGAATGTTCTGGTTTTATCATTCTACCTGTCCCCTTTTGTTTACTCTCAATGACCCTGCCATAAACCAGAACTATTAATTTTATTCAGGTTTGCTGCAATTCTGAAATGACCTGCTTTACTGCAGTTTCTGCTGTGTTAGATGTCAGTCCAGTGTGGAGCTCAGTAGAGGGTGAAGTGCTCCTTGTGTACACAACACCTTGTGCAGGAGGAGATGCAGTTTCTTGCTGCAGTATTTCCCACTGTGAAATTAGTGTCCCATTTTCTGCCTCTTTAATGGGCCCAGTTAATTCAGGTGCATTGACCACTCACAGCCCTTCAGAAGGACCTGCCTGCTATTTTGCATCTTCATTTTCTGCTTTGCTTTGGTTCCACTGAATGGAACCACATTTGATTTCAAGGGTGGCGGGATCAAGCCCTTAATGCAGTTTTGATTCACATGTGAACTGTAATCTGACAATCAAAAAAAACCCCATTGTTAATATTATTCCAGCATC
Organism: Lonchura striata; assembly: GCF_050655825.1. NCBI lineage: Eukaryota > Metazoa > Chordata > Aves > Passeriformes > Estrildidae > Lonchura > Lonchura striata. The sequence continues at coordinate 15,430,182 of NC_140713.1, read as the reverse complement.
ATTTAAGCAGGCAAAAAACTTCAGAAATATGGTAACTGGGTGCTGAGAGTGGGTGTGAGATGGAGTAAGTTGAAAAGTGGTTGGGTGAGAGAGAGAAGGAAATTATGAAAAATGAAAAATGTGTTTCAGACATATGTTTTAACCCTTTTGAAAGGGAAGGTTTTTCTCAGAAAAAGTTGTAAAGAGTTCAGAACAGCTCTGTGCAAAGTTATCCATGTTACAAATGGATTTGAGCTTAAAATGACCTCTAGCACTGTCTATGTATCACATGGTGGTGTGTGAAGAGCACAGAGCCCATCTCATGAAACACATGGCCCCTATTAATCTGGCTTTTCTGAGACATAAATGTACCAGGTCATCCAGAGGCAAGCCTAGAGCCAAGGCCTAGCTCACGTTGCAGCTCTAGAATTGTTCAGCATTGCCAGCTGTGGTGATCTTAATGGCAATCTGTGAAGACTTGGTGGTTTTCTTAATACTTTTCTTTCTGAAAATAGGTAAAAACATGATAGACTCTCCATTTATAAAATAAACTTCTTGGATTTCATGGTTGCAGAAAGAGATTTCATATTGTGGTTACGGAAAATACTAAGGGTTTTGACAAAAGCAGTCAGTGAGAATGCAGAAATAAATGCCAAACTGTTAGTTATCATTATCTGAGGTGTTTGAAAATTTGCTTTTGGACACACTGGTTACCTAAGCATTGATTTATGTTTAGACTTTGTGCTCAGGACTGGCACTGCATAACAGTCAAGGACCAGCAGACATCATAACCCAGCCTTTTGTTAACCAAAATCATGTGTGTGGAGAGGCACCATGTACACAGGCTGAATTCCACAGGGGCCTTGTTGCTGGGCCATCTGCTAAATGGCTGATAATTCTGGGGGGGACACACACTGGGAAAGGACAGAAATGCCTTTGGAGGGGGGCATTAAACACCCTGCCCACCCTTGTGGGCTCCCCACTGGATCTGAAAAACTCAAAGTTGCTGTCGCCAGGCTCGGGGCAGAGGGGCCTGCGGGAGGCGCGTGCGTGGCACTGCGCTGGTGATAACAGGCTGGGATGACAGAAAAGCCCAGGGGCCCAGCTCCTTTTTTCTTTATATGTTTTCTGGCAGCCATCATCATCATTCACTCTCTAATACAGGCCTTGAAATATTGAAAGGATTCCTGTTCATAAACGTATTCAAAGCCCATTTGTTACTGGGTCTGGACTCACCACTTGCAGAGCTATTGCCATCTGATGTACACACTGTGTTTTGGTTCAAAACAGAAATAGCCTGCTGAAATTTCTTACTAAAAGGAAAGTTATTGCACATGTACATTAGTTATTTTTTATTGCCTTAAGGGGAACCACAAATGTGTGTTGTTTCTAATTAATTGCTGGGTTATGTAAAGAGTGCTCCATGTAGTGACGTGGAGCGGGATGCTTGACACAGCAGTCAGATTCCTTCCCTTACCCTGCTGAGCTTTTCACATTTCTCTCCCTGTCAAGTAGCTGTTCTTGTCCTACAGAGCCCTGGCTGCAGAAGATGGTTATATTTCTTTAGAGTGTAGATATTTGTAAACAGACACTGATTTCAACAACATGAGCCCTTCAAGACCTCATTGGAGAATGGGCTTGGAGACTTCTCTTGAAATAATGAGACAGAGACATACTGGTGGTAGCATACAACTGTTTATCCTCCCACAATCTGTTTTTGTCTTCAGGGTTTCTCTTTTTGGTAAGACCCATATTCAAGTTGTGTGGTTACAGTCCTGCATCCATCTAGCATCCAATGCCACTTATGCCTGGGAGAAGTAAGAATTAAGTACGAGTCTATGCACCACAAGCAATGGCCCTTCTTTTAAAGCACCTTCTGCAGGGGCAGAGGTGGAAGGACAAAGGTTCTTGTTGTGCACTGGCCACCCAGCTGAGCATGTTCAGAACATTCTGGTCTCCATGTCATGGCTTTAACTCTGGCAGTAGTGTTTATCCTGGCTGTCAGAGGTAATAGTAAATGCAGGATGAAGCCCTGGATCTGCCAAATTATGGAAATATGTGTGCAGTGTGTTATGCTGGAGGAGGTCAGGCAGTAAAAATAGTCAGAGCAGGTACAGCATGGAAGCAACAGGGGAGAGGGGAGGTCAAGAAATTGGTTTTCAAGGGTATCCCAGGTGAACTCACATGCTCACTTGCTGAGCTAACGCATTGAAAGGGCTCATCCTCTCCAAACTGCAGGGAGAAAAATGTTTGTCCCTCCGTGGAAGAGGGTGACACCAGTGAGAATTGATCACAGCTGGGTCAGACCCTTAGGATTAAGGGTGCTTATTTTTTCATGGCCCAAACCCTCCTTGCACTCCTGGAGAAGAATGTCAGGAGATGTTTGGGTTGTCTTTTTTTTCTGCTTTTCACTGTTTACGAAAGGGTTTGGTGTGACTGGATTTCTAGGCACTCCCATGATGCCAATAATATTAACTTTTAACTGGTGTTAAACCTCTGGTCAATTATTGGTTCTGTTGTCTTTATGTTTAAATCTCTAACCCCTCTCAAATGTTTATGGACTCTGTTGCCTTTGCTGAGCAGTCTACTGTGTGTGTGAGAGCCACCTTGTATACCTTGGGCAAAGATGAAAAACTGTTTCAAATACTATGTGGAAATCCATATGTTGTCTGGAACCCTGCTTTGCTTTTCAGAAAGAAAACAGAAGAAACAGCATGTATTTATTAAAGCCATATTTCTTCAGATAGCTTAACCTCTGTTTTATAAATTGTATTTAACATCAGTATCATATTCTGTCTTAATCTACTGTTGCATTTTAAAGCCTGTTCCCATGTCAGTCTGGAGTGGTCCATGCAAATCAGTCCAGTGGAAAGAAAACAGGATAGTATTATGTAGTGTCTCTTTAGTGTTATATCCAATTTTATGCTTTGTTGAGAGCAGAAGTCACACTATAACAATCCCTCAAAGGCTTGAAGCTAAAGGAACATTAATCAACTAACTATAATGTCCATGTTGGAGGAAAGGAGTTTGTATCTGGTTCCATGCACTCCATCTGATGCCTGGGACTTTTATCAACTAAGGCTGAAGGGGAATCTTGAAAAAGAAATATTTGAGTAAGAATGATTTATCATGTGACTGAGACGAGTCCACTGGGAAAGGTGACTGGCCAAGTCCATGTTGGCTAAGTAGATCAAGAAGGAGTGCCACAGATATGTCTCAGTTTTAAATGCCTGTTGGCTGGTCTCATTAATCTGCTAAATTACCCAGCTCAAATTGCTTATGTGTAAGTGTTACATCAAGGTACACTATTTCGTATTAGCTGCCATATAAAAAGGAAACAGGAGGGAGCGAGGGTGAGTTATTGGCTGTTAAATAATCCAGCAACAAAGTACTTACTCATGGGGAACAAAAATTGCCGAGAAATATTCACAGGGGTACCTGATAATGTCTAATTTGCTCCCAGAATCACACATCATTGTTTCTGCATACTCCAGAGAGGCAAAAACAACACAGGAGAGAAACAAATATACAGAGGCACACAAATAATTAACAGCCACAGGATCATAGAGTCCAGTATTAGATCTAGAATACAGTGAAGACAAAGCATAAGAAATGTTTATTATGAGTAAAGATGAAAAACTTGACATTAGGGCTGGCTGATTGCAGTTACGAATAACAATTCTTAAGTCATCCATGGCAAACTCTTCCTACAAAGGAAATGAATTGTTGCAACACAATACATTCTTGTTGTATCGATATGATTATCTAGTTATCCATAACATGTTGTAATTTGTTTTGATTTTTAAGTGTTCTTTAGCTGCAAAGCCTTAATGAGGCTTCTCTAAATTGATTAGGAACTGCGAGATATAGCATGGTTCACAGATTATTTCAGAGAGCTGTCAACATCCTGTGACTTTCATTTCATTGGATTTAATGATCGTTGGAAAAGGTGTGCATTACAGCCAGATACAATCACATTTGTCAGCATGATCCTTTTAAGTGCAATTCAATTAAAGTGTTATTCTCTAATTTTATTATTGCTCAAGCTGAGTGCTAATGCTAGCTACTAATAAAACTACAGGTAGATAATGGTATACAATTTAATTTAGCTAATTGGAGTTTAGTGATCTAACATGCTTTTCATATCTTAATTCTTTGAATAATCTTTGATTTTTGCATCTGGTACAATTCATTTAATGGAAAAGGGCAACTGAAAACATCAGTTACATTTGAGATTAAATTATCTAGTAACATCTGCCTTTAACAGTGTATCAGTATGCATGCGAATTTTCCTCTATTACCTGCCACTTGCATCCATTTTCCATTGTCAGTGTGCTTGACCTTGAAATTAATTTATCTAACTGTGCTTACATTCCTTATTAAGTTAACTGCAGACTTGGAGTGCCAGAAACATTCTCACCAAGGGGAAGCTGGCTAGGTGACAAATTAAAGGGTCAGGAGCAGAGATAAACCAGTCCCTTCAACTAGACAAAGCCTATACTTTTTCCTGATTGTGAAGAGTTACAGATAAATAAAGCACAGATGCATGAGCACATAAATACTCTGGAAAAAGATTATTTTATTTACTTGTAAACTCCGTACTGCTGCCTGTCTACACCCGTGGGTTTTAGTTGGTTTCTTGTATTTGCTTTATTTTGGGGCGTGGATATTAAGACTTGTAAACTAGGGGAGGCTAAGTTATCTTCACTGCAAATATATAACAGGAAATTCTATCATTGCAGTGCCTCAAGCTCTCTCATCCAGTTCAGGCATTTTACTGTGAATTGAATTAACTTAAAATATTTCATCAAGGCACATCAAGAACTGAGCTCCAGGATGGTGGTGCTGCCCCATCTGTCCTAGAGACCATGTAGCTATGATCCCTTGATGTGACTGTAACATTTTGCATTAGGCAAGCTTTTCTGAATTTTTCCATAAAGAAAATGCAAGAAATTTAGGTCACAGCCCTTATGCAGCAGGATGGCTTTATTTTTGCCTCTCTCTGCTTTCTCTTTCCCATAGAGCCCTGTTATTAGTGCAGAAAAAAGGTTTCACTGTGTTCTTACTTTCTGACAGTGACGAAGGCATTAAGTCATTTTTTGTCCTAGAGTCACTGTAAGTGACTGCAGTAGCAGAATGTCCACAGAGCACTGAATTCCTCTGAAGACCTCTCTCAGGTACTTGCAGCAAACCTATTGCTCCAATAAACAAATCCATGTCTATCTTTAAAGGATTTGTGACATCTCTGTGACAAAGCAAAGTGCTATCGTTCTCAAGATATAGATGGCAGTAAAGGCACAGGGGAGCACAAGGAGTTGCCTAAGGCTGTGCACAAAACTTGAGTGCAGGTTGTGCTGTAGCAACAGAAGAGTGATGGCACAGGAAAGTAACCAAATAACCCAAGTCTCCTCCTAATGGCCCCACCACCAGGCTTCTCCTGCAGCAGTGTCAGCTACAGCTAAAAAGTTAAGTCTGCTTTTTCTGCTCTACTGTGTACTTTATTTTCTTCCCTTGAGGCAGCTTTCAGAAAGAAATCAAATGTACCTATAAAGCCCATTTCTGGATGCCGTGGACCGTTTTTTACCAAATGCAAAGAGACTCCACTTAAAAAAAAAATCATCATCTCCTTCTCCTCCATGCTATTCTGCAATGATATTTCTAGAAAAAATGCACACAGAGACCCATATGTCCTTACTCAACTGTGTCCTCTGTTTCTAGCTATACTTGGTCATGGAACACTTTCAAAAAGACATAATCCAATATCTAACACCAGTCATTTGCCTAAACCATAGTTGATCAGATAGTTGGGAAATCACAGTGTCCTTCTTCCTGGCGTGAGTCATTGCCTGCACTTGACATGATCTTTCACACTGTAGATGAATTGAGTCCAGATTTCAACAGCTGGCTTCTGCTTCATAAAAAAAAAAAAAAAAAAAAAAAAAAAAAAAAAAAGAGAGAGCAAAAGAAAAAAAGAAAAATAAAAATCATAATATGTAAGAAAAGTAGCATTTATGTCAGAGGCAGGGCAAAGGGCTCATTCTGCATGCACATATTGGCCTTTGTTTTGTTCACATCTGGGAGCAGGAATACTGGCTGCCATTGGGACTTGGCATTGGGATAATAAGCATGAGAAAAGTCTTGATGTTAGTGAGGCTGCTGATTATTTATGCTGAAAATTCACTGATTATTGTCAAATATGTTGGTGTTTAAAGAGTCTTGATGAAAGTTTCATTCTGTTCCTACTACCTTGCAAAGTCATGACACTGCTGGTGTGACATCACTGCTCACATGTATACAATTAGCTGACTTAATCATCATGATGCACTATTTAAATTTTCCTGCTTTTCCTGCTGTGATTGTAGAATATACTTTGAATTCCCAGGACAATAAAAATTGTCCATTCTGTCATTTTTGCATTGTGGCTACTGCATGTGATGTTAGTTATTTGATTGAATATAAACATTTTTAAACAATGCACACTTACTGGTAAAAGTTTTATAACTGGCTTAGCAGCAGATAATTTGGTAATGATGAACTTAGCAGGTACTATCCCTCAACTATATTCTTAAAAAGAAAATTAATCAAGATATATGTTTCCTTAAAAAGGCCAAGCTGTGTTCTATATTTGTAGGATTTTAATGACAACAAATTCAATAGAAGGGTTGATGGGCCTTTACAAGCTCTCAGCTTAGCCTAGAAACTAAGAACTACACTGGGCTCTCTCTGGGATGTGCTTTTCTGGGTGGAAATAAACATCCCACTGATCAAATTCACTTCTTCATCTAGCATCAACCATGTCCATGGACAGATGCTTTTAAAATTGACACATTTAACTACCCCTAAGTGCTGGTTGCTTTGGTGTTTTCTACAAAACGTAAATATATGCCATTGAAATGAGGCATCTTCTTCCTGTTTTCTTTGACTATGAGGACTGCAGAAGGATCCTGCAGAAAGACTTTAACTTTGTGTTAAGAAACTGATAATTTTGCTTTTTGCCATTCTCAGGATTTCTTTTCAGGCCACTTGAAATGTGGATAATGATGAAATATTTCAACAGATAATAAAATATTCCTGTATATAATTACAACCACAACTGGTTTTTGAATTGCAATGTTATCTTTCTAAATTTTTTTTTTATTTTTATTTTATGTAACGGTCTAGGTTAATGCTCAAAGAAACTCTTGAGAAGCAAGATACAGGTTCTGTAAACTAAACAGTGATATATTCATTCTCACTCAAAAAGTTCCACTTAGATTTTCCAGCAGGGATGAATAGGGGAAATCTATTTAGATCTAAGTACTTTGTCATGATGCAGTGAAGTGTAGTCTGTACACCAGACCTAGCAAACTGTTAAATGATGCCATGGGTGCAGTGCTAGTGGAATTTCAGATGAGATTTTATTTCATGTATATTAGTTTTTTGTTTCTTCTGTATTTTTCAGAAATGTTTTATTGCTTCTATCAATTGCAAGAGTACATAAAACATTAATGACGAAGCAGTAAAATAAATTATCTCCAAATATTACTGCAGATCCCTTGATAGATTTCTGTGCACTCGGCAACCTTTGTCTGAGCTAATTAAATAACCAACAGGATAATTCTGGGGATGCTTACAGGTAGCACTGCTGTGATGCTATTTGCAGGATGGATTTTTTTTCCCTTAAACCTCCTTGTCTAGGAAGCTACCCTGGAGCCATTTAACCAGGGAGATACCAGGCCTAAAACTGCCTACAATGATTAACAGGGTAACAGGAACAGAAATGGGTGTGAAAGCAAAAAATAATCAAGAATATAGCAAGCTATCATTGAAGCTGAGTATATATGAAGTGAAATGAAATGTTTGGTTCTGGAACATCTGCTTTTATAAATCATCATTAATATAATAAAGGCAGTCTATTTTTCCATTCAATGGGTTATGTATATTGTCTTGTACAACTCGTGGTTGAGGAAGTTTCTGTTTTCCATCTGAGTTTTAAATATGCTATTCAACAGCTTTACTCCTAGTGTCTGACTAAACTCTGCAGTCTGAAAAACATGTGTTTTCAGAACCCAGTACTTTTTGTTTCTAATCTGGCTGGTTTGTGTTACATTATTACAGCAAGGTCCCAAATGGATTTGGTTCTTTGTTGAACTGAGTTCTGGTGCAAAGTAAAAGTCTTTGTCCTGAAAAGTGTATCCTTAAAGAGAGAAAAACATTAATTTAATAGTACTAAAAAATGGAGGAAACTGAAGCACTAACTGGAAAAATGACTGCCCACTACTTCACTATCAGCCAAACATCTGCTGAGCAGAAAATAAGATCCAGAATTCTTGCTGCTCGGTGCATCCTGTGTACCCGTTCAGTGTCACTCCAACAAAATGGAGCTTTGCTGTCTTTATTGCCCTATCAGGGGAAGAAAAGGACATAGACTTATTTGAGTCTTGTCACCATTTTAAGTGCTCCAAGGATGGGTAGAACATTTAAATATTCCTGACGTAGAGGTTTAGCTGATGTGAAATGTAAATGTGTTTCCAGCTACAGTCTGATAGCGCATCCACAACATTGACAGAGCATTTTCAAGCCCCTAGTAGCATTTTAGCTATTTAAAGAAGTAAATACCAAATGCTTGCAGGAATTAATTAACAGGAATATGCAATCCATAAGGGCACTGCAACAGCCACATCAGAGGCAGAAGGTCAAAGCCCTGTTAAATTGTCCAGATGATGCTGGGGAAGGTGCTTATTCTCTCAGATTGCTCAGTTGAGAGCAAAGGCCAGGCAGTCTGTGGTGAGAAAAGGGATCTCAAGGCTTTGTGTGCGTCCTTCTGCCCCGGGGTCGCTGTCCTGCGTTGTTAACAGCAGCATCGTGGCTCACTGCGAGGGTGCAGCACTGATCTCGGCCATGGAGCAGATCAGACTGAGAGCGCCAGCAGGACCTGGAGGGGCTTGCAGATGAAAGCCACGGGGCTGAATTGCCTTCAGAAGCAAAGGGCCCCATGCTGGGCTCAGATGTAACCTGCTTAGTGAATCTTACAGCTCTGCTCGCTACAAACTGCTTCCTCTGGGAGGCAGGAATTGCTGTTTGCTCTAGGGTAGGAGAAGTCCTGTGTCACCTGCACTGGCAGGAGCAGAAAGTGCATTTTTGGGAAATGTGAGTGTAGGCAGGCTGGCTGAGCTCTGGGCTCGCTCTCTCTGGGTCCTGGCAGTCCCCATGGCTCGAGCTGCCTCAGGTCATGCTAAGTTATTCCACTGGACTGTGTTCACACAGATCTGCAGAGCACGAAGGACCCAGCTTGGTGTGCATGTCTCTAGAGCAGCAATTGGCCAGGGCATGCCTTGTGTTCCTCTGTGCACACAGACTGAAGCACACAGACTGAAGCAAGGCAGCTATTTGCCTTATTACAGTGAGCATCAATTCTTTGTATTAACTGCTAGTAGAATTAAGTAAGCAGTTCTTGGAACATATTAGGATGCTCTTGAAGTAGAGCCCTTATATACTAATGTAGTACTTGATGTAGACTCTGTCATTTCAAGGAAATTTGTACACTCTGATCAGTGTTTATTTTAATGATGAGCTTTTACCACAGCAGGGTAAGAAAAGATGCAAACTTTCTTGCACAAAGGGATTTTCTGCAGCTGAGACACTGAAGTTTTCCTGCTGCCAATACAGCTTCTGTCCTGCCCTGATGATGGCATTGTCTTGCAAAGCTTCCCAGAAGCACAGACCTCTCCCTCTAAAACGCAGTAATTCCTGGAATTGTGATACTTTAAAGTGGTTTCAGAGTGATGCAGGTGTATTTTAGGACACTTGTGAGCTGCTTTATTTCTGAACTGTGGCATTGTATATTTTTGTTTCTATTTTTAATCACTGTGCTGGTTTGCAGAGTTTTTCATAATGTCAATGTCTACTGCAACACAGGCTGCATGAATCATTCAGCAGAGCTAGTATTGCTTTTGAAAACTGTGTCAAGCCCAAGTAAAATGAGAAATTATGAGCAGTAATGACCAGAAAAGAGCTGCACCCTTGATACTGTTTCTATTTGATTTGGTGTCCTCAGCTTTTAAATTTACTGCTTAGATTAGTGAATCCCAATAACATCTGAAGAGTGACAGGTTCTCTCGTTTCTCCAGATGCTGAGGCAGCTGGAAACCAGCCTGGGGCAGAGTTTGGAGTAATCTCAGGGCTGTTGTAGCTGGTGCTTTCAGGGGAGGTTCCAGAGGGGTTGCTTTTTTGGTCTTAGGTTGCCAGAAGATTGGATGTGCTTATGCCCTGGCATCCCTTGCTGCCACGGGCTGGGGAGGCTCACTGCCTGCAGGGGCTTGAGTGCATGGAGCAATGCTGCCAGCAGAGCAGGATTTCCAGGTCCCCCACCAGCAACAACCTGGAGCACCTCTGTGTGCTGACTCAACTGTGCCTCCTCCCAGGTGGGCTCTTTCTGAAGTCACTCTCCCACATCACTAAACCCTAAGTAGTTTGAAGAGAGTTGTCTTCCTTCTTTCTTTCTTTCTTTCTTTCTTTCTTTCTTTCTTTCTTTCTTTCTTTCTTTCTTTCTTTCTTTCTTTCTTTCTTTCTTTCTTTCTTTCTTTCTTTCTTTCTTTCTTTTCTTTCTTTCTTTCTTTCTTTCTTTCTTTCTTTCTTTCTTTCTTTCTTTCTTTCTTTCTTTCTTTCTTTCTTTTCTTTCTTTCTTCCCCAGGTCATTAGTGTAAAATTCAAATAGGTTAAAATATTATTCGTCTCTAACACTGTGAGGGGACAGAGGCCTGGCTAGCCCAGGTAATCATACAGAATTCAAAGCCCATGGTTGTGCTTTCAAGCAGCAATAGGTTACTCATTACTGCAGCTTTGAACAGCTTCCCTGTGGGTTGTGTGAGTCTCTGCCACCAGCACTACTGGCACCGATCAATTAGTGTCACAAGCAGTTTTAGAAAGGGCCAAGCAGGGAACGTGTGTGGAGCTATTCTCCCACCTGCTGTTCTTACTGGTGAAGCTGGAGGGATCTGGCCTGCCAGCATGGTATCTCTTTGGGAGCTAATTAGTTTGGAAGATTACAGAAAGCAGGATATATAAGCTGCCTGATCAATCTCCTCCACAGCCCTGTAAAGGGAATAGGTAAATGTCATTTTCATAACACCAGTGTAAAAACTGAGGAGCAGAGGCCAGATGTGCTCCCTGCCACAGTTCACAGCCATCAGATCCAGGAGCATGGAGATTGGAGCAAATTCCTCTCTGGGAATATCTGGGGTGGAGGAAACTGCTCCTTTTGGAGGGAATCCTGAGGAAGCACAAGAGGCAGGTGACTGCAGTGAACACGGGAGCAGAGTCTGTACGTGGTGCACTTTGAGCTCACTGGAGCCACTGCTGCCCACAGGAGCCCCATCATGAACCCCCTGAGCTCTGTCCCTACCCTGGTGCTCCAGCTGCAGTCAGACTATGCCCCTGTCTTTTCCAAATGCTTCTCCCATTCTGCTTTCCACAGCCTGTGTCCTTTGGCTGCTGGAGGGGGGCTCAGTGTGCTCTGTGCAGCACCTCTCACCAATTGGGAGGCAGGGGGTTCATGCTCCTGCCTCATTACTCAGGTCAGTGGAAATAATGACAAGGTTTTTCTTAGATGTGCATTCAGGAAAGTCTGCAGTTAAGATTCTATCAAAAATGAAAAACAGTGTGCAGCAAAATAATTATTTTTGTAAGGCTTTTCAGATTTTACCGATGATGAGGGAAACAGCGGGAGCTCACAAAGGGAATATATTTTATTGATGCCAAGGAATTATTGCGTCAGTATTAGAACTTCAGGGGCATGTAAATGGTTGGGACAGTGAAATATCGCATTATTATGGAAAAAATTTGCCTTTGAATAAGAGAGGAAAAAACATTGAAGTGTTGTAAGAGAGTTATTTCTGTGACTATATGGGTGATGTGGAAACATGCTGTTGCTGAAGTGGGTCGTGGACAATTCTTCTTGTCCTTCCTCTTATGTCATTCAAGTATAGCTTGAATCACTCTGCGATAGCTCTTTAAAAAAAAAAAAAAGATAATTTTTCACCTGGATTTAAAAAAACCCAGCAAAAGTCAGTGACTATTGAAGAATGAGTGATTAAAGATGAGATTTACTTGAAGTCGTTGCCTGGAATTTGAGGTGTTCTAAAACATTCCAAAGTTTTTTGTTTTAAAGAAGAAAGAAGAATTCTTTCTTTTTCTTTGCCAATGTCCTATTTCAGTGTCCCAGTCTAATAAGTAAAAGCCAAATTTTGTTTCCTGACGGATCAAATAGAAAATGCTCAGAGCAAGCCTGTGTGAAGTACACAAACCCAGTGCCTTGCTTTACAACCAGCACAAATGCTTCCCTCAAGGGCAGCATTGGACAGGGCAGGTCTGTGCAGGGACCCCAGTGCAGGAACCAAAGGTTTCTGTCTGCACAGGGAATTCCTTACTCAGGTACCTGTGTAGTAGCTGCTGTGCTGTGCAGGTACAGGGCTGCTGCAAGGGCAGTGAGAACTATCTCTGAGGTACCTTTCACATCCCCAGCTGCCCTCTGCAGGTGCACTTATCTTTTTTCTCTTTCTCTCTCAGCATTTGAAATGCACATCTCATTCACTTAAATTTGCTGCTCATCTCTGGAAATGCAAACTGGGCTCTCTCTGGGGAAGAATTGAACAATTAGAAGTTTAGTTACAATTTTTCTTCTTTCTTAAAGCCTTTTTCTCTATACTGGTAAGATGATGCCAGTTATAAATATGTTTTCTGTTTTGGTTTTAACGCCATCTCAATGCTGGCCAAAACCTTGTTAGACAAAAAGTCTAATTGAAGCTGCAATTATCCTCACATAACTTGCTTAATTAGAGGACCATTGTATACTTTACCACCAAACACATTTTTGGGAGATGAAAATTGCTAGAACAAATTTTGCTGGAATAGTTACAGTAGCAGAGCCTTTTCAACACCAGCCCCAGCCTTGCCAGGACCTTGCAGCTGAGCAGCTGCTGAAGAAATTCAGTACCCCCAGGAACAGGCCTTGCAGAGTACATTCATTCATTGCCTCTCAGCTGAGCATTGCTCTTGAGTCTGGAGCTTTGAACCTGCTAAGAAGTTAAGTGAAAAAGCCCCTGGAAGCACTTTGGAAGTGGAGTTGAAGAGGATGTGTTTTACAGCGTCTCCTGCCCAAGCTCAGTCCGGTCCTTGTATTCATCTTTTTAAGAGATCCCATGATCCCACATTTACATGCCTGCCTTCTCCTCTTCAACAATGCATGGCTCCTTGACCTACTATTCTTAACCTTAACTGACAAAAAGATTGTAATATAAATAGGACATTTACAACCAGCATTGGAAATCTCTTCTGTTGTGTGATTATCTACAAAGTGTTATTACCCCCTTTTTGCACAGGAAAATACGCCTAGATTCTCATTGATCCACCTTGAATCAATGCTTTTAAAAATCTTAGACACATTTTACTTAAGAGCAAAAGCATGCATTTTATGTTTTGACATGGTATTATTGATTGGAAAGGAGAGAGCAGTGCTCTCCACCTGACTGTCTCCTCCGTTTCCTAGTCTGGCAGTGTCTGGTAGCACAACATCCTTAATGGCTTTGCTCCTGTTTTCTCTGCTTGCTGCCTCTCCTCTTTATCCTTCCAGTCCTCAGCACGGTGCCTTTCTCAGTTTTTTAAAGTAATCAATATTGTGCTCAAGCCTCCTGCTGTTCGCTGTCACTCATATTTGGCACAGCCATAAATTATAGATGGGTCTTTCTCAGCCTATATAAAATTTCTATTGCATTTGTCAATTGCTAATCAATAGTTCACTTTTCTCATCCTCAAAGACACACACGTGTGCTGAACTTTTAACACAAGCAGACCTCCCCCCTTACATGTAGATGAGGAAAGCAGTGAATCTTCAGCTGCTGAGAAGCTGCAGAGGTACAAATCTAGACCTGGTGGTCTATTTGAGAAGACTTTAATGTAAATCTTCTATCTTCAGGGCTTTGGTTTCTGTATTTCACTGTGAGTTACATGTTTCACAGCCATAGTAGGCGGTGTGTTAGCATGGCTTTGCTTACCTGTGACCCTTTCAACCTCCACTGCACAAGATGCTCAGTGGAGACTATGGTAGACTGTTTGAACTTTCAGAGTTAATGGCATCTGACATTTAAGTCAACCTTAAAGAAATCTCAGCAAACCCAGTCATTTAACCTAATATGTCAGTGTCTCTTTAAGGAGGCATATTGACAGTCTCTGTAAAATGTCATGTTATGTTGATGTCCCAATCAAGTGCACAACTCTCCCTCCCACTACCCAAGCTTTCACAGACTTTGAAATTGGGTTATAAACCAAAAAAAAAAAAAAAACAAACAAAAAAACGAACAAATAATTCCTTTGTATAAAAAATGCATTTTAAAAAAGTTGGATTGCTGACTATCTGAAATAAGTGAGCAAGCCCTGTAGCATCAACTTCTGCTGCAGCATCTTTATTACATACACAAGTGCTGTTAGCTGAGGCAAGGAGAAAGTACCAGTGGAGTGAGACTGCTTGAAACCATATTTCGCTTCAGGCAAAACAGTGTGCTAAAAGAGCTGAAAACAAGAAAAGCTGCCTACTGCTATCCCTGTGACATTAAACATCAAAACTTGAGCCATTTGCTAGTGAAGGTTGGTTGCTTGAATAAACGCTCGAGATTTGAGAAACTACTGGTCACGATGGGGAGAAGAGAGAAGAGAAAAGAGAGCTTATTCCTCCGAAAGCCAGACATCTCTCACCACTGCAGAAGACCAGTTGCTGCCTAAGTAAATCCTCAATTAGGGCTGTTGGCTGCGGGTCCTGGAGCGGCGCTCGACGGAGGGATTTGCTGGAGCACTCTCCATTTACAGCTACGTGTGCTACAGCACTTCCTGATTCCGAGTCCAGCAGGGTTCGACCTTCAGGCCGTGCTGCAAAGGTCTCTTCACTTTGGAACAGATGGTGCCACTTTTATTCACACTGAGTAGTGTTTTCCTCCTTAAGAGGGCTGACATCTCAGCTAAATTACTGTAAAGTAGGTCCAGCTGTCTGGCTTTTCCAAGCTACACTGATGGGAGAGTGAGTTTTCAAAAAGGCATCATCCTCCAAAATGCAGAGTGCTCAGGGGCACTTGAGTGACTACTTGGTGTCCAGGCTTTTGTCTGAAAACTGGGGAGATGTGAGCCAGGTGTCATGCAGCAGGGAAAGACTGAAATAACAAAAGCTTGTCCAAAGGGGTGTGCTGCTTATCTAGACTACTATTAAAAAAATTACTTTTTTTATCATAAGGGAGCACAGAGGTAGATGACAGATTGGGAACATAAGAGGTAAAGAGATTTGTATTATTAATGGAATAAGAAAGCCTTCATAGAAAGTTGATTCTCTTGCATGAATTAAACCTCTTTCTCTAAGAATGCTGAAGGTTTTGGGGTGATTAAGCAGAGGAGTTTGGATGATTGGATGGTGAATCCACATCATGGAAATCTAGAGATGGAGATCTGGATCATGGATGTCTAGAGGAGGAAATTATAGACATGTACGTCATGGAAACCTAAATAAACTCTACTGGTCTTGGCTACGTCAAGGTTCACACAGGTGTGACTAAGAATATAATGCAAAATGTCACTTCTCAGCCAGTCCAGAGGTCCCACCTGCCTGAATACAACAGGAGCTCCTTCCCTGGGAATGCCTGTTCCTGAGCCAAGAGAATAAATGTGGAAGGACTGATAGCCAGAAGGGGTAGAGAGACATGTCCAGTGCCATATGGCATCAGAGAGGCAGACTTGGGTGGCAGGATCACCTCTGCTGCCTTCCTTCTGAAGCTTCTGCCCATTAGCAGAACTTCATTAAGTACTTAATAAATTAATTTGGGAAGGATTCAGTGCCCTATGCCCTGGGCTGATTGGCAGCATCACTTCCAGATGATCTGCATGTTTCTGGGAGCAGAAGCCCTGTGCCTGTGTGCCTTTCATTGTAGTTCTGGCAGGGGTTTTATCCAGTCCTTTCTATTACAATATATTTGATTTCTGGATTGAACTTAGATAGAAAAAGAAGAAAACATGGGGAAATATAAATTTAGAGTGTAAGTGAAACTTCTTTGCAATGAGAGAAATGGGTTGTGCATGTACCTCATAGCAAACATTCAGGTATGATCTGTGCTGTTTGGCTTCAGTAGCTTCTCCTCTGCCAAAGGCTGAGCTATGTGACAATCAGGCAATTTGGGAAGTGTGGACTTTCAGTTCAGAGTCATAGCAAAACAATTCTGCAAAGGAACCCTATGAGCTTACCAGGCTTACCTAAGAATTCAGAAATGCTTTTAAGTTTTGTGACTTTTAACTCATTTTCTGATTCTGGAGAACTGCTTACTTTGGCATGTGTGATGCTAAATTTTAAGGGACATCACACAGTAGCTCTTTCTTTTTGTGCTCTTTTTTTCTTGTCTCTGGCAAATGGGGACAGATTAGCTGAGGTTGAGTGATGAGGTCACTGCCCTCAGCTATCTGCAATGTCCCCACTGCATGGTCAACTGAGCCATTTGTGAATTAGCTGCTGAGCCACTGATTCCTACAGCACAAAGGTTTAAAATGGTCCGAAATTGTTTATGGTTAACCTGCACATTAGTTCAGAAGCTGAACCACAATGCAGAAATGGTTTCAATGCTGCTATATCAAGAGTGAGGCTGTCAGTACAGGACAGTAAAGCCTCCTTACCTATCAAGCAGAGCTAGTGCTAGGTGTTTTTTTATTTGTGCAGTCTGAGGTTATGATTAAGGCTCTTGTTAAATTTGTATTTGTCTCTACAAAACCTATGTTCTCTCCCTTTCCAGAGACAGGAAGCCATTTGATTCACTGCTTTTCCCTGGTGCCAGGAGGGTTTCTGTGTGAGTACAGGAGCCCCTAAAGTCAGCAGAGAAACTGAGAGTGAGAGATTTGACCATGCAGAGAAAGTTGCAACATGAATTAATGGGTTTTTCCACTTTGAATTTCCAAGGGGATACTTTTCCTAGTTCTGTTGGAGCTTAGATCATCCCAGGGACACTTCTTTGTTAATATCACTCCTACATAATTATTTTTGAAGACTCTTGACAGAAAGAAGGCACACTTTCCTTGGATGCACTGGTCAGCTCAGTGTCTGCCCACAGGCAGTATCCAGGAGGTGCTGTTTTGATATATACCAGCCAACTTCCATGCATCTTTCAGCCTTTATTGTTTCTGTTTGTAGGGCACCATTTTATATGTGGAAGTGAGGGAAGAAGGATGAGTTTATCTACTGCATACCTTGCATATTTTGCATTTCTAGAGTTACTGTTTTGCCCTAATATTGAATGCTTCAATTTTAGAGAAGATGGTTAGGAAAGTTAACAGGTGAAGAGCAACTGTTCTTGCTGAGACCCCAAGAACTTGTTTGGACTCTCTTTTCCCATGTCTGTGCTGGCCAGGCCATGCTCCCACAGTGCTGCAGAGGGCTCAGTGCCCAGCAGCACAGTTCCCTGGAAAACCAGATTGCTGGTCATTGTATGGTGTGAAACCTTTTCTTCGGTGGAAATCTCTCCAAGCTCTGTCTGGCAAGCCAACAAGCAAGACCAGAAGTGCTTCTCATTTCCTACAGGCTCCAGTTCTCATGGCGCCCATGGGAGCTGCTCATCCCTTTGGGAAGGGATGGGAAACAGGAGGCCGGGGGCCCTGCTGGTGCTCGCTGCCAGAAGTCTGCAGAGGGGCTCGGTTTGTAGGACTGTAAATCATCTGAAGCAAGAGAGCCACGTTAGTTAATCCCAGATGAGGATCAGATCACCTGCCTTGCAGCCCAGACCATTTCCCCAGGACCACTGCACTGGCTCAGATCCTGTTGGCTCTAATTCCACCCTTTGTTCTATTTTTGTACAGTAGGTTTTTTAATTAGTAATTCTGCTGAATTTATAATATGTTGCGACTGCACATCCCCTGAGCATAAATAGAGCACAGAGAAGAAAGGGGGCAGTGATTTAATGCCAGATCATCGTGGGCCCAATTCATAAAATTGTTATACTTTTTATGTAGGAGAAGGAGCATCCGTGTAGCATATTTGGAATTCATTGAATCTTCTTTCTTATGCATAAAAGTTGCCAACTGCTCATTACTCACTGAAGGGATTCATAACTCAAAAGAGGGCAGAAGCAGAAGAAAAATGAGCATGCCCTACTTAATGTGTAAAATTCAAATATTAAAAAAAAGAAAGAAAATCTGGCAGGGATATAGGGTAAGTAAATCATCTCTTTAAAAAAGAAACCTCTAATAATTACCTAAGTACAAGATTCATGGCTGATAACTAGTCAGAGCAAAGATATGCGCATAACCTTGCTTTAGTTTTTAAACAGCACTCGTGATTATTTTTGTTTTAAACAATGGCAAGTCTGTTTTCCTAGCAAACTGTATAGTTCAAACAAAACTTTAATATATTTATTGGGGAGCCACATGCAGGAAATAGATTATTAGGGAAGATGTTCTTCCATTTACGGTGATCCTAGAGCAGAGAATACAGAGAAAACACATTAAGAAGCACTTCACATTTTTCCTTTGCTGTAACCCAACCCAGACTTGTGCCCAGAAGAGACAGCCTCCTTTGATCATTGCAGATCCATATTGACATGTCCCATGCCATCCTTCACTCTCTAATCTCTCAGCACTGTGCACATTGAACACATTGCTGTACACACACTCATTACCGTTCCGAACAAGAAACCACATATGCCGTAGCAGAAACCACAACTAGACAAAAGTCATTGGTCAAAGATCATTTACATTCCTTTTTAGTTGCTTCTCCCTCCAGAGAAGCTCTGATTTATCAGGAGATTTAGGCTGTAGTTTTTTTCCTGGCACAGTGCTTCTTTACACTTGAGTGGGAATGGGAGAGGTGAGGGGAGATGCAGCAGCTTTACTTTGCTGCTGCTTTTTCTTTTCAGTTCCCTGACTTCCCAGCTCTCTCTTTCACATCAAGTGTGAGAAACTTTATTCTCTTCTCATCTGTCTTGGTACCTCTTTTGGAGGCGGAAGAAGGTGGAAGGAGAGATGGTGGCACATGTGTTGTAACTCCAAGTACAAGTCCTTGCAGCAGACAGAGGTGCAGCTGTGCCCTAGGGAGTGCAAAGCTACTGTGTGCTGAGAGCCAAGGCAGTACCAGCTCAGTGCACCACCCCAGTGGGGTGAGGTTTAGGGATCAGAACACTTGGATGGGGAATAGTATTGACTTCGGACAGTGGGTGTGAAAAGAAAGGATGTTGTTCTGAAAGCAGTGTCAGGCAATGTCCTAGCAGCCCGACCTGGTGCTTTTGCAATGCAGGGTTTCAGCTGGTGAGCAGCAACATTTTTGCAGCCACAGCACTGCTCTGGTATGGGCTGGACAGCCCCTGGGTCTGTGTTTGTGGTGGCTCATGGGGCACCAGGTCCCTTTTCACCCCTCCCCCAGGAGTGAAAGAGACTGTGCACATTTTCTTGGCATCTCCTATTTACTGACAGCACCTTGGGGCACTCCCTGAAGCTACACTGTGCTTGCAGAGACCTCAGCCCACCCCAAAACACATCAAGAATTCTGGTGAAAGTTGCAGATAGAGAAACAGCCAAGCATTTTTTTACTTTCAGGGCTGACTAGTACATAGACATCCCACAGCAAACTGCAGAAATCATTGCCATTGGTTTCAGTGGGAGCATGATAGACGATTTAATGAGGTCAGCTCTAAGGACATGGATTTGACATCAGAAGCAATTCCTGACATGCTTGTTATCTGCTCTTGGAGGAACCCTGGCTTGCTTTCACAGCCGGCAATATACCAAACCCAACAGTTTATTCTGGAGTTCTCTTTGCTTTTTTACTAATAGGCAGGATACACAGACAGGCATAAATATTAGAGATGGGGTCTAAGGTGTGTCTCTGTACTCTTTTCATACTGGAGTTCTTAAGAGAACTGCAGGCAACTCTACCCACACCTCTGCTGTTTCAAGGGGTTGATGGTTTCGATTGGCAGAAGTCGCTGAGCTCCCAGTGGGTTGTTAGGTGATGCATTTTGAAAGCACGTAGCAATCAGGTGCTGTCCTACATCAGGCATGGCCAATTTCCTCCTCCCAGACAGTGTTTCTCCTGCACTTCCAAATGGATGTAACATTTCCCTGTTCTGCCATTCCCATATAGCATATACAGCTTCTGCAGCTAGTCAAGAGCTGCTGAGTGGCATCACAGAAATGACCACATCTGAATGGACCCCCAAGAAATTCCTGTCCACATAAAGTTCATTTTAAAAAATGACTGAGGTAAGAGCAGCTGTGTGAACATAAGATGCTTCATTATTTTATTGGACATCTGATTTTTATCTCACTTGCACAATTTTTTTCACTGGATTGACCTTATTGCCCTCATTGAAGTTTACTAATAATTTATACAGATCAAAATCAATCCATATAATTATATATCATAATTATCAGCTGCTGTAAATTGGGGTTGGTCCACTGAAGTCTAATTACACCACCTAAGGAGCTGAGTCATTTGTTATGACTCTGTTATACAATAGACTGAAGCTAATTATACTGTATGTCTATGCGTGCATCTTGGTGTGTATTTTCCGCCTCTCTTTATCCTCTTTCATTCCCCATTGATTCTCCAGTGTTTCCAATTACATTAGTTATTTTGCTCTCTGTTGAAATAGTTTCCAAGAGACACTTTTAGGAGCCTGGAATTAACTGACAGTCTGGAAGCTCAGTTTTATTGCCTTGTGTTTGCTGTGATCTAGAGGTGTCAAATTGCCTACATTTTTACAAATCTAACCTTTCAACATGTTTCAGAGTCAAATTTATAGCTGTGTATATGCTTGCTGTTGTCATTGTAACATCCCAAGCAGAGAGTATTTCCCCTTCTATTAGAAAATAAGCCTTTGATGAGAAATGCAAGGAAATGACATTTTTGTTCATGCTCTTGCAATGGTGAGATTCGGAAACCTTTGATAATGCCTTTTTGGTGAGAAAGGGAGAAGTGCCTATGGCCTGTGTTCATCACAGAACTCTCTGAATCTGAAGTGATCCTGCATGTGCAAGGGGCTCTTCAGAGCTGGGCAGGGCTGGGCAGTTCTGTTCAGGGCTGGGCAGTGCTGTTCAGGTGGGCAGGGCTGTTCAGGTGGGCAGTGCTGTTCAGGTAGCCAGGGCTGTTCAGGGCAGTGCTGTTCAGGTGGGCAGTGCTGTTCAGGTAGCCAGGGCTGTTCAGGGCTGGGCAGTGCTGTTCAGGTAGCCAGGGCTGTTCAGGGCAGTGCTGTTCAGGTGGGCAGTGCTGTTCAGGTAGCCAGGGCTGTTCAGGGCTGGGCAGTGCTGTTCAGGTGGGCAGTGCTGTTCAGGTGGGCAGTGCTGTTCACAGGTTCCCAGTCTCTTTACTGGGATCTGGGGAAGGCCCCACAGGCTCCATGGCTCCCTGAACATGTTCCAGACAGCTCTGAGCCATTCTCTGCCACACGATCCAAACGAACTTGTTTGATGACTGGTAGCAAGCTTCAACTGTTACTAAATCAACTGGGGAAAGCTTCCAGAGATGGTGTTGGGTATGTGAGATGGAAATGTCCCGATAAGGAGAGCATGCAGTGGGTATATCCAGTGCTACCAAGTTTCAGGAAACAGCTGACATATGGCTCGTTCAAATTTCCAGAGGCTGGGAAATATACACAGAACACATTTAAAGGTATTAAATATAGCAAACATTTTCCTTTTGCTCAAGTGTGGTGCAGCCAGACTGCCATCTTTTTTTTAACTTCATTCTGCGTTTTAGTGCCTGCAGTCATTTTATTCACTGATTTGTTCTGTATTAATTGTAGTGGTGTGGTTTGCTGAGTAACAGGTACCTGACTGTCCCAGCCCTGCTGTTGTTGTAGGATAATGCTACCTAACAGGTTAGCAGGGATCACCACTCAGCTGCTGCATCCTTGTGGGGTGAGACAACGGCGTTCCCACAGGGCAGGTCCCTGCACGCCACAGGTCACGCAGAGAGAAAGGCCACGTAACTGTAGATGGCACAGCCTCGGTGCAGGGTGAAATATATCCATGCAGTGCATGCAAAAACAATATTAAGAAGTAATCTCATATTTAATGGAGTTCTGCATGGAATGTTGTTTTACTCAGCAAGTTGTCCATTGTGGTCACCTTCTCCATCCTTCCAATCAAGGCAAATGTCATGCAATCTCTAATACAGCACAGAAACATGAGGGTCAGGAGCACAAACTTAAATCAAACTTGCTGTGTTTCAACACCTGTAGGACAGCAGAATGCTCACTCTTAACTACTGCTCACACCTTGGCCTGCCAACAGGACAAAAGAACAAAATACCTTGGTTCATGCCATAGCTGTTGCTCATTAATTTCCATAAGTGCTGTGGAAAGACAAAAACCTCAAACTCTCAAAAGAAAAGTTAACTTTTTATTTTTTTTTATCTGTGCAACACCTTTCTAATAAATCACCTCTCTGCTTAGGATCAGGGCATTTCTGTTTCCTTGCTGCTTCTGTGACTTACTGTGTTCAAGCTCTGGTTTGGTGAGGTGCAATTGTGGTGTTAAAAAGAGGGACCTTCTGTCAGACACTTCTACTTAGGTGATGATAAACAGATTAAAGTCAAACTTGCAAAGGAAAGTAGACTAGCAATTAAACCATCAACAATCACCTACTGCAGATTTAGTTAAATCCCCTAGGTTTAACCAGGTGGAACCCAATCACTTTAAGAAAGCCGATGAGCTTGTGGTTTTATGGGTGCAGCAATGGCAAGGTTCCACCCTCTGTACAAAATGTTTACAGTCTATATCTCTGGTTCTTCTCTAGTTTCAGCTGCTTATACTCATTGTGTGAATTTATTAGTCACTTGTAATTTCTTCATTGATTTTTTTGTTAAACTGTTCCCTGGCTCATGATCTTGGCAACCTATTTCTGTTGGTTAAACAAGCTTGCTTGTCAAGCAGGTTTTCCCAATGTCACAGTTCCAGTATTAACTCTCTTTATTGAGTAATGCTACTTCTAATCCAGGATGAGATCAGACTTTGTAACAAGTGGATCAAAGCCATCCAGTTTAGATCCAAAACTGGAGCTGAATCCAAATATTCTTGAAATTTGAGGATGTTTAAATTGAGTTCTCTTTTGACCCTGCAATGGGTTCAAGCAGTAAAGTTCAGTCAGATTTGTATTACCTCATTAATTAAAGGCATTTTTAGTCATGCATTTTGACACTGGGTCCATCTTTTATAACCAGTGGTTAAATATGATGAGCTCCTAAACTGTCCAATAAGGAAGTTTGACACCTGCTGAGATGGGCAGCACAAGACTTCCCCAAAAATGCTCTGTTGAACTTAAAAAATGTAACTTGTGCTGACAGCTGGAGAAACCTGGTCACTTAATAGATGGAAACCTAAGAAGCAGCAAAGGGCCAAACTATTTTTTTATCAGAGTACTTTGATTCATATTAAATGCTACACATTTCTGAACACTCTACTTGGATTTCTACCCAAATACCAAAGGCCTGTTACAGACATATCCATAACAAAGGCAGAATTACTGAAACCTCATGTGAAAAATGCTGTTCTTAACATATCCTTCAGCTGAGTTTTGCAAATGAGCTACTGCTGATTTGTTCAGATATGGCCCAAATGTTCATATTGATTTTGTGGGCTGTTCACCCAAACATCTCAACTGTGGCAAAGGTTTGACCCATCACCCCCTGCCCCGACGCCTAGACCAAGATGTTATGGTGTGCAGTGATGCTGATAATACTGCATTTCCCAGGAGCTCTTAATGCTACAGTGATGAAGACACAACATGATACATGAGTTTCAAATAAAAAAAAATATGTGTAATACCAGTATTCCAAAATAAATTCCTTAGAATGCTTTTTAATAATGTAAACTCAGCAATCTGAGTTTTCAGCAAACTAAAATCTTATATTTCAGTTGTAAGCAAAAAATTGTACCATTATAAGCTGTTTGTTTCTTTTCTTTTCCTTCCTATTTAATAATGAGAGCTGTTTTTCTAGACAAACACACTTTTGCACCAGCAAATATTTAATATGCTTCAGCCAAAAAGAAACAAAGTGTACTAACTGTGTTAATAACTAGGATCATCTTTGAAAGGGCCATGAGTTGTGTAATTGTGGCTTTGTAGTTTATATAATCTGGGAAACCTGATATAAACCTTTCAAGCATTCTGAAGTTAGTGCTATGCCAGAGTTTAAATGAACTTTGGTCTTGTTCTTCATGCTCAGTTGCTGATAAAAAAGGAAACATCAATAGTGTCTTCATGAAGTATTTTTATAATATTTCTCTAACATGAAAATTTTTGAATTAAAATGTTTTTGAAAACTTGTAAAGTCCTTGTTTCTGTCTGCAAATCACATTAAAAACAGCTACATATATGATTCCTCTTCTACTACAAAATTGTTGTAGGGATCTGTGATCTTTTATGGGCCCATACTACATTAACATCATGAACCCATCACTACTTCTTTATAGTTTCTTTATTCTGAAGGGTTTTGTACTGAAAAACTTTTACAGTGTTGGCCTAAATGAAAGGGGGGTTAGAAAATAAATATGGCTTGCTAATAGTGCAGCCAGTGTTTTTAGAGGTTTCAAGGTTTCACATTGACACATCTGCTCATTATACTTTGGCTTTTATATTTGAAGGGACATGAAAAGGAGAATCAATGCTATGTATTTACCAATTATTTGACTTTTAGCCTTAAATGAAAAGGGAATTTTCTAGCATGTGCATTTGGTTACCTCTAGCATGTACCACATCTGTGTCACTTAAACTTTTTTCTCATCTGTAACTGGATCCAGTGACACTTTATCTATTGTAGAGAGATATCATGAAGATCCATTTCATGTTGTAAAGATGTTCCATCAAAAGGTAATTTCCAGGGCTCGATACCATCAATACCTCCTATTGATTTCAGTGAGCTATGTAGTGAAAGTAATCCAATAATAAAAGCATTCAATAATAATGTGAGGTGCAAATGTCAAATTTAGAAGAAATATCCCTGGGTTTCTATCTCCAGTGGTTTAGTTTCACCTTTATCAATGCGTAAGGATGATTTGGCATCATTCACAATGAGCTATGCCAAACACAAGTAAGGTGAGCATTAGGCATAGGAATTTTCCACTCTTTCCTGTTTTTCCGATACTTTTAAAATTATTTTACTGTGTTCATCATCGCTAGTGCCACTTAAATCAAAATAAAGAAAATTATGCACTGATGTGAAATATTTAGCTGGTATAATACTGATATGCAGTATTTAGCTAATTTCCCATCTCCAAGCAGGGCTGTAAATTCCACCAGCTACAGCTACATATAAGGGTGACTTGAGATCTTTCCGTATTTTTCATGCTGAGGGCAGTACAAACGTATTAGAAGTAAATGTGAATACAATAAAATGGATATTTTTATTTTACTGTGTCTCTAAAAACTAAATTTGGATTAACATAAATACATAAATAGCCCTTTATTCTGTGAGCATGTACTGTGTGATTCCAGGATGGTTTATGGCCTAACCGTATGTTCTGCAGAATAATCTCTGGATCCCTGAACTTTCACACGATAGCTTTGCAGTGGCATGTCCAAAAAAATTGGGTGAGTCTCACAGAACGTGATGGAGATGTTGTCCTTGAAGCCTTTGTACAAAATACCTGACACCTTTCAGTGCCAATGAGAGAACCTGTCTCGCTTTTCCCAGCGTGTTGTAACAACTCTCACTCTGCTGAGCCCTGCTCTGGCTGCAGCAGGAAGCTCTAAACAAAATGTTCAAATGTGTGTTTATGCTCAGTGCCAGATTTCAAGCGCAGGAGAGAATCCCAGTGCCAATTTATTACTAATTGTTCCTCCTGGCATTGTCTGTTCAACTTCTTGGAACTGCCAACCCTACAGATCACTGTAAATACTAATCTTCTTATACTTGAGGTATCAGGTTTTCTTTGATGTTACCAAACATGTTGACTCTTATCTTGGTTGAATGCACAATCCAGACACAGTTATCATTAATAATGTTGTGTCTGCAGCTTCATTATGGAGAAAATAGCAAGATGCTTCTTTTCAGAATGATAGCTTTTCAGCACTTCAATTATGATCAAGCCTATTTGATTTACAACCTATTTAATGTTCAAAATGAGACACATTTACATGTATGAATTTAAAAAGGAAGCTAGGCCCCCATCCTGGTTATGTGTGTGTATGTTAGCTCAACACTCACAAGCTCCTTCCAGTGAACAATATACAGGAATAAATATGTGCAGGACTGAGATCCTGTGCTCCGTTAGCTTGCATGGCTGTCCTGAAGGCAAGGATTTTTCTAATATATATAGTCAAAACTCAAAAAGGGTCTGAATCTCTTAGCTTTAACTGGCACAGGCAGATCCATTTCATTCTCTTTTCATGTGATATTTTGCCAAGTCATTAGCTTAAGTAGCACAATTCATCCAAGCAAAGGCTTTTAGTCAGAATCTGAAGAGTTAAAAAAATTACATGTACTAAATTTCATTATATAGAAGATTAAATGTCATTCGCTAAATTCCACACTCTTGTAAACATAAGGCCTGATCTTCACCTGCAGTAAATTGGCATAGAGCTATTGACTTCACCGGTGCCACTGCAATTAATATCAGCTGAGCACAAGTCAGTTTTCTATACAGTGACATTTTAGTCTCTTCATGACTCATTAACTTGACCACATACTCCCTGTGAACCTGATCTAAAACCTG
The DNA here is from genome assembly GCF_050655825.1 of Lonchura striata. Taxonomy (NCBI): domain Eukaryota; kingdom Metazoa; phylum Chordata; class Aves; order Passeriformes; family Estrildidae; genus Lonchura; species Lonchura striata. The sequence continues at coordinate 15,403,504 of NC_140713.1, read as the reverse complement.
TATCTCAATTACTTGATCGTCCTAAAGAATGGCTAATTAACAATGGCAGGCTTTAAAAAAAGAGGAAAAAAGAAGGGGAGATATATTTTTATGTTTTCCATTTGGCAGAGTATTATGCTATGAATAATATAATATGCATTTCAAGAACTTGTTAATTTTGATGTGATAATAAATGGGAAATCCTTGTGGAATTTTTTGTCCAGAAATATGAATGGTATTAGCTCAACAGTTATATGATTAAGCAATAAGATGTGCTGAGGCAGGTACTACTCAGGGATGATTGACTGCTTTAATTGATTGACATCCAGAGGTAAAGCCAAGGGCACCAATTTACAGATCAGGTCAATTATCTCCTGGTAATGCCCACTTGGTATGTCTTATTGCTATGCTAATATTAACTGTTATTGAAACATTTTAATGAGTTTTTAATTTAAAAGTGGTAAATTTAAAAAGGGTGAGCATTAAATTATTCAACTTGAAATAATAGGAACAGAAATATTCTGCTTTGCTAATGGTGATGTAAAAGTTTTGTTGTGCATACCAATACTTCTAGAGATCATTTCAGTTCATCTCCCAGGGAAGGCAAATTCTGTTTGGCATTTAATGAAAACCCTCAATGTGGCAGCACACAAAACACCCAGAAAGCTCCCAGAGCCTGGGAAATAAACATGGACTGCCACATCTGCATATTAGGTGGAAAGTCACCCCAGGGAGAGGATGCCCCCTGTGCCATTTAAAGGGAAGGTACTCGGTGTGACCCCGGATAGACACCTCTAAGAGGGAGGGAGCTGAGCACAGGGCTGTACGTATCTCCCAGAGCAGGGACATGTCCCTGGACAGGGACACACCGAGCTCTGCCAGTCCCCACCCACCAACCCCTGCTTTCTCCAGGTGCTTTGGAAGCACAAGCTCAAAGTGCTGCGGGGGAACACGGCTTTTCTCAAGGTCTCTCTCCTGTAATTTAGCCCAAACTCTTTCAAGGAAGATTTCGTTTCAAAGAGCCCTGTGTTTTTTACAGAGCAAGGGGGGTGAGTCTCCTGGCTCCCTGCCCCAGCTGCGAGCCCCCCTGGCCTGTGGCTGTTCCAGGACACCCAGAGAGCCGGCAAGGAGAGCACGTGTTGGCAGCAGCACGGGGACACGGGGCGTGCTGGTCTCAGGGATGTGCACAGCTGCTCTCAGGGCCAGGTTAGAGAGAGTGACAGACCTGTAAAAATTACCAGGGAGAAAAGAATCTGAATGCAGCTGCCATGTGAGCTCGCAATGGCAAAGAGGAAGATCCAGGATATAAGGTTCTATGTGAACAACCAATTAACGCCTCTAGAGCACAGGCTCTGTTAGAGAAGCGAGACACTTAGCCAGTCACTGGAAAATAAAGGAAGCAGATGGTTTAGGCAGGTACTGAAATATTCTACAATTTTTTTTCTGTGTGTAAGATATTAAATAGAACAGGTACATGGGTTGTATGTTGAAGGACAGGAACTGTCTTTCTTTCATGTAGCCTCAAAGTAAAGTTCCAGTGTGGTCATGAAATCTTGTCCAAGTAAATTCAAACAGATCTAGGAAATCCTTCAAGAACAGTATGAAATGCACAGGTGCGAAGAGTTCCTGTGCAAACAAAAGAGAGGAAGGATAGTAAAAATCCAGTTTAGCTAAATCACAATACTTTTACTTCAGACACTGGGAAAATAAGGGAAAATAGCCTTAAGATCAAAGATTTATGATTTGTAAGTGGAACGGGATGCAGTTAGACAGACCAATGCAGAAAATGCTGGGACATCAGTGGCCTAACAAATTTCCTTGGAGTTCCTGTAAGAAAGGGCTTCTGGGAATGAAGATCATGTCACTGGGCTACAGCATAGCAAATATGGTGTCTTTCTCCAGAGGACTAGCATGAAGTGTTCTAGGAAGGCTTTTGACATCATGCCATGTGCTATTTGCATTTGAAATCTAGGGAATTGGCTGAAAAATGTTGAAAATATATAGTTGCTACCAAAAAAGGCTGCAGTATCTCTAACACCGAGGGTGTCTAAGACAATGTGAGACAAATCTGTCATGTGGGACACAACAGTTGATCTAGCCTACAGGCAGAAGCATGAACCAGGTGACCTCCACAGTCCTTTCAGTGCCATCCTTATTTGCCTTGCATCAGAATATTTTAACTAATATGCCAGAATTTCAACTGGAATGGCCAAGACAGAGGAAAATGTTCTTCTCTGCCAATCCTGGTTTGTAGACTATAAGTTTTAGCAGAAGTGGGGGGAGAGCAAGGGATGCAGTAACATCTTAAATCACCGTTGTAAGATTCAACACAGATCATGTGTCAGCAAGTTGTGACAGGAGACTCCTGAAAAAAATCCCCAAACAGGACTATCAGGTCTGCAGACTAGGTGGGTTCTTTCTTGTCTTTTTCCCTCCCCCATTTCTCCCTCCATTTACTCTCTCTATCAGCCTCTATTTAAAGGAAGACAAACTCAGTTATGCTCTAGTTCAAATGAAACTTTCCAACTTACAAAGTTTCATTGAGTACCAAATGATGCCAAGCAGGCTTGCCTGTCTCTGGCTGACATAACACTGTGCCACTGCAGTCCCTGGGAGCAGCACAAACACCAGCTATCAATCTCCCAGGCAAGTGAAAGTTAAATGAAAGATTGAGGGGAACTTGCATGATGACAGACAAGCTTTGCACACCCGTTGGGTGCTGCAGGTTGCTCAATTGTACTAAAGTGTAGATGTAACATGAGATGTAAATAGCTTTTACATTTTCAGTGTTTGGAGTCAGTACCTCGGACTGTCCATAAAAAGAATGGTTTTGTAGACATGGTGTGGAAGCCAGGGAACTTGGTTTCCCAATCACCTTTCTGCACTTTGGTTTCCCTGAGTGAGGTGGTAAACATTTCCCTGCCCTTGTGAGTGCTCTGAGCTGAACAGATGGAAATAATTGTTTGAGAGCTAAGGATTAAATGCTGCAATGGTTAAAAAATGCTACTGGTAATCTTATCCAAGGCTTGATACATATCTTTATGCAATGTACAAAAAGAAACATATAAGCATATGTACATAGCTACAGAAGAACTGAATTGTACAATTGTATAATGTACATAGCTACAAAAGAGCTGAATTAAGCATCTAGCACTATGCTGAGTGTGGATTGTATAAAAAAAGCTTGAAAAGCTCGAAATAGTTTCAATTCTTTATGTGTGTTTTCAAAATACCCTTCCTTAATGCTCTTGAGTTTGGAATAACTTTTATGGGCAAGGAACCAACAGCGATGTGAAGATGAATTTTACGCCCCTCTTAATCCATGCCATGAAGTTATTCAAAAGTCAGTGAAAGATCAGTTCCAGTTGAAGCCACACTGATGCCCTAATCTGCATGCTGTCATCAGGCAATAGTGAGTTTGGAACTTGCCATATGGGAGCCTGGCAGATGTTGCACAAATGGCCTTTTCCTTCCTGCTTCCTGGATTTGCATCAGTCATAGGCTCTGTCATGGAAGCATGCAGGAGCAGGATCTTATCAACCCTGCAGCAATTGCTCTGACATTGCTCCATTTGGCTCAATGCACGCTCACAGGTCTCTGCCATGTTTGCTATTTTCCATAAATCAGCCACATACCAGAAATTACATTGCAGTATTGTCCCCACTGCTTCTGGTTTTAGTGCCAAAAGTTCACTGACAACAACCAGTGGCTTTGGGAACAGGTAATTTTTCACAACCTTACAAAATCCCACCTGGGGGGTGGTTAAAACAAGATTCGTCAGACCATAGAGTATTTTGCCCTTTCTGACTGCTCAGAAGGGCAAATGACTGGATGGTTCCAGGACCCATGATCATGCCAGCCAGATGCCACAGCAGTGTGCAGGAAGCCATGGTCAGCATAAGACAGCATGAGTTCATAAACTTTGCCTAGACTACTTTGCATTAGCGTGGCTACAGAGTGTTTGTGTTAGATGGGGTGGCACGAGGATGAGCAGAACAGGTACACATCCAGCTGGAGACAAACACACAGATTTTACTGAGATGCCTTTTTTCAGCTCTTTGTTTCTTTCATTGTCAAGGATGTACTACTTCCTTGAGGTGCAGCACTTCTTTACAAAGTCAATCTCTTTTGCTCACTAAACTTACAGCTTCTGTGTTGCATATCCTGAATGGCAATAGACTTTCCATTTTGCCATGCTTCTAAGTTAGGGTGTCATCTTTGTTGCTGCTTTTTCTTTATATACAAACAGGCTTCAAATAGCATAAATTCAGCCACTAATGGTGTGTAACTGAGATCCCCCAAATATCATTGTGAGAACCAGGAAAGAGCTGCTGGATTGTTTAAAAGAACATAGCACCTTCCCCAATCCCAACTTTCAAATTTGCAACTGCAGGAGATGTTATTAGATGGAAATCTGTACTGAAATGCATAACTATTCCGAGCTAGGTATCTTCTTTTATTAGTTATAAATAAAGTAATAAATAAAATAAATCTATGATGAAACAAAGTTTTAGTTAAACCCTTTACATTTCTCTAGCCTAAGTATTTTGGACTGTCTGGGGCCTTGATCCTGTGGTAATTGTTTTCCTGATGCCAGTTGAACTCCTCCCTGGGTGAATTTTTTTACAATATCAGGTGCTTCTGCAGAACTAGTAATGGTCTATTACAGCCACAAACAGATCTGGATGAAGTTACATTCCATTTCAAAGTATTTATTTTCCAGATATGAAGAAATGCAGAAAATCATCCTTGTGATGTGTGTATTAGAAATTGAATAGTGTAGTACAGTATTCATGAAATACATGAATATATCAAAATCATGTCAATCAGTTAAACAGAGGGTCATGTCACTCCCTTTTAAAGGGCATAAGAACACTGTGTCCTACAAGAAAACAAGCATTGATAATTTGTGCTAAATCTCATCCTTTTGTAATGAACTGATTGACTTTATTTTCCTTGATCACTGAGGAGTTTGCCTTTCAAATCACTAGAGCTGTAAGAAAAAGGAGAAAATACACATCATACATGTATAGGCAATTTGTGCCAAACTATTCTCAAGCAATATAGGTTGTCAGCAAACAGGGCTATTTGCTGGGTGCTGGTATCTGCTATATGTCGCATATTATCTGTAACAACTCTGCAATTCGTTCTTTCACTCGTGTTCTCTCTCTTTCATCACATTAGATTATGTAGAGGCACTTCAAGGTAAATTTTTAAAACTGTGTGGGAGATGCATGTTGGGAAAAAGCTAAGAAGCAAATATCTTGAATGTTTTTAAGCCCAACTCCATCTGTCACCTGTTTTGACAACTTACCTGCACATGTCAACTCTGTCTCATGCTGCTGTGTTGAGTCATATTGTGTTATCTCAGAATAACATATTTTGGAGCCAGGGCTGCCTTAAAAATGCCACATGCTTAATAATTATAAGATAGGCTTCTGTGCTTAAAGAATATATAGGAAGGATTATTTCTGTTCAGCCACGTCCCAGCCCTGCCGTGTGTGTGGTGTTACACTGTCATGAACCTGCTCAGTGACACTGCACACTTGGGGAAGCTCAAGGTCAAGAGACTCATTTGCATCGTCAGTGCAACACCTCTTGCTGAAGTGCTGTTCCACATTGTCCCCACTGATCTGTCTTATTGCCAAACTACTCCTTCCAGATTGTGCATGGTAACAAGTCAGCCAAGAACACTCAGAGATGACAGTGGTATAAAATATTAATATGGCCTTATAGGAAACAATCTATAGGCTCTTACAGCACCTGTGATTTTGTTTTGCAGTTTACTGTATTAAAAGAACACAGTCAACTTGCAATCCAGCCACTTACAAAAGCATGTTACCTCTAGGCTTCCTGATCATTTACAGTCACAAATTATTCTTTAAGGCTTTTCTGTCACTGCATATAGGGGAGGAGCAGGAGAGACAGAAGTACTAAAACCAAAGTGAAGGCAGACTGAAAATACAAGATTGAACTTGCTAGCTACACAAAATAACCCACCAGAAGGAAATTTTCCCTCCCGCTCTTTTTTCCTTTGTGGCTGCTACTTAGTGCTTCCATTCACACACAGAGGTGCATGCCTCTCATGAGAAGTGGGAGGCAGAGTGTGGCCCTTTAGAAAGTCAGTGGAGGAGAGAGAGCCTAAAGGGCTGGCTGATGCCTCCCTGTTCCAGCCACCAGGTAGCTCCAGCTGGTCTGGGGGGGTTTTGGGGTGGGAGAACATCAGTCAGTACAGGGGAGCTTCAGTAATTCCCCAGGATGAGGTGCACACTCGGTGGTGTTTTACAGAATATGTAATTAATTAGTCACTGAGGGTGATGAATGCTGACCCCAGCGGGGATGATCTCTGCAATGATGGCATTCAGTCTGTGCTGCACAGGCCCCCGTTCTACAACTGGCTCAAGTGAACAGAAGGAGTCTCTCTGACTCCACTCAGCTGTTGATCAGGCCATACCCATGTCCAAATGCCAGAGCTGTCTGGCCAACTTGCCTGCTCACATTCTTGAGGGAAGTGTGATACGTGAGACTTGTCGTGGAATTTGGAGCCCAAACGCTTGTGAAGTGCGGGAGCGCTGGCCCTGCTGCACACCTCCCTGGTGTTCAGAGCGCTGAGGACACTGACACTGCAATGTTTGGAAACTGCAGAGGGCAAATGCAGATCCTGGAAAATGTAGGAAAGGGGAAGCTTAGGAGTTTCGATTAGCAGTCATCCCTATCATGAAATGCATAGACCTCCTAAAGGCTAATCACAGAGATGATAAAACCACTTTAACTGGGTCTGCAGTATGGATGGGCAAGGAGGGAGGAGTCCTGGAGGATTGAGCTTTCTGTTTGGGCCTGTAACACAAAAGCCCAGGCATTCCTGGCATTTAGGGATTTCCCCATCCTCTGGAGGCCTGGTGGACCTGAGAACAGGCTGTATAATGCACAGGCATTGTGTAACTCTTGCAGTTAGCAACCTCTGCAGGAGGTGTAGGCTGAGCCTGGCACACATTTTGAGATTAGCTGGTGTCAGCACACCCCTTTGGCAAAACAAAATATAAGCATCAAATCACATGTATTCATCCAGCTTGTACCTGTCCTGCCAAGCTTGTGTGAGCTGCTAATAGGTCTGGGGACACCAAGTGGCAGTGGAAATAAACTGACTTATTATCCACTGATTAGCTTTGCAGAGACAAAACAGGTTTGCTTTAAACCAGCTCTGTACTTCTGTAAGGTCATTTTGGAAATCCAATGTATACACATTTCTGGGTGGCTTTTCTATGTTAGTTTAGGTGGATTTTCTGGCCTACATCTTTCCTGAAAGCTGTGGGAGACAGCCCATGATGTAAGAGGCAGCTTCTGAGCTGAAAAGCATCAGGCATGTGAGACAGCACACAGGCCTTTGAGTAATGAGCTGAGGAGACAATTTTCTGTTGGGAACAGTACATCTGATTGTATGGGGGAGATTCCTCCACATCACAGCAAGAACTGAAATCCTTGAGAGAGGAGTTGCAAAAGGCAATTGAACATGTGTCTTCCACCCAATTTCCCTAGCATTCCCCCCTCTTTCTGTAGGACAGTACTGAAAAGATATTGCATGGTGGAACTTGGGAGTTGGAACAGTATTTGTGTAGCTCACTAGCAGGCCTGGCAGGGTGAAGAGCCAGCCTGAACCAGAGAAGATTTAAGATTTATTTATTTGTTTATTCATTCTCTTGTTCCAAGATTTATTCATTAAGGCAGATTTTTTGTTTGCACATGGACTTTGGATGGCAGAAAGTGACAAGGAAGTTGCTACTGTCAATCCTTTTCTCTTTAAATATTGGTCTAGCTCCAGTACACCTGAGCCAGACAGAGGTACAGTGCTCTCCCAAGTTTTGGGTTTTTTTCCCAAAAGCTCTCTGGACTTTCTACACAGCTAAATTTTTATTTCCATGCCTAGGCCTTGTGAACCATGCAGAATGGGGTCTGTAAGGTAGAGTCCCTTGAAATATAGCTTCAGCTTCAGGCAAGAAGGAGACACTGCTATTTCTTTCCTGGAGTTAAGCTGCATCAGGTCAGACGTGGTCAGACTCACGGGCACACCCCAAAAGGAGACACTTCAGTTGCAGGAGCCATCACAGCACAGTCCTAGCAGCCTTGGTTTGTGTATCCTGGCACAACCTGCTCAGCTGTTGAAGGCTGAACACTAGGAGTATGGTGGGTGCAGGCCAGCCCTTCTTCTCTCTGAGTGCACCTGGACCACCTGGCACTCCCACCTGAGAAAACCCTCCCTGTCTTCTCCTGACAGCACTAGAAGAATGGAAGGGTGGATGCTGCCCAAAGTTTATCTTGGGATCAAACACCAGATGTTATAAAGGTCATTAATGTTTTCCAAGTAACGTTCTGTTTGCTTCTCAAAGCCTCTGCCAAGTTTCTGGAGGTGTGTTTATAAAATGCCCTGGATGTCTCATACAATATAAAAGGTAGCAGGTTTCTAAAACAATTTGTGATACATCAGTAGCATCTCAAAAGAATATGTTCTTATTACTTGGAGTTGTTCGGGTCAGCTTCCTCAGCAACTGGATGTTTACACTTGGAATAAAAAAAAAATTAAAAACAAAATCCATATTGTTTATATTTTAGCAGTTTTTCAGATTTAAGAATATTACGTTAACCAAAACACATCCCAGCTGTAAATTTAGGTTTCACAATCTTTCCCTACTGAATGTTATCTTTATGATATAGTGACCTTATGATGTATAGCACTCATGGCTGGTGTTCTGCTGGCATTCAGTTCAACCAATTTAGAAATTCAGAGGAGGATGCAGGATTACTTGCAGAATGGATGCAAGACATTGTTCCGGTAACAGCTCATGATGTAAGAAAAACAGGTCACTTAGGGATGGCAAAGATACTGTTTTGTTTCATTTTCAGATAAGTACTCAGGCTTGATACATTTTCCAAATTACCATATGTAAACAGCCTTACGAGTGTTCAGTGACCCATATATTCATTCTTTTCATTTCTGCTCTGCTAAGGACAATGGGAGATCTTTGTTTGCGTACCCAAAGCTATATATCTCTTTGTTTCTAATCAGTGTGTGCACACATGGTTTTTAGCTGCTGTCCTGTTCATGCTCCCTCAGCCCTTCCTCAAGTTCTTGTCACCTCTAACATTTTGTCTTCTGCCTTGACCTTGTTCAGTTGGAGGAAGGCAGGTTATTTTAACAGTGCCAGTACTAGATCCTTATTAATGTGGTTCCTTGTGCCTGAAATGAGGTGAGGAGCAATTATGTGAGCAGCTGAGCAAGCAGATGAGAAGGGATAGCAACTTGCAGCAGAGGGAAGTGGTGAGCAGATGGAGGATGGGGTGAGCAGCTTTTCAGGTAGGGTACCTGTAATCAGACAGGCTTGGTGAACACATCCTAATTGTTAGCTACCTCCTGTCAAGAGGAAAAGAGAGAGGTGCATTAGGTCTTCTAGGCATGGTGCTTTTCTATCCACACAGAGGATCTTGGGAATTCACTTTTCAATTTAGTTAATTTTGTTATTACTGCAATTGAATCTGCTTATACTAAATATTTATTTATGTACAGCCTAGTTGCCTGTGGTATTATTTTTTGAGCTGCTTTAAAATTATTCCTGTCTCTCTTATGTTGAGATTTCAGAAGTGAGTACTGTGTCCTTTGGGAACACTCCTGCCAGTGGAGCATGCAGGGAGGATTTTGACGTGCTTGGTCACTAACAGGATGTTCTTTAAATAAAGCTCCAAGTTGCATTAGACTTCCATCATTCTAGATTTTGTTGCAAACCATTCTAACTAATTACTTTCTATCATATTATTAGAAATACCCCACTGAATTTGAACTGCAAATTACTTCTTTCTGTGTATTTTGTAGAATAGGAACCAAGGACCATGTTTTGCTGTAGCAGTCTTAGGGACCTTATTTGTCCATGTCAATCAACTCTGCAAGATGTATTTTTCAATAAGAGCATCTGTCTTTAGAGAAAAAAAAAACCAAACCCAGTAGGATCCAAGCCTAAATAATTAAGGCCAGAGCCCTAGCTAGTGTGAACAGGAATATAGAAATCATGGGATACAGAGCAGATGTTACCAGCTCAACATCAGTTTTTTTTATATTACAGCTGTGATGGAAACACTGACCGCATGTTACAAGTAACAATTAGACTTTTCATGTATTGTAGTTGGCTTACTCTTTCTTATTATTTTTTAATTTTTTCCCTTTTTCTACCCCTTTCCCACCTTTTATTTTCTTGCTCTGTTAAATTATTTTATTAGAGTTCAAGATCTGGACAAGTCAGGCATTCCTGATAAACCTCTGTTACCCGCACAGCACCTAGTCATAAAACTTCAGAACAAAGGGAATGAAAAGCATATTTCACAATATTTACTTCCTTCAAGTGTTAGAATAGACCAGTTTTCTTCCTAAAGTTCTTTGCAAGCATTCAGGTGTGATTTGGGTGAGTTAAGTATAGAAACAAAAGGGTAGGTTTCAGCTACATGAAAGAGGTTTATATTGTCATTTCGAAATGGAAAGTGGAGTATCCATTAAAAATATTTCTTGCAATTTAAGACTGTGTTTTGGCTAAACCATTTCTGAACTGCTCAAATATTGGCTGACAGCACAGAGAAGGAAGGAGGTGATTTCAGCAAATGCAGAGTCTCTCTTACGTGATACCTAAAATGAAATATGATAGGTACCTCTCAGTACATAATAAGTCTCTCAGGTTAAACTCCTGCTCAGTTGCCACTTAACCCTTCAACCCAATGAAGGAAAAGTTAGGTTAAAGTAGTAGATTCATTTCTTTGAGTAAGAAGTTTTATCCTTAAACTGGGTGACTGAGTTTAGGGCAAAGTCCAGGAGACAAATCTGAGTCAGTGGCACATTTCTGGAGGGTTGGCTCCCAGGATACTGGCAGAGGGTGTTCTCACTGTGCCCACCTCCCCAGAGCTGCAAAGGGATGCACACAGGAGGACAGAACACCCTCCATGGACATAACTGAAGAGCAGAGCCTCCATGCCAGGATACTTTCTGTATGCAGAGAGAAACTAGGATGACAGACACAACATGGGGCAAAGGAGAAACTAGACTGAATAAATGAGAGATGAGATTGGACTGGGGCAGTCATAGAAAAGAGCCTCTTTTCCAGACACAGGAATTAATGGCTAAACTTAAAGATAGGATTCCTTGCAATTGGCTTGAGCTCAGTATGGAAAATAGATTTAGTAAGTTAAAGAGGAATAGACGTGATATGTTGAGAAGAAATATATCCAATTTTTGACATAAGGCCTCTTTACCATTAATTCCCACTGCACAGAGGTGAGCTCCACACAGTGCATGAGGACCTGCTTGATCAGTTTAGCTGCTCTGCAGGACAAAGCTACCAGAGAGATCTGAGCATGGCCATCTGTGCAAGGCACTGCTTTCAGCTTTTCTGGCTCTGAAAAGTTACTCTAAAAGTAGAGATGGGGAGTCAAAGGTAAGGTAAAGAGACTTGCTCAGAGCAGCAGGGTGCTGTGCATGCATTCTGAGCATTAAATCAGAGGGGTTTGGTCTTCCTGTGACAGGACTTGTGGGGATGCTATACCAGGTATGTGATGAGTAGTAGACTCTGACTGATTTTATGGTGTTGAATGATAATAAATTCAGGCACTGTGGACTGAGCTGGAGTGCTCTAACCTGCAGTATTATCATTGCAGCTGCAAGCTCAAGTGCCTGCTGAGCACTTGGGTTTTCTCTCATGGACACAACAAGCTGCAGCTACACCTGATGGCCAAGGATTTGCCCCATAATCCCTGGCTGCTTCTGTTTGCTTTCATGAAGAAAGATCCTAGGATGCAGCTGTGCATGTGTGTGAATGAGAGATTAAATTTTGCTGATAATTTTATCACACAAACTGTGTCTGTTTCCTACCTGATGCACTTTAAGACTAGGATAAACCATCTAATATAATCAGTTATGTAGATTCCCTGCACTTACTTTGCTTCATGTGGGCTTTGGAAGTGGGGACTATAACATTAAGAGTAGTTTCCTTGATAAACAGTTAAAATCAGCCACTTTTATAGTTTGCTGTTTCCTGTGTGAATATGAGTTGGCATAATTAGTTGTAAGAGCCAGAAAATAACTGCCTATGTGTGACAGATATTTTTTTCCCCTCCTAACTCATCAGCTAAGAGAACCATAACTGTGGAGACTGTAGGAAGATCCATACCCCTCCTGCTCCTCAGGGCTTGATCTGCAGTGGCCAGTAAGCACAACTCAAAGTAGATTGCAACTGATTCACCAGCTTCATTAATGCTAGCAAACAAGTAGAAGTTGATAAAATAATGAATCTTCACTTGGCAAAAAAGAAAGGAGAAGATTAATGAAATTTTTTGGCTGGACAGACTCACCTACTCCTACTGATCTAAAGGTGACAGCTGTATGGTGGAGAGAATATGAAGCTTTGAGGAAACAGAGTTCTTGAAGCAGAACTGCTTTCTTCCAGGAGGACAGTGGAGTATTTATATTTCAGAAAGGACTGAAGGTGCCTGAGGACCTTTCTCAGCCCAGGCCACTCATCCTACTCTGGGCTCTATTGTACCATCTTCTCCACAGGGCAGACCTTTACGAAAGCTTCAGGGTGTCAGGGAGATATCTCTGGCCCTTCAACCTCAGCTCTAGCTGCTTTTCCTTCACCCTCTGAGAAGTGTAGGCATTATTTGCTCCCTGCTGAGGTGTCCCCAGGAGCTTATCCCTGCCCTGGGCTGGGGATAAGGAGGCTTCCCATGCCCCTGCCCTCCCTCCAGGCATGCAGGAGTCTCCCATTCAGTCATTCTTTCATTCTTTCATTCATTCAATCCCTCTAATAAAAACAGGTTGGTGTGGGAGGCTGGGATCACCAAGCTTGGCAGAATTATCAGGCTCTGAAGGAGAAGTGAAGTTCACAGAGTGAGCCATGTCACACCCACAGCACCCAGCAGTACCCATCTCAATATGTGTTATTTTGCAGTAACATCCTAGCAACTGAGTCAGATAGAACATAAAACACGAGAACAAAGAGTGCATGTTAGAATTACCCTGAAGCATGCCTGAATTAATTATGCCTCTTAATTTTTTGGATAAAAATCAGGTGCTTATTTCATTATTTATAGCACAAAATGAAAACATTACTCTTTTATTTATTACGATGATGATTCTGCACAGATTGTGTTAGTTTTCCTGCTATCAACAGCAGCTCTGGAAAGCTTGACATCTTTCCATGCTTTTAGAGAGCCAGCAATGAAGTGGATTTTCCCTAGACTTAAACTGTAGTTTAGAAATTTTAAAATAAGAATTAAAAAAAAAAAAAAAAAAAACAAACAATCAAAGAATTTCAGTTTTGTGTGACTGGGGGAAAAGAGTATTTTAACTTTTTATCTAATGTGTGAAATAAGTTGTAATAACTATGCGGACTGCACACAACACAGAAGTGCAAACTATTTATACATTAATCTTGAAAACATGTTCGTGAGACAAATATATTGGCTACTCCACTAACCAGTTACAAGAAATTTAGATTTATCTGAGTACTTACCCCACAACCAAAAGAGGAGGTATGTGCTGTCATTCAAATTTCCTGAGATGATAAATATACATTTAAAATACATGTTTTGCCATCCAAATATTATCTAGAGAATTAAAATTAGTATGGAAAGGTAGTGTATTCTCCAAACATTTACACAGGAGCCTGTGAACACTCTCAACTTCAGATCAGCTCATTTAATTTCACAGTTCCCTTCAGTAAATAAAATGCAATCTGGCAAACTGTAACATGAAACGTTTCTGTAATCTGCATGTAACATAGAACAAAGAAATTTTTAAAAATGAGAAATCTGTCCCACAGTTATATCCCTTTGGCTTTTCTATCAGTAGAATTGTCCTGCAGTCAAAGTTGTGCTGCTTTAAATTTGAAATATTGTAGTGATGGATGAGTCATGCCCTTAATGTAATGATATGAGTAAATGAAAACTGAAAGGAGGTGCTCCTTTCCAAAGCTGGTTTAATGTTTCACAGTCTCCTCCTATTAAACTAGAATGTTTGCATTTATTATTATTTTAACCCATCTCTCAGTCCTCAATAGTAATAATCCTTGCATCCACATTAAGATGAGCTGCAGGAACTGTAGGAGAGCAATTGTGTTTATAACTGTAGATACAATTGATTGCCATATGAGCATGAGCTTCACATATAGGGTCTATTACACTGGGAAGAAATGTTTTAAGTGAATTCTAGAGTCACCTAAATTGATAGTTAAAGGTATGAAATTCAGCACTGATAAATGAAAATGCTTTTTTTACACAACACATGATTTAACTGTGGGCCTGTCTGCCAGAGCAAATTGTTCAGACTGAGATTTAGGATTCAGATTTGGATGTTTATATTGAAATCAGAAATACCTAATGTTATATATTATGCAACACATAGTGAAAAGGATATTGAACCACGTGTTCTAGGATGTAAATCGGTCTCTAACTGCTGGGGAGCAGGATATGAAAGCAAGCTGCTTACATTTGCCCAATAATGAGCTTTTGCATATCTCCTGATATATTAAGTACTGATCAGCATCAGGCAAGAGCTGCTGCTTTGGTTCAGACACAGAACCAATTGTTTCCAAAGGTGCTTTCTTATACTCTTCCTAGCAGGAAGATGTTGCACCCCAATTCTTTAGTCCAGGCTCAGAAAAGCAAGGCAGAAAGACCTTCAAACATACAGCATCACACCATTTTTCCTCCAAAGATCCCATTTAACTTTCCTTACAGACAGGCAGGATTCAAGATCAGTCTGACGACTTCTTTTGTAAATTTAAGATTTTAAACTGGTCTGCAGAGCATGTTTACATAACTCTGATTTAGGAAGGCATGGAGTTGCAGACCAACACCTTTGAGAGAGAGGGTAGGCTGCATGAAAAAGCTTTTGACCCAATACTGTCATGCCTGTGGAGCACAGATACTTAATAAAAAAATCCCATTATAGGTATGACAGAAAAAGTGTTTAATTTGAGCATCACTGAAGAAAAATTCTTGATTATTTCCAGTTGCTACTCAGTGTTTTATATCATGGAAAGATCTGATAGCACACAAAACTGCATGTGCTCCCTCTGTTTAAACCACAGAAGATAATGCTGTTCTGGGCTACACCTAATATATTAATTTGGTTCACAAGACCAGAGTAGAGCTAATCAGAAGTAGATGCCCTGGTATTGTGCACTTCAAGTGTCTGTTGGTTGGCTACTGCTGGCTGCACTGTCCTCTAAAAATGACTTGGCCTTCACAGACTTGCTGTTTTACAAAGTGGTCATCACTACTCCACTGTAAATTGCCTGAGGCAGCTTTCCTCTTTTTCCCACATCTTTTAGCATCTTTCATTTTCAAGTGTTTTGTCTCCCTCTGTAAAGTCATTAAGACATTTTATGAATTTCTGGTACAATAACTAGCCTGAAAATGATATTTTGAGTGGATTTGATAATTCACATGGACTATGAAGTCATAGATTAAAAGTGGTGTTAGGTGGCAGAGCCAGGAAGAAAATGGATTTTCTCTTCCTGAAAAGATGCCTCATTTTGAAATAATGAGAAATGTAATGATCTTGTAATTATCTATATTTACCTTTATCCATTACCATTTACCATTAATATTATATTCTATATTATTAACTGGTGGCCACAATGTGCTGTTGGGGTGTGACCTCTTTTTCTGTTTTGGGTAAGTCACATAGCAAATACTTAGATCTGCTTTTCTGCTGCTGCTAAGAAACACCTCTAAGAGTGCCATGGAAGTTGCCATGGCAGGTGTAAGTCAATGCCAGCAGTTCCAGAAGTCTTTATCCATATCCCACCAAGAAGGCAATGATTTCAAAGGGGTGGCTGAGCATCCCTACCTTCCTGGAGTCTATGTTGAAGGGGAAGATGCTGCTCTTACCCAGCTGACAATCAGTAGTAGTGCAGTATGAAACAGTTCCAGCCCCAGCACTTTCAAAGTCACCATCATTCCCACATCATAGTGTCTTTAAGAGTACAGATGCTGCAAGTCCCAGGAGACAAGTATTCTGGGCTTCTGGTAAAATTGGAAGAAGTTATGCAAAGCACAGATAGGACATTCCTAAACTGGAAATAAATAGTGCAGTGATTTGCAAAGCATTAGCAGCACTATCCCTGCAGTAGATGGATAGAGGCTGAACACTCACAAACCCCAGATATATCCTGTAATAACAAATACAGAGCTAAAGTAAAAGCAGAGGGAGCAATATGGTTACTATCTGATAATATATCTACCCTCTAGCCACTGCTGAAAGACATTCTAGCCCACGCTAGATTTAAGATGGATGAGAGGTTTTCTGTCAAACAGGCAAGGCTTAAAAGAGTAGAGGAACTGAAGGTTTGATCTTTAACACCAGATGGAAAAGAGAAAGATGAAAGAAAAGTTAATCAGAGACTTTTCTTAAGCTCTACTGATTACTGGAAAGCTTTTGACATGGTTTGTAGTATGCAGAAGTGAGTGGTGAGCCTTGATATTAACCAGCTCACCTAACAGTTTTTTTCCCCCTGAGTTTAACAACTCGGTCAGTAGCCTGCTGGTGACTTACTACAGTTTCCATTGCTAAAACTGACAACTTTCTCTTTTTTTCTTCATGACCTTCCCAAATGGCACTAGCAAATTTTTCCTTTAAAAGTCAGTCTCATCCCTCATGAAACCAGCAATGGAAGAAGGTCAAGGAAAGAAGTGATGATCATCTCCCACGATGCAGAAACTGCTTTATGAGCAGGTGCTTTAGGTCAGTTATTTAAAGAATAAGGGCCCAAGTGGCTTTTGAGCAGATGATCTCTGTAAAGGTTTAGTGCTTTTGGTCCATTCTGAAGAACGAGTTCCACTCTTGTTCTTTAAGCCACACAATACCCAATGTGCTGGACTGTACAGGAGGAGACAGCTGCAGGGTCTGCTCATCCTCAAGTACTGAGCAGCCCTCAGGCATGGGCCAGTCCTTGGCTAAATGTTCCCTCCTCACCTGGAGAAGCGCATCACGTATCGCAGTAGAAGTGGCCAGCACAGAAACTCAGTGCCCTGTGTGGTGGAGTCTGAGGTACCTTTTGAACCAGAATTACCCAGGCTGCAGGCAGGGAGTGATTGCACCCACCAGATCTGTAGCATTCATCACAGTCTCTCTGAGACCTGAAGTGATGACCCAACAGCTCATCTCTCCAGGCAGCACAATGACTTACAGCACCACAGAGCTGCTCTTCATCCTCACAGCTCCCTGCCCAGGAGAAGATGAGAATGATATTATCAATGGTTTGCACATGGGCCAGAAGAATATGGGGTTTGGTTCAAGGTCACACTGTCTGTGTCTCAGAACTGAACTCCTTAAACAAGACCTTTCTACCTCATTCTTATATCTAATGTCTATGAGTGTATTCTTCCCTTAGGGTTTAAGCTGGACCATTGGTTCCCAACTTTGAAGCAGTTTCCTGCCTTTCCATGGCATGAATTTTGAGCTCCTCCATTGAAAGCATATGGGCTTTTCCTAGCAAGCAAGTGAATCTACAAACTTGGAAAGGCATGTGAACCAGAGTTTGAATCTCAGCCAAACAATTTGTTCTGGCTTTAATCAAGATGTCTTCTTTTAACTTCAAATATCGTTTTTTAAAATCCCATATCAAAACTTCTAGTGTCACACTATGAAATCAATAAATGCTACCAGTCATTCAACTCAGAAGTACTTCAAAGCAGCCTGAGTGATAACCATTATTTTATTTTTAAAAATATTCATCAAAGAGATGCAGTTAATATGAAGGCAAAACACAATTAACAGCAACAAAGAAATGTGTCAGTTACATTTTGAACTTGGAGAATACCATGAATCCTGCTACTAGTTTTGCTTTTAAAGTTTCTCTTTTTCCATTCCTATGTTGACATATTTTAATATTTCCCTTTTTCTCTTCTCATCTTATCTAGTAATTTAGTTGGGCAAAAACTAGTTTTGATGCAGTCATTTGATTAATCATATATTTGGTGTTATTTCACACCTTAAAAAAAACAGATTTTTGAATCTGAATCCCCTACATAAAGTGCTGTGTGAGGGACCAGTCCAGGCTGAACTGTGCAATTTAGTTGTGTGTTGAAGTCTCATCAAGTTCAATGGCTCTATGTTTAAAGCGAAGTATGTGGCTATAAGCATTCCTGAGTAAGGGTCATGGATTTTTATCTTATTCCATAAATATTTCAATGGAAAAGCAAGGGAAGTGTTCATGAGTAAAGCTGCAATGTAAGTAAAATTTTAAGCAAGGGTTTTGTTCATTAATTATAGCAACCACTGTATAATTTAATTGTGTTTTGTAGTGGTACTTAAATCTATGTCTTAGAGATAGTTGGACTGTAAGAATTTTGATAAGTGATTGTTTTTTTCACAAACATTTTTTGTAGACTCGGAAGAACTGAGGTATATTTTTACAGGAGATAGATCTGGGTTTTGTTAGACTCAGATCACTGAAGTCAGGGAACTAGCAGGGAGAGGCACATCTGTATGTAGTTTTGGGGGAAGTCCTCTCACCTGGCTTTGAATGTCCCCTGGGCTTTCCTCAGGGGCAGCAGAGCCTGTGGCTCACCCTGGGCTCTCCTCACAGGCAGCAGAGCAAGATCAGCACTTTCAGTGTGTCAATCCTCTGATTTGTTTTAGGCATTGATTTGGGGAGAAAATGAATAATGTCGTAAAGTGCCTTTTCTTGCTGGGGACTATGAACGTCTTTAGGGCTGAGATTCAGTCACTCACACTTTTTTATTTTGTTTGAGGTGCCCTACAGTACCTCCCTGTCCTCCATGCTGCCCCAGTGCAGGCCTCTCAGAGATCCTATAGGAATAGCTTGCATGTCCCAGAGGAATCTAAGATGCCCCAGAGGCCTCTTTTTAGGTGACTGAATCCCTGCCAGATGCCAGCTCGGGTGCAGATGCTACCTCCAGCTTGGAACCTATGTAGTGGGCCTATGAAAAAATGGAAAAAATGGGAAAAAGGAGCATAGGCAGTGCCTGGAGGTTCAGGCCAAATGAAACCTGGGAACATGTTCCCCAGGGAAAAGATTCTGAGAAAACTATGGCAGCAGCTCTTATCTTTTAAACTGTAAATCTTGACATCTGACCTCAATAGCTGAAGAGTTTGAACAAAGAATATCCAATGGCTTAATTCTCAGTTGAAGGTCAGGATTTCCAGTGCACAGAATATTTAAAAATGTTAAGATAAAAATTGGAGAAAACTATGCTATTGGGGTGTGTGAATCCTAGTTTTACCCACAGAAAAACAATGAAAAGAGGCAGAATGAGATGAAGTAGCCAGTTTTTACCTCCTATCTCCCCATCATGGGTGGGACCACAACACAAACATGTCTTTCTGTCACATTCTGTTCCATGCTGCTCTGTGGAGTTTTCCTGGCTTCTCCACTGGTGTGGTTCAGTGGCAGGGAGTGAGGCCTCCCTCAGTGATCCATGGGGCTCTCTGTTGCAGGTGTGCACAGCTGTGCCAGCAGCCAGCAGGTTGGTACCCTGCTGATTATACACAGATTTTTCTTGTACACAGCGGCGGCCTAAGCTGCTTTGTGGGATGTGGTTCCTGTTCAACCCAGGCCCTGGCCAGTGCTGGGGGCTGCCAGCCTTCTGCTGGACTTGTGCCCATGGCAGGAGTCCCCCCAAGTCTCTCTGGCCATTGCTTTTCACACCTGGTGACTGGGCCCAGGCTGCCAAGCTCTGCCCAGCTTCAGCACCACCCTTGTGCCTTCTGCAGCCCCCGTGCCAACCTGCAGCTCAGCTGCAGCTTGTGCTTGTCAGAGATGCATTTCCATCCCTCTCTGCCTTCTCCTCCTCCAGTAGATTTATCTGGATGGGTTGAGTAGGGGTGCTTACTGACGCAGCTCCTGTGCCTTGGTCTGCAGCTTTCACCTTCTCGTGTTGATTCCTCAAGGAGCCTCTAATGAGATGATGGATATCATCATGAGATGATATGCAGTCTCTATGAGATGATGGATATCTCAGTCTCTGTACATTTTTAAAGCATAGTAACATGCAATTCAAATACAGGGTAAATCCACTCATCTGATTCAAAAAAAAGAAAAAAAAAAGGAGGTCACCAAAGAAGAATTAGTTTAAATGAAAAGTAATGGAAACACATCTGTCTGATTACATTGTGCTAGGAAAATTTCCAAAATGGAGCATAAACAACTTTCTCAGCAGCAAGTTACCCTGCCTGGGGCTTCTCATGTTTAACAGTTGGTTAGTACTGCCACCACCAGTTTTCCATCCTCTTGTCCTCTTATCCAGTGATAATCACCAGCTACCTCAACTTGGGTCATCCAGTAATGGGACCAAAGGCTAGAGCACTAGTTGCATGTTGAGAATGGATTACTACTGAGGGAATGACACCATGAATAAGAAAATGCTTATTTAGTTTTAATCCATGGCTGTGTCATATGTTTGGGGTTTTAAATGCAGCTAAGAGTGACTATAGTATACTGCGTAGCCTTAACAACTTTAGTCTGTAAGATTTCTTAAAAATGAAACATCTGGGGAACCTTAAGTCTCTTTGAGGGTCATTAAGACCCTGGAAGAAACCCAAAAGGAACGTTCAAAATCTAGATACAAGATGATTATGGTTTGGAGTCATACACTTCACTCCTGGCATAGGACTGGTGTAGAGTTAGGTGTGGGGAAGGGTGGACTTTCAGAGCAGTCCTGTTCATCCCAGAAAGTCTGTCTGTAACTGGTGTACAAGCACCACCTCTAGTTAGAAAGAAAAGGAATTGCACCAAGGATGCTTCAGCAGTGGCTGGTGAGCTCCAGGAGGGCCTGCCCCCTTAGATCTGGCAAGCAGATTTACCTTCAGTTTTCCAACAACTCAGCCCTTTGTCTGACTGAACTTTTTTCTAACCAGGAATTCCAACTGCTTTGTAGTTTAACTCATTGTTCAGTACTGCTGTTTTAGGAAATTTATGAACTCTTTGATGCTGTCTTCTCCTTACGGAGAGGATATAACAGTGGGACATTGTGTTACGGTGTGTGTGCTTGGCACAACAGCCAGTAAATAGGATGTTTCTTGCTAGCTACATGATTTGTGGTATGTTTTCATCTTCCATCTTCCATATCATAATTTTTAAGTGTCCTCCTAGTCCATTATAGTTCCTTTGCCAGCAGTGTGGAAGTGAGCATGTTGTAGCTGTGCTCCAGCTACTTTCCTCACCTAGGTTGGAGTGCAGGGGACTGGGAAGGCAGGAGCTGGGGGAAGGGGGAGGTTGAGCACAGCACGGGAGGTTGGGGATGCCCCAGTTCTGGGTAAGGTGGAGAAGAACTGAAGTTTTAAGCTTGATCTGCACAGGCAACTGCAACTTTGCACAGCCCGCTGGTGTGTTCTGGCCATGGTGAGGGCAGCATGTTGGTGCTGAGTGTTAGTGCAGGAAGAGTGGATTATATTGGGAAGGCTTGTCTCTGAGATGGAGATGAGACAGCAGAGTGAACATGAGCCAGCAGGGTGTCCCCATGGCCAAGAAGGCCAATGGCATCCTGGCCTGTATCAGGAATAGTGTGGGCAGCAGGATCAGGGCAGTGATTCCTCCCCTGTGCTTGGCACTGGTTAGGCTGTCCCTTGAGTGCTGTGTCCAGTTCTGGGTCCCTCAGTTCAGGAGGGACATGGAGCTGCTCAAACACATTCAGAGAGGGGCAGCAAGGCTAGTAGTGAAGGTTCTAGAACACAGGTTCTGTGAGGTGTGGCTGAGGGAGGTGGGGATGTTCATGCTGGAGAAGAGGAGGCTCAGGGGAGACAACATCACTCTCTACAGCTCCCTGACAGGAGGGTGCAGCCAGGTCAGGGCAGCCTCTTCTCCCAGGAAACCGGCAACAGGACAAGAGGACACGGCCTTAAGCTGCTCCAGAGGAAGTTTTAACTGGACATTAGGAAGAAGTTCTTCACAGAATGAGTGAATAAGCATTGGAATGGTCTGCCCAAGGAGATGGTGGAGTCACTGTGCCTGTGTTTAATAAAAGACTGAATGTGGCACTCAGTGCTGTGGTCTGGTTGGTCATAGGTTGGACTCCATGATCTCAAAGGTCTGTTCCAACCTAGCTGATTCTGTGATTCTGTGAACTCCTGGAATGGGACACATCTCAGTGCCTTGGTATCTACTAATATTGATCTAATTTGCAACTGTGTACATTTAGGATGGTAATGCTAGCAGGGAAGGAAGGTCCTCAGCTGTAACTAAGTTACTGTTCATCGGCTAATGTGTTTTCATGAACACTGCTGGTTTGCTTTTCGTACCTGCTAATGTGATATAGCAAAGGCTATTTGGTACTGTACATGCAAAGCTAAATCAGGCCTGGCAGGCAGCCCAGGAAGCCCTGCCACGTGTCCCAGCTGCTCACGGCACTCACGGTGTGCTCCGCTTCCCCAGCTTTGCTGCTGCACGTTTTTCTCCAGCTGCTTGCAAACAACAGAGATGTTGTGGTCAAGAACTTCATCATGATTTGGCATAAAATAAACAGATAAAGTTCATGAAGAGGGTTTCTTGCAAAGATAGACTGAGTCTGCAATTCAGTTTTTCCTGTTTTTTCCCTAGTTTCAAAGACAAATGTGCCAGACTCCTCCCTGCACAGGTGAAGTCAGCAAATTGGTGGAGACATTACAGAGACTGACTTTCAGGAAAGGGGGTGAAATTATTTTATTTTTTTCAAATTCTGAGCACCATTACCCCTCACCTCTGAACCAAGAAAGACTTTACGTGGTGTCATAATTTAGCAAATTACTTCCTCAAAGGAAGGTCAAACATTTTACCATTCGATCAATAGGAAGCGACTTACAAATCATGTGTATTGATCATTGTAATCATTCAGAGGAATGTAGGGCAGACACTAAAATCACATGCACTTAGTCTTAATTGCCCACATTAAAGCAATTATGTCCCAAAACTGTCATTGTCTAATGCTATGCACACTACCCAGCATGGTAACTTTTAGCCATACATATTTAATCATAAATCGGCCTCTTAGGTCTATTGCACTAAAGACTTACAATATTGCTGTAATTATGCAAATAGAACTATGTCTTTTTTCATCAGAGTGTAAGATCATGTTGCTTTGGGGAGCCAAGTGGAGGAAAATAAACCCCTATATTAATTCAGCTGGTATTTAATACATATATTTTACGGCTGTGCTATGTGTTCATGACACAAGTACTTAAAGTGACCTTAAATTGCTAATGAACAGAGAGCCTTTGAAAAAGCAGTCACAAGTCAAGGACTTGTAGATAAAACTTGTTGAGAGGTACATTGATGGTAGGCTTGTGTCAGGAGAGTGCTATTTGTTCAAGGATGTTTATAAACATTATTTTCCAGAGGATCATTTCAGCTAAAAGTGTCTCAGACAAATACCAATTGGTAGAATTAAAATAAATGTCTTCTGATCTTGTTAACATAAGGTGGGTGCCTTTTTCCTTTTGTCAAGGAAGCCAGTGTGTTGTCTCAGGAAAATTTTGTTTTGATGAACTAAAGATTGGTCAGGAGTATATTCCTTTTACCATCCCAGAAACTATTTCTAAACAGATCTGGAAAATGAACAATTCTTGGTATGTTACATACCATGTATTTTGCAAATAAGAATGTTTTAAATCACAGTTCTTATCTAATATGGAACAGCCGAATTTTAGAATTTCTCAGAAAACATGAGCTAAAGTCCCTTAAAATTAAGGAGAGCAATTTCTCCTGCCATCCTGGGCTGAGATCTAGACTTGACTGAGTCAAATCCCAAGCAGCTTTCCAGAAAAATCATCTAACACAGCCCAGAACAGGTCATGGAAAGAAAAAAATGCAGAAGAGACTGCATTGCAACACAAGAGAGCAAAAGGAAGAATCATCTACAGGCTGCTTTCACTTTGTGACTCCCCTCTGAAGGAGCACAGAGCAGGCTGTGCTGTGGCTCTGCACGCAGAGGCACAAAGGGAAGGGGCAGAGAGGGAAGACAGGCTGCTGGAATTGCCAGGTACCTCCACGTTACCATTTCCTGCTCCTCTGAGCCTTATTGGAGCCTGGAACATCACATCATCTAGCAAGTGTTGATCACATCGGTAGTTCTGCAAAATGTTCTTGCACCTTCTCAGTCTTCAGCACGGTGGGCTGCTAATACACAGACCTGAGGGTACTTCTGAGAAACCTCTAAAGGTAATGAGACATGCTGTCTTTTTGGCAACAGGCTCCAGATAAAGCATGTGCATTTTTACTGGGAGACGTGCAAGCTGCAGATCTCTCAACAAGCTTCAGAGCTGCAGGAATGGGGAGCTGTGCATGGAAGCTAAGAGCTAAATTGATTCATTCCTGGAAAGATCTCTGACTTCAAATCTCAAGCAAACTTATTTTAACAAGTTTTTGAAAATGTCAGCAACATTTCTGATCTTCTGGTGGTCTCAACCTGTTCAAAGCAGCAATGTGTAGAGCATAAGATACCCTGTAAGTGACATGTGTATCCAGGTGGGCACTTAATCACAAGTAATTTAGTATGGGCTATTAAAAGGGAGAAAGTAAGTAATTTCTCTCAGAAGCCCTTAGCCCCAAAAGAGTGATTCAAGCATTAAACACCGAGTAGAGGAGAAAGCTGTTTCAGTGGAGGAAAAAGGACATAAAATGGTTGCACCAAATCTGATCAGAGTACCAAGCAGGTTACATACTGGCCCTGGATATGGCAAATTTGGGGGAATCTTCCCTGTGTCTCCATGCACAGCTGGGTGGTGAGGTGCTGCAGCATGCCTGATTGCTCGGGAATCCCAGCACTTCCCGTGCTCGCTCGTTCTTTCAAGTAGCAATGAAGTTGTTTGGCTGGATCCTTTATGAAAGTTAAAATTGGTTTATCATTTTCTTTTTGCTTCTCACACCTTATCTAGTTTCTACATTCTTCCCACTTCAGTAGTCAAAGTGATTGAAAGCCGAAAACTGAGCAGATCTGTCCCTGCAGCAACTTTCCTGGCGTTTCTCATTTACCGTTTTATCAAATGGGCTCTTTGTCTTTGCAGTCCCCTGATGTTGCCTCTGTTACACGGTGATATTCTTCAGGTCATGGGGGTTAAAAGGGGGCTAAAAAGGAGATCATATTGGACTTGCTTTACACAGACATGTAGCATTAGACCCAACGCCCAATAGAGGAAAGATATACTACTCCTATTTGATGAGCAGCAGGCCAATAAATTCATTAATCATCATTTTATGCCTCATCAAACACTACCCAAGTTCCTCCATGGGAGTTATACAAATTAGCCACTGAAAAGGCAGTAATTTTAGTTTAGCTAGGTAAGTGCTTTTTGATTGCCTTCCTGAACAATGCTTCCCTTGACAAGCTAATAAATCAGCCCTTTCTGAATCAGAAGTGCAGCAAGTGCGAACAATAACTCCACATAGTTTCTCCGCTGATTTCAGCTGGAAGGCCTAAGAGGATGATCTGGGATCAAAGTCTCTTACTTTATTGCAGAGCAAAAGCTTTCTTTATGAAGAAGAGCTACAGAGAAATGAGGGAAGGGGGATTTTTTTAATCAATTAATGAGAGAAAAAGTCTTGAAACAAAAAGGAGGCCTAAGTCTCCGATTGCAGGGGTGCTGGGAGGCCGGCAGGGCAGCTCGGGCAGGAGGCAGCCCTGCCGCAGGTGAGGCTGAAGGCATAAATTGAGGGGCTGCTCCTGTGGAGAGTTACAGATTACCAGGGCGAGCCAGAATACAGACTGTATTTAATCTGCGACCAATTGATTCCTTGAGTGTTTCAGGTATTTGTAGTGTAGGTTTAGATTTGTTGGGTGGCTTTACAGTGGGAAGCCTTGAGGCTGTACTGTCTTATCTTTTTTTCAAATTGCTGCCTTTGACAGTATCATTTTTTTTAACTTGGCCGTAAATCATTTCACTAATCAGCTGTCACCAGCCAACATGCATACATTGGCATTCAGCCGGAGAATTTGTTTTGGAAGGCCTTTAGCAACAAAAACTATGTTTGTATCAATAACCGTCTGTTAATGTCTCATGCATACGGATGTACAACACGGGGAGGAACAAGAGGAGACGGCAGTAACGGAGAACAATTTTGGTGGAGGGAAGAGGGGAAGGGCATTAATTGCCACGTAGGGCGCAGCCTCCCCCCGCCCGCCGCGGCTTGGGTGAGGCGCTACGTGCGGTAGCTGCGGCCCCGCCGAGCCGGGCTGCGCGGGGCTGCGCGGGGCTGCGCGGGGCTGCGCGGGGCTGCGCGGGGCTGCGCGGGGCTGCGCGGGCCCGGGCGCGGAGCCCCCCGCCGGTCCGCCGCGGCGGACTTCGATGCTTCCCTCTCCCCGAGTCTAGACCTGAGGTATTTTAAGTACAGTGTGACTCTTCTCCTCTTCATTAACTTTCTCTCCACACATCGCTGCATGCCTCTGAAAATAACTTGGCAAACTGGGAGCCGTTTATCTCTTTTATCTTGGGACCTGATCCAATTAAATAAGTGCACATTTACATTTGCATCCATCAGCCATGAGCGTGGAGAGGTCTGTGGTTAGCTTTAGGCAAATAAGAGCCAATTTCAGGGGAAAAGAGGTATCAGGACGACGCCGCTCCCTTCCCGTCGCGGACGCAGGGGCGAGCCGAGCCAGAACGGGTGCGAGGCAGGATGCGGCCCGGGGCAGGATGCGGCCCCAGCCGGCCCTTGCCGGGCTGCCCGCGCAGCACCGCCACGGCAGAAAGAGGTGGTTATTGCACAAGTGCCTGCATCAGCCCGAGCCGGGCTCCCGGCACGCTGCGAGTTCGCACATGCTCTAATTATAACAGATGAGTAACGCCGTGCAGAGGACATTTATTTTCTGGTAGTTGGAGGTGAAGAGATCCTCGGCTGAGGAGGCTGGAAGCGCCCGGCGGGGTCCGACCCCGGGGAGTCGCTGAGCACCCCATGACCAGCCTCCTGTGTTCGGCCCCGCCGAGGTGAACCGGCAGAGATTTCCCTGACAAAAAAGGGCAGGAGGAGGCGAGAGGGGCTCGGGCAGCCCCATCCGCCACGGGCGCCTCTCGCCTGCAAACTGGCCATGAAAATAGCACGGTTGTTCCCGTTGAGTACCGGCTATTTAGCGGGGGAGGGTGGCGGGGATTGGGACGGAGGTGACCGGCGGGCCGCGGCCGGGCCCTGAAGCCGCACCGCCTGCGCGGCTCTCCGCGCCTCTGCGACCCCCGCCCCCTCCTGCCCCTTGCGGGCCTCGGGGGACTCGGCGGCCGCGCAGGGAAACGCTTCTGCCTTCGGGAGGAAAGTAGAAGCGCCCATGTTGGGGACCCCGTGTCCCTCGCGCCAGCGTTAGGTGGTCCCATGGAGGTATCGCGGAGGGTGCTGGGTGCAGCGAGGGAAACCGAGGAGGTCTTTGGTGCCGGGGCTCCAGCCGCAGCCTCGGAGAAGGGCCGGGGACTGGGAACGGCGCTTTGGGCCTGCCGGGGGCGGAGGAGGCGCCTGCGGAGCGCTCTCGGGCAAGAAAAGGCAGAGCCTGCGCGGGAGCTTCTCCCGCGGCCGCCCCGTCGGGCAGGGCCGGCACCTCGGCCAGACGCGGCCCGTTCGTCCCTCGCCGGTCCCGGACGAGCCCTTTCCCCGGCAGAGAAAGGTCCCCGGTTTGAGTCGGGCCGCGCCGCCGGGCGACCGCTTCCGCGCCCGCGGAGGCGCGGTGGAGGAATGCGGGGACAATGCGCCATCTGTCACCGCCGGGTCGCGCCGCGGCCGGGAGCGCCGCCGAGGGCGCTGATTTATGCTGAATGCGCCTTAGAAGATCTCGATGTAGACTTTGTCTTTCTCTGTCAGAGCCAAGTAAAAAGAAACAGCTGGCCTGAATTTTTAGCACCCATAATTAATTAAGAGCTTCATTCCTGGGATTTGATGATTCAATAAAGCAAGACCCTTATTCCCCTATGTGATTCCAGTGAATATCTACTCCACTCCAATCCTTTTGGGTCCCAAGATAGGGCAGATTAACACTCTTTTTCTGTGGGAGAGAAGGGAAAAAATGCCTCAAGATTGCATCTGAGGCGCACACAAAAGGTAAATTCAAAACTGGCACTTGTTCTCTGCAAAGGCTCCTTATTCTCCGCCATTGATGTATTTGTGCCAGGTTTTAAAGAAACCAGAGGGGGGATGAGGAATTAACATATTGCTCATTTGGAAAAACAGCCGGTTCTGGTTTTGGTAACACTTGTTCCCTTGCCAGCCACAGATGTCCTTACTAATAATCGTGGCAGGTCACAGAAAAAGGGGAGCGGGAGGGGGATGGTGGGGAGGGCGGGCGGGCTCCCCGGCACTCCCGTGCCGTTCCAAGCCTGCCCCGAGCCAGGCTGCCGCTGCTGGGGCGGGCGGAACACTGCGGAGCCGGGCGCACCGCACCGCGCCGCCGGCTGAGGAATACCCGCGGCTGCGCACCGGCACTGGGCGCCGGCCGGACCGGGCCGTGCGGACGAGTTTTCCTTTGTTTTCTTTTAGGTTTTGTGGTTGGGATTTTTTTTTGTTTTGTTTTGTTTTTTTGGTTTTGTTTTTGTTTTTCCTAAAGTCATCTCAGTTTTGGGTTGAAGTTCCTGTACTTTTCCCTACTGCAAACCCCTGTGATATTTTTTATTCGTCTCTTTAAACTTGCTGACCGTGTGATTTCCCGTGTTTTCTTGGTGAAGGGGCTTTCACGTAGTTCCTAGGCACGGCAAGATGCTGCTCAGAACCTCTTGCCGGGGCGGGGGAGGTGTGTGGGGGGAGGTCCAATAAGCCAATTAGACGCGACCGCGCCGTCCCGGCCGCCGCGGAGGCTCCGCGCCGAGCGGGAGCCCCGTAGGTTAATCGTGACAATTGGAAAGGCAACACTCGCGGGGAGAGCAGCGGGGGGGATGTAAACACGGTCCGGGGTGTTGAGGGTCTAAATTAGGATTTGTTTTGTTTTTAAGCGTGAAGGAGGAAGCAGCAGGGCTGCGCCAGGCTCCTCGCCTCTCTCCCCCTCCGTCTCGTCAATTGAGAACCGAGGCTGGAGGTTCTGGGGATCCCTGCCGGAGCTCGGGGGCTGTGCTGGACCGCACTCCCAGCTCTGTCTCTTTGCTTCCAGGACTGAGAGAATTTTGCCGTGGATGGGATGGATGGGGGCAGTGGCTACAGCCCTGGCCTCGCAGTCCACCTGGGATCGGTCCTGTCATCCCGGGCGCGCTGAGGTGTGGGTAGGCCCATCAGGAACGGGCATGGCTGACCTCGGGACACTTGCCCGGGTTTCTCCGGGGAAGCCTCATTCTTCCCCGGGGTCAGGGCGCTTGGCTGGGACGGGCGAGGAGTGGGACGTCGCCCCGGCTCCCCGAGGCGAGCTGCGCTCCCTGCCCGGCGAGCTGCCGCTTTCCGCCGGGAGCCCCCGCTTGTCTCCTCTAGGGTCCCGGATCCTCGGTCCGCGGACGTGACCTGGAGACTGAGCTGTTTCTGCGGCCCCACGCGTGGGTCCTGCCGGGCCAGCCACGCCAACACGCTTGTCGGCCGCGCTGGAGGGTTTTGGGGGGGATGTTGGACTGTCACCTGGGGGACAGGGCGGCCCCTCTGCTGCACCCCGCTGCCACCTGCGCCGCTCGACCCGCGCCGTCGAGGCGGGCGGCATAGGGGTCGCGGCGCCCCCGTCCCATCAAGGGCCGTGCCGTGGGGCCCGGGACGGAGAGGGGAGGGAGTGGACACGGAAAGGGCCGAGCGGTTTCTTCCGGGAGCGGAGCTGCGCCCAGCGGAGGCTGAGCCGTTCCCACCTGCACCCCTGGGCAAGCACCTGCTGCCAGGAGAGCTGATGAAAGCCCAGTCTGGAGGACCCCACCGCCAGCCCCGCTCTTCCCCTTCACCTGCCCAAAAGGCGCTTCGGAGCGGCAGCGGAGCCCTCGCGCCCCAAACCTCCGCGGGGCAGCCCGCGGCCCTGCCCGCGCCCCGGGAGGGCTCCGCTCCCAGCGGGAGAGTCGCTCCCGGCTGCTCCGAGGGCTGCTCCTGAGTAACCTACGGCAGCTCTAACTGGCAGCAGGCGTTATTTTTATTTTAGGGTATCCTTATCCTTTCTTCTTTTTTTTTTTTTTTTTAAACAAATTAACATGCCAG
Source organism: Lonchura striata (assembly GCF_050655825.1). Lineage (NCBI taxonomy): Eukaryota > Metazoa > Chordata > Aves > Passeriformes > Estrildidae > Lonchura > Lonchura striata. The sequence continues at coordinate 15,373,436 of NC_140713.1, read as the reverse complement.
AGGCAAAAAAGACAAACGCTGCCCCCTCCCCCCTACTCTGTTACGGGAAAGAAACTGGTAAATTCGTGCTTATGTTAAAGAATGGCTATACAGTATATCTCCTGTGGCAGGGGAAAAGGGTGATGAATAAAATTGTTGTATGAAATCGTTTGGGCTACAATAATAGTTATGGTTTAAAATAGGCGACGGGCTGCAACCTAAAGGAAACGGTTAATTCCCTTAGGAATTTATACATCAAACGAAAACCGTATTGAGAGCGCTAATAGACCTATTCAGAATAGCCCTGAGTATAAGGAATAGGGCTTTTGAACGAGCGAAGCTCCTAAGCTGCTTTGCAAAATAGCTTTTTCAGAGATCGGAAGATCAGCTGTGGAAAGGTAGCACGACAATTAAAAAAAGCTAGATGAATAATTGAAACCTATTTATTTTAGGTTAGTCGTTCCTCCGCGGAACCTGTTGTCTCGGGAGCGCGGTCCTGAGGGGCTTTGTCGCTCCCTCTAGCACAGGGCGCTAGGGAGTTTCCCCGAGTTCCGCCGGAGGCGATCTCCGCCGGGGGGACGCGGCCCGCAGAGCCCGGGAGAGAGGCGGCCCGCGGCGCTTTGCCTCCAGCCCCGCACATCGGGGCTGATTCTACCCGAGCCAGCGCTACCCTGCCCCTTGCCGCCAGAACTTTATCCCGTTTTAAACAAGGCAGGTGAGTCCAATAAAACTCACTGCTATGCGAAAAATACGCCTTCCTGCAGGTCTCACCGACTGGAAATGACATATCCAACGGATGAATTCGAGCGTTTTTTTAAAAAATCATTTATCATTAATAAAATATCAAAATAACATACTATTATCCCAGGAGTATTTGATTATTTGCACGTTCAGTTGAAACAATTTTGATTTTAAACCAGATTGGCTACAAAAAATAGTATAACCAAGGGAATATAGACTGCATCTTTAAAACTCAAAATACAAACTACTATTTAAATTCCCGTAAAATATAAGTATGCATGAATAAACCTGTTACAGCTAATAAATAGGTTTGACAAAGTTGAAGAGATTAAAAAATAATTATTTGGCTCGTAAAGAAAAAAAAAATCCAAGCAAACGGAGGGGTGTCTCGGCACCAGCCCCAGAGGTCCCAGTCATACTCCTATCACATCAGCAGTGTCGATGTCAGCATACAGCTGACACCCCCAAAATCCACAGTGGACAAGGAGGGACCGGTTCCCGAAGCCGGCTGTGGAACACTCCTCGCCGTTATTTCTGCGCAGGGCACCGGGCTGCTCGGGCAGCCGCCCGAGCGGGAACTGACTTTTGGGGGGAGGTTCCGCGCTGGGGAGCCTCTAATCCGCTCGGGGACCCACTTCCCCCCGCCTCGGGCTGTGGAGCGGCAGAACGGGCGGAGGGGGCTCAGGGCGCTCTCTGTCCTCGCTCCCAAGGGACTTCGGGTGGCCGGGATTGCCCGGCGGCGCGGCCCCCGTCCCACCATCAGCCGCGGCGCTGCGGCCTCGGCGCGGAGCGGAGCGCGGCCCCGCGGGACTCCCGCACGGCCGAGCGGGCGGCGGGAGCCAAACCCGGGCCGAGTGTGACACCTACCTGCCAGCGCCGGGAGCACCGCGCCCGCGGCCGGCCCTGCGCGGGGCTGCGCGCCCGCGGGCCCCGCCGGGACCGCCCCAACCGCGGGCCGGGGACAGCGGGGCTGGGGAGCGGGGCAAGGGAAAGGGGCGGCGGGCGGCCCCCGCCGCACCGAGCGCCTTTGCCCGTGCAGTCGGCGGCCCCGGCTGCCGCCGCAGCACCGCTGCCGCAGCGACGCGGGCTAAATCTGGCAGAAAATCGAACTCATTAGCAAAGTTCACCAGCTGATTGCTTTGCATAAAACACGACACTGATTGGAAGTAATTAGGTTAAAAGATGGGACTGCGCTTCGATTTGGTGTTTCTAACAAGTGCTTTTGTGCGTGGCCTGATTTAAGCCTTCACCGCTGGGAACACAGCGTCCCTCCCGCACCCGGCCCCGTCCCGCTGCCGCCGCCGCTCGCCTCTCCTGGCCCCGCGGGAGGCTCTCGGCTCCGGAGCCCCCCGACCTTTTAAAAATTTCCTGCCACTTCCAAAAAGGCTTCAGGTACCACTGTGAGGTCCTAAATGGAGCCCCGCGTCTCTTTTAAGACATGCGTTTATTTTTCTGCAGCTATGCACATATCTGCCCGTTGCAAAAAGAGAGTGGTTTTGATTCTGTTAAAAATCTCTTTTAATTAAATATTTGCATTTTACAAAGGCGGCTGCAGGTTTGGGGTTTTTTTTAATCTAATACGTATAACCTATTTCATTTTTTGTCTCTTTTTTGCATTATAGTTTAACTCACACCCAAGGAAAAAAAACAATAGGCATAAAAAATTAAATTAAACTTGTATATATATATTTTAAAACTATGAAACAATTCGGAAAAAGACACAGAAATGTATATATTTATATTACGAAAACAACATTAATACCTGTACAGTTGTCTTGATTTCATAATTTACTTCAAAGATACTGTATTATCAATTTAAATACAAAAAAGCTACATTAAATATACAGAATAAGATTTAATACAAATCTTTCTTCTTTGTGTATGTGTGAGAGAGTGTGTCACTCGTTTGCTTTTCACTTGCTTAAGACATTTCTGGGCGATTTCCACCCAGCCATTTCAAATAGACTCTATAAACTTTTGAAGAGGGTGCTGGGAGGGAGCGGGGAGCTGGTCTTTTTCTGTTTGTTTTGTTTTTCTTTTGGTACTGGAAAAATAACTGCCAAAGCAATTTATTATTTCTCTCAAATAAATTAAAAAAAAAAAGGGAAAAAAAAAGAAAGGAACAAAACCACAGTCCCAGGAGGGGTTAGGGAGGAGAAGCCGATATTAAATGTTGGACATACCTTTCTTCAGTTCGTAAGGTGAGTCTTTGCAAAGGTCTACTTGGGACTGGCTCCTGATCATTTTAGTGTCTTTTGCCAGGCTCTCGGCTCTGCTGAGGACAGTCTGATTTAATCCATTGAAGTGGGCGCCGGGGGCGGCGGCGGCGGGGCCGCCGGCGGGGTGCCCGTGCAGGGCCCCGAAGGAGCCGTAGTTCGTGTAGCCGGGGTAGAAGGGCGCCGTGTAGTAGAGCGGCCGGGGCAGGACCGCCCCGTTGGGGAAGGGGCACTGCGCGGCCGGCGAGCGCGGCCGCGGTGGCGAGCGGGACGGGCCGCTGCCGCCCAGCACGGCGGGGCCGGGGGGTGCCGCCTCGCCGCCGGCCTCCTTAGCCTTGTCCGCCGAGGTGGCGATCTCGGCCAGCGACCAGAGCTTGGGCTTGGCGAGGGCCGCCTGCTGCGGCGAGTGGATGACAGAGGCGCCGGTGGCGGCGGGCAGCAGCGGGTGCAGGTCGGCGGCGTGCGGCGGCCCGGCGGCGGCGGAGGGCGGGCGGTACGGCGGGGGCTCCTCGCCGCCCGCCGGCGGCGGCCCGCGGCCCGCCGGACACGGTCCCAGCGGGGAAGCGCCGGGCGCCTTGTGGGGGACGGGCGGCCCGTCGAGCCGCTCCTCCGCCAGCTCTTTGCAATCCGAGTCGCTGAGGCCGCTCTCGGCCTCCCGGGGGCCGGGGGACTCCTGGAGGCGCTCGCAGCCCGGCGCTGCCTTGGGATCCGCCGCTCCTGGTAGGGGGAGAAAGGACAGGGGTGGGGGGGCAGCTCTCGGTCTCGCCCTGCGCCCCCAAACCCGCCCACCCACTTCGCCGCCCACCCTTCGGTCCCCGCCGTGGCCAGGCCCGCTCCGCTGCCCGCCGGCTCCCCCCGCCCCGGCTGCATGCTCGGGGGAACAGGCCGCCCCGCCACCGCCGCACCGCACCGGCCCGGGGCAGCCCCGAGGGCGCGGCCGCCGTGACCCGGCCGAGCCCGCTGTCCTACCTGTGTCCGGAGTTCCGGGGTCCCCCTTCTCCTCCAGTTTCTGGGGCTCGTCCTCGTCGTTTTTCTCCAGGTCGATGTTCTCCTCTTCCTCCTCGTCCTCGCTGCGGTTTCTTGGGGTCCAGGTCATTTTGTTCTCCTTCTTGAGCCGCCGCCGCGCGTTGGCGAACCAGGTGGAGACCTGGGTGAGGGTCATTTTGGTGATGATGGCCAGCATGATCTTCTCGCCCTTGGTGGGGTAGGGGTTTTTCCGGTGCTCGTTGAGCCAGGCCTTGAGGGTGGCTGTGGCGTCCCGCGTCGCGTTCTTGCGGTACGCGGGGTCCCCGTAGGGGTAGGAGCCGAGCGGCGCCGCGTACGGGTGGTACCCCAGGGAACCAGCCATGCCCGGCGTGTGGTCGTAGGGCGAGCCCTGGGGAGAGAGGGGAGAGCGGCCCGGCGGGGCGAGGTCAGCGGCCGCGGGGCGGCAATGACAGGGCAAAGGCAACACCAGGGCCTGCCCGCAGCCCCTGCCCCGCGCCCCGCCGCCTCTCCCCCGGTGCCGGGCCCTGCCCGGCTTGTCTCCGGGCTCTTTCCCGGGAGGAAGGGCCCTGGGGGCTCTCCGGGGCCCGTAGTCGGAGAACACCGGCTGCCTGCAGCAATCCAGCAGTTCTCCCCCAAATGCAGGCGCGGAAAAGCAAGTGGGCAGCGCGGCGTGGGGGCGGACAGCGGCAGGGGAACCGGAGCCTTTCCCCCGCGCTGCGATCACGGCAGACAACCTGCCGGGCCCAGGCGGCCGGGCTGGCTGGGCCGCTCCTCCTTGCCCAGGGACGGGAGGAGGAAAAAATAAAAGGAAGAAGAAAAGAGAGAAGAAGATAAAAGAGAAACAAACAAACAAAAAAAAAAATAAAAAGGGGGTGAGAAGGGCAAAAATAAAAAGGCAAAGGAAAATAAAAGGATACAGAAAAAAGAAAGAAGGAACTGTAAAACTCTGCCCTAAACATAGAGGAGAAGCTGAGCCAAAGTCGCCGGTTTTTGGGGGTAGCTGAGGGGCGTTGGCTGTGGCCGCAGCTCTGCGGTGTGGATGTCCCGCACTCGGACTGGCCCCGCGGTGCCCCGCGGGCGCGCACGGCGGCGCAGTGCCCTACCTTCCCCTTCCCCTTCCCTTCCCTTCCCCGCGCAGCCCCGCGGAGCAGCTCGCGGCCATGGGATTAGAGCTCTGCAATATTTAAGCCCAATTATCGCCGTGCAGGGGAAAGTTGCCTGGATTTATCACCCGGATTTCTCCCATCGCCGACCCGTTCTGAGTTCGTTCCCTTTTCAATCACAACAACCTAATTGTTGCAGAACTATGATTGGTGTTTTTTTATACATTTAATTTTTTTTTCTAAGGGAATGAAACCGGTCCCCGCCTGCCCTGGTCCTGCTCACCCGGGCCGTGCCGGCGGCTCCCCCCGCACCCGGCCCTGCCCGCCGCTGCCGCCAGCAACAGTGTGAGGCAGGGCACGGCGGCGATGCGGGAAAGTTGGGCGGCGAGGCGGGGAGCCGCGCTCCCTTTTGTCCCCGAGATCTCAAAAATAAAATGGGAACAAAAAGCAGGCCCGTGAGGGGGGGACAGGCGCCCACGGGATGCCGTCGTGCCCGGCGCGGTGTCGGCTGCCCGCGGCTGCTCTTACCACGTAGGAAGTGAAGGCGGCGGCGGCAGCGGCGGCCGGGTCGGTGCCGTACTGGAGGTGGGAGTTGTAACCCGGGGAAGGGGCGGTAAAGGCGGTAGATCCGGCATAAGGGGAAAAAGCGGAGCCCGAAGAAGATCTCCCAAGTTCATCGGTCCTGGGTCCGGAGATCACGCTGGTGCTGTACGCCGGGCAGGAATAGAGAGCCAAGGACGCTGACGGCTGGTACAAGTAACCCTGAGGATACGACATGGCCAGGCGCGCACATATACCCGGGAGCCCAAGGCGCCGGGAGGGAGCCGCCGCGCTGCCGGGCTGGGGCGGCTGCGGCCGGGGCTTCGCGGGCGCCTCTCCGCCCTCGCCAGCTGGGCAGAGGCGGCACCTTGCTCTGCGCCGGGGCTGCTGCTCCGCTTTCGCCTGCAGCGGGGCACCGCTTCCTCCTTTTTCTCCCCCCCTTGCTTTCCCCTCTTTCCCTCCCCCCCTCCTCTCTTTCTCTCTCTCTCCCCCTTGCACTGGGGGGCTTTTTTTTTCCCTTCCTCCTCGCTCTCGCTTTCCGAAGGGTCCTGCCAAGATGCTAAGTTGGAAATTGCAGCTCCTGACGCCTTCAGCACGGCCCGGCGAGGCTCCTCCTTCGCGGGGTGTTGTCAGTGGAAGGACTGGCAGGACCCCGCTGGGCTGCCGCGGCCGGGCCCAACCAGCGGGAGGGCTCCGCGCTTCCCTGGCCCTCCCCAGCGCTCAGAGGCTCAAGTGCGCCGGCTCCTGGATTGCAGTCACCTCCGAGCCATTTAAGATCAGCTCCAACTTTCTGCATGTGCTAAATACCGTGCGGAGCCGCGTTGCGCCGGAATGCAAGCCAATCAGTATATGAAAAAAAATAGATCTTTAATAAGATTTATTAGCGGCCCGGCTCCCCCTCTTCACAGCCACTCCTCCTCGTGCTCTCTGCCCCTGCCCCTCCCTCCGCTAAATCACTGGAGGTGGGATATACGGCGGACTGGTGGTGCTTAGTTTTGATTTTCTTAACAAAAAAGGAGGTTTTCGTCGGGGAAGAGCTGCAGCCCTGTCCCTGGGCTGCTTGGCCGGTCACTCCCGCGGGCAGGGGCCACCCCGCCACTGGACCTGTTGCGGCGGCTGTGCGGGCGGAGCGGCGGCGGGGTCCGGCCAGGAGCGGGGATCAGCTTCGCGGAGGGCTCGGATTTAGTCTTTCCAAGCGCCGGCCGCAGGAGACGGGCGGTCCGAGGGGAGCGGAGGGGGCTGAGATGGGTCCGCAGACACCGCTCAGAGCCGGGGCTTGCCCGCGGATCTAAGGAACACACCGGGTATACTCCCCCCGCCCTCGGCTCATTGAAGGGTCGAGGCGAAAGCAGATTAAAACCATATGAACCGGGATAAATCCCTGCCGATCAGAAGATGTAATCTCCTGTGATTCCACCAGATATATTTCCCAATAGAAACATATCCCGATTTATTCCCTTCTCGCATTTTTTTTTTTTCCCTTGCGGTTGAGGAAAGGAGCTGTTCCAGCGGCCGCGGATTCCCGGCCATCGGGATCCGCCGTACCTTTCTTGGTAGAGGGAGGGGGGCAATTTATATTTTCAGAATTTATTTTATTTTGTAACTTTTGCATTTCCCGACCCCGATGCTCTCGCCGCGCTCCCCCGCGGGACGTACGCGGAGACGCGAGGAGCAGGGGTGTGTTTTAAAACGGGCAGGCCGGGGCAGGAGCTCCCCGTGTCGCCGTGGAGGCGACACCGGCACCGCCCCGCTTTCTCCGTCCCTCCCTCCGTCTCTCTCCGGGCTCGGTCCCGGCGGCAGCATCCGCAGCCCCGGCCGGCGCAGGCTGGGCTCGCCGAGCGGCCGCGCTGCAGGGCCGGCCGGGCGGGGCGGGCGCGCTGTCCCCGCTCTCTTCGGGGGGCGCGGCAGGGCCGAGGCGGGGGGCGGGCGCTCCCGGCCGTGCAGCAGGGTCACCCCCGTCCCCTGCCCTGCACTACAGTACCCATCAGGCCGCGGCCCCGCCAGGCCCGCCCCCGGCCGGCCCGGCGCATGACTGGCTGTTCCCCGCCGGCGGCGGGCGCTCCGCTCCTTCCACGGGCCCGCGGAGCTGTCCCTCAGCGCGGGGTGTGGAGGGGCGGTGGCAGCACGGGCGCGGTTGCGGCGGAGTCCGGAGGCGGCGCTGACAGGACGGCGCGCGGAGGCGCTGCGGGCCGCGGCTGCCGCCCCCGGCCCGGAGCGGCCCGGCCGCGCTGAGCCCGGCCCGGAGCGGCCCGGCCGCGCTGAGCCCGGCCCGGCCCGGCCCGGCCCGGCCCGGCCCGAGGTGCGGCAGCAGCCCCGCGGAGCCGCTCGGGCGCTCGGTGTGGGCGCTGCCCCGGCGCGGGGCGCCCCCTGACGGGCGGCGCGGTTCGGCCCCGGCCCGCGCCGGTCCCGGGGCGCCCGGCGGGACTGGCGGGGCCGCAGCGGGATCGGCTCCTCCTCGCCGCTGTGCTCGGTCTGGCCGTTCCCTCCTCTATCCTCTTACGTTTCCCTCGCCCCCCGTTTTGTTTTTTTAATTTTTTTTTAAATTTTTTTTTTTTTTTAATGTGCAGTGTACGGAATTTCGTCTCTTTAAACTCCATGTGGTTCTGCCCCGGTAAACGGGACGCGTCCATCCCCGGCTCGCACGCTCCCTTACATGCTCAATCCACACAGGTGTGCACTTTCATCAGTTTTCGACTGCACGGTGTCACCGGTATTTGTCCCCGGCTTCATTATAGCGATCGCTCTGGAGCACTGCATTTCTTTCTCCACTCGAAAGCTCTTCTGTCATAATCCTCTGACAATCCCCCTTGTTCGGGGAGTGAGATATCATCTGGTCAAGTTTTATACATTTAACATTCATTTTCTATGTGAGTAGAATAACTAACTGCTTTTCTGTGCTCCTTTCTTTGTAGGAAGAAGCAGAAGTTTTAGCCATCTTCCCATGGCATCTGACTTTTTTGAAGAGGAGGTAAGGTTAACGTCATGTAAAATTACCCTCTTTATTTCTGATGTTCCACTAATCTTTCTTCTGTAGGCATACATTTTGGAAACTGTGGTGAGTTCATGCATACTTTCATGCCTTGCAAACATAATACCAGAGCTGATTAATAAACGGTAGTGATAGGACTCTTATGCCGTCAGGATTGTAAGTGCCTATCAAGCTAACATTCTCACTACATTATGCCACTATTATATTCTTTGCAATTTTAAAAGAACTGTAGATAATTATTCAAGATATTGAAACATTTAGTTTATAGTTCTATTGCTGTGGTTGTCACCTTCACTTTATATCAAATTTGAGACTCATTTCTTAAGGATGTCTCTATTTTCTGCTTTATTTGCACATTGATAGCTTTACTGAATGACTAGTCACAGCAACTTTTTCCTCTGATAGCAGCATATTAAAATGTGAAAGCCTAAGACTAATCTGCTTTTCAACCACTTGATGGAAGGGAAATAAGAAGTTTGTTTCAAGGCTCTTGTGTCATTCATCAGTGCTGTTAACAAATGTGGGGCTTGAGGATACATTTGCTGCTTCTCTGCATTTTTGCTGAAGGTACGTGCATTTGAAGGTATGGACGAGTTCTTGATATTAGGAGTTTGTGTATTTTGCAGCTGCCAATGAAACTATAACAGTGCAGGTTGATATTAAAATTCTGGACTTGGTATATTTTTCTCATAATTTTTGGGAGATAAATTGTTAATGCAATAGAAAAAACACTTGCCCTTAAAATCTTATTTAACAGTGGGAAAGATTTGCAGGCTGGCTGTGAAATGTTCACATTATTTAAATTTAGGCATGTGAATTTAGATTCAGCTTATGCAAATAAATAATTAAAATCCCTGTTTTTATAGCCTTCAGTCTGATCCGTTGGTCCTGCAAAGGACCCCAAAAGGGTCTTTGGCTAGTTTAGTAGCTGGACTCCAGTAGGTTTTTTGGTATGAGAGGAACTTGGATTTAAGATAACTGCACAAGACGTGACCCAAAATATAGCAACATTTGAATTTGCATATTTGTTTTTTCTACACTGATTTCCTTTGCATGATTTCATTTAGATTGTGCAAACAGGGTACAGCATAAAATGGCTTAATAAATCAGTGTATGAATGTGCAGTAGGGATCAGCTGAGAATATTTTCTTTCTGGGAGAAACAAATAGAAATAGGCAGAATGATCCTGAAAGTAACAGCAAACTATAGTTTAAAAGTACAGCTATTGGTAGGCTCTAACTGTAAGTGGTTTGATTCCAGGTGGCTTATAGTGAATGGAGTTAAACTTGGCTATCTTGGATATGATGCACCTTAATTAATTTAATAGCTACTTTTTGTTGAAACTTTAAAATCTAACGATCCTGTTTTTATTGCAGTCTTTAAAGATCTAATCGTTCTTCTGTGTGCCTGAGATGTAAAACTTAGTGCAAGAAGAGGCAACAGATTGGTTCCGTCATACAATTTTGTTGGGTTTTTTCGAGAGTACTTAAAAGATTATGATGGATAATACTGTCTTGCCAAAGAATGCCGACACAGGTGTTCATCATTATCTTAATTAAGATCCTGAGAAAATGTCATCTTTCGGCATGAATTATGAAGGGAGATGCATTAGGAGATAATTTCAACTTTTTTTTTCTTTTTACAGGGGTAGATGAGAAGGAGGCTGTTTTCTCAAAACCTTTTTGATATTTCTTTATCAGAATAGCTGACCTTAGACACTGAATTTGTTTCTTCAGTTCAATTTGGGACAATATTACCAAGAGATCTGTATGTGATGCTAAAGGGAATCCTCTTAAAGAAAAAAAAAAAAAGTAATTCCCCTACAAGATACCCTGTTTCATTTAAAACTGTTCTATTAAAAAAAAGAAACCTGTGAGACTCGGGTGGTAGTGGAAATTGCTGCTGGAAACATCTGATAAGAGATGTTTCACACAGTATATATTAAAGTATTAACAACTCATAAAAGAAAAATAAATACACGTGAATGTTCATTTTTGTAATTAGGCATGAAGAGAAAATTTTCTTTCTCATGTTTGCACAACCATAGAAGTAAAACTAATTAGCATGCAAAGAGGAGGGAGGGGCCTATGTCTATGTTAAATCAATACATTATTAACTATGCAGGAGCTAAAAAAATGCATGTAAAATACTTGCTGTAAAACTTAGGGGCCCTTTCCTGCAGACACCGCTGCTGCTTCCCTCAGGTACAATGCTGGAGTTCCAGGTCAGGCAGTGCAGTGGAAGTGCCAGTGTTTCATGGCTCTTAGCCTGGGTAAAGGGGGAACTCTCTGAGCAAGACACCCTCGGCTGCTCTGTTGTTTCTTCTTCTTGTATTTCCTTTGCCCAAGATGCTCCTTGTTCACACTCTCTGTGTTTGTGGTCTGAGAGCAAGGTGTAAACTCGTGAACACCTAGAATTACTCTTCTGTGCCTAGCATTTGGGTATTAGGCAGCTTAGAGTTTTCTTTTTCTCTCCAATCCTTTCTGTTTTAAGTCACTTCTTGTCTGCTGAAAGAAGTGTGATTATCAGTTTCAGGCTTTTTTTTTTTTTTCCTATAAAAAATTGCTTCAGCTGCCTTTTTAGTGTGTGGAATAAAATACAGAAGTGCAACTGACAAGTCTTTCAAGCACCTAGTTATTGTACTGAGCATGCAAATCCAAAGATCTTGACAGTGTCGTGGGAGAAGCTGAAACTGTATTTCAGTTTCCTTGAAGTTCCTGTAATTAACTTAAATGGCATTATTTGCTTGAATTTGTTGGCATAGTATGGACTAAGTTAATAATGTCTTTAGGATTTATTTTACTTACAGTTCCGTGGACATATGCAGAAAGTAGACTCTGAGCGAAAAATGAAAAACTGCTTTCTTTCATGTCTAAAACAGGTTTTTCACTTAAAGCAAGACACATCTACTGTTAGTTGGCTCTTGCAGCAAATGAGGAGCAGCTCAGTGGGAAGGTTGGCTGTTTTATGGGATGTACATGAGCCCATAGCTTCCCTCATGGTGGCAAAATCCCTTTTGGCTGCAGGTGCTGCAGCGTGGTGAGAGCTTCTGTAGCTGGAATCTGGCCTTCAGTGTGGGTGTTAGAGATGAGTGTCTTAATAGCAGTGTTGTGTTCCAAAGATTTTGTGCTTTATCTACTTTACTTACATATATTTGCAGTCCTTATGACTAGTGTTTGCAAGAGCTCAGCAGTACCTCTCTGAGGAGAAACATAAGCCGGGTAGCCTTTCTGGCCTTACACCCAAGGAATTCTTTTTAACAGTTCATAATTTCTAGGGTTTTATTAACCTTAGGGCTTTTTAGCCTGTACTCCTTAATATGGGTAGTGCAGATGTAAATGATTCTTGAAGCTGTTTTTTACAGATTAAAGTGAATGTATTTGTAGAAGCAGCATTTTTTTTTGTTCTTTTTCTTTATTATTAAATCATTGCCTGAGGAGAAAAACAAACCAGTTGGACCTTTAAAGGTGAATATGGATCATCATAACAGAGTTTACTGTACTAATAAACATGTGACTGATTACTCTCCTGCTCTTCCTGAAGGAGATGCACCTTTCTGAGCAATTTCTTTTTTCCCAACAGAGCAAAAACAAGCTTTTTCTTCCTGTAACCACATACTTTTCACATTATTTTTTAGCATTTCTAGTGCAGATGAAGAACACATAATTTACCTCTGAAGTATTCTCTGCTGACATCTACAGAAATTTTCATGCCCTTCAGATTTAATTTTGTGTAAAATAATGTATGGTATAATATGTAGGTCCTGTGTTTTCAATTAAGCTGTATTAGGTAACTATGCTTTTCTTTCATATCCCTTAGCAAAGTATCAATATCCAGATGGCAGTGTGCTGGGATAAAAGATAGCTACAGGCTTGGCTGCTACTGTGAAGCCAAGAACAAACATTTTAGCCTGTGTGATAAATAAAACCCAGGTTGAGACTCTCGGTGTATTGGAGTTGCACTAAATAATTCTACAGTGCTGTTTATTACTGGTTTCATTGGATAATATGCAGCTGTAAAACCTGCTGGAAGCTTTTATTAAGAATACTCTGTCATTATAAAAAGGTGCCTACGACTTCTTTATTATATTGGCAGTGCAGGAATTGCTTTGTTTGCTCAGACTTTCTGGCTTTTATCTAGGAAGGACCTTTCTGTCTCCCAGCTCCTGTGGGCATTAGGTTTCATGAATATCTCTTGAGAAGAGGACAGCTCTGTAGAGCCTAAGTTTCAAAAGTAATTTTTAAAGTATTATTTTTTCTTTATGCTTTTTTAAGTTTATTTCAGTATTTAATTTATTGCTTCAGTTAAAGTTCAGCTGATATTCCCTGTAATATACACTGTGCTACTGTGTCCCCAAGTTAAACTGAAGCTGAGTTCATCCATGTAGTTCTTTGAGAGGAGGCTGCAGAAGGGTGGAGAGACTTTTAGACTGGCTGAGAAGGGTTGGGAAAACTTAATAGCAGACAAGGGGCTAGACCCGGGTTTGTTTTCTCCTTGCATTTCTGGCACATCCTATGACCTGGATTTGTTCATGTAGCCTTCGCCTCGGTTTACCTAACAAGAACTCTGCTTGTCTCAGAAATGTTCAGATGTAAATTGGTTTCCATGCTCATATAATTGTTAGACTGTTGTGCTTTTGAGCAAGTGATTAATGCTGTTACTGTTTCATTAGCAAAATGCCATTAAACTGCCCTGTTCTTCAGATCTTTGATTTCCATTGGCACCTGTTTGTGGTGCACCTCTTGGAACATGAAGGATTGAACACTGCCCAGTGGGATGTGGCACTAACACAGTTTCTGTGGGATTTAACAAACATACTGGTTCAATGGGTGAAGAAGCCCTTGCATTGTTCAGTCTGTAATCCTTGTATATCAGAGAAACATGCTGTCTGAATTAGTGACAAATACTGTATTTTTGTTCCATCCCCCATTCTCCGTGTGTCCCTTTTTTTTTTTTTTTTTTTTTTTTTTTTTTTTTTTGTCTTTCTAGATTGCACCCAGGAGAGAAACAGTGAGATGCACAGTGGGGAAAATGAACCCAGCAGTACATCCTATCCTGTACCTGCCTGAATATGGGAAGAGACCTAGTACAAGGCAGAATGCAGCGCTGGGCTTGCAGTATTTTTAACCATATTAAGTCCTGTTCAGAGTTAATGGTAAGTAATCTGCTGTGAGTATGATATGATTCATTAAGCAAAGCATTAGAGCAGGGGCACTTTCCTTTGTGGTGTTGGGTTCAGACACTTACAAAATGCAGAATTAATGTTTTCAGATACATCAACCTTATTCCCATTTCTGTTGAGAAAATTGCACAGTGCATGTAATAAGTATGTTGCTTTCTTTCTATTTTTGTCCTCTCCAGATGAGCTCAGTGAGATGGTCTCAGAAATGCTGAAGAAGGGAAGGACAGAGCTGGAAGGCAGGAGCTGTTTCAAAGCAGGATTCTTCATCTTTCTGTAATGCCCAAGCATGAAGACGTTATAAACTTCATTAGGTAGAGTATTGCTAATAGTGTCCTATCAGTAATGTTGCATGATGTAATATGGCATTGCTGTATTGTTTAGTGATCATGTGGAGCTGCATTAAATAAATGAACATATGCCAGTGACTTAAATGAACATTATGAGTGAGAGCAGTAAATGGAGAAGGTGGGTACTAGAAGAAATGCTAGTAGCTTTTTTAAAGCATCTTTCTTTTTTCAGCTCTTTCCATAACCAGTAGTGCTTTTGTTTCTTGATAAAGATGGAAAAAAAAACCCAACATCTTCTCATTCAAGAAATTGAATCTAGTTCAACTTCTTAACCAGAAAGACTTCACAGTCCTACCAGCTGTTAGAGCATCTTAATGCTTTGTCCAGCAGGAAATTGCACTCATGGTGCTGACCTATTAACTTCTGCAGTGCAGCAGCATGTGCTGCCCTTGCTCCTCAGGGCTTGTGAAATGTCTGCTGTGGCACAGCCCTCTGTGACCTCTTGCATTGAAGGATGGAATTTGTGAGTCCTTTTCTGTCTGGAGCTTGTGGGAGCTCCCTCATGAGCCAAATAGTTCTGAAATAACTGCAAAAAAAAGATCTGACAGTGTTGTCTGAGAGATGTGACTGACTTAATTATTATTAACATTTATTAAGTGCCTTACAATGGAGTGGAAGAGCCATTGCCTTCCTTTTTACAAATAGGAGAACTGGCATGTAAGGAAGAATGAATCTCTTCTATCTTCTGCAATTCTTGACCCACCTAATTAGGTGATTGTCAGAAGAAATGAGAAGCTGGCTCAGGGGAATGGCACTGGGGAAGCTGCCGCACGTTCTGTGCGCGCCGTGCTTCGCTCACACAATGGCTTAGCAGGGTGAGCCAGGCTCCCCTCTCTGTTCCCTGGGCCAGGGAGGAGATGGAAAGGGGCTGAGGAGCCTGAGGCTGTCTATTGGATAGCTTCATTATAGATCTCATCCAGGGAAAAAGTGGGGAAGTGCAACTCATTTCTAGGAGCTACTCTGGTTTTTAGCAATTCCTCACCCACTGCCTCCTCCCACCTCCTTTCGGTTTCCTTTCCCCACAATAAGCTGATTTTCTTCATGGCTGATATTTGCACTTAGTTAGCCTCTAAGGCACTAACTGCTGCTTCTGGTCTAAGACTTCAGTTTCTTTTCTTTTTTTTTTTTTTTAATAATTTATTTTGCTGAGAAAGGGAATCTGTCCAGCTGCTACAAACAATAGTGGGCTTGATGTATATCAATAAAGAGTTAGAGATGTATGTTTTCCAAGTAGAAGATAAAGAGACTTAAAGCCTGCTTTAAAGGAAGGCAAACCTTGGAGAGGTTTACTTAGATGTACAATATGCCCTATTCTTTCATTTTTAAAAACGGTATTAAGGGATTTTTTTCAAGAAAAGAGAAAATAATTTCATCTTTTGGTTGCATTTTTTTTCTTAGTCTCACAGTTGTAAGATAAATATTCAGAATTAGGAGTTGCTAAGGTTAATGTGATTAAAATGAGTATGTGATAACGGGCTCTGCACATTAAAGATTAAGAGCTCAAATTATAGACTCCAGAGGGAAACACTCCATGAGCATTTGTAAATTTTGTTTGTGCAAAAAATGCAGGCTTAGGCCTGTGGTTGCAGTTGCATGACAGTTTTATCCTGTTTTATTTGCAGAGAATTCTTTTAAACACTGTAGTATTGGGGTGAAAACATAGTGAGGTGGGGGGACAAATGAGGAAATAATTTTGGTCTAAGCATTAGTGTTACCCTGTAAAAATAGATTAGTTTTACACAATTTATTCACATTTACAAAGGTCAGTTTATAGCATTCTGAGTGCAGTAGTTAATTCTTTATGTATAAATTGATCTTTTATACAGATGTAATTCAATATACAACATTTAATCTTTGAATGCAAGTTGAAAATATATTAGCAATTAATTTATGTAGGTTATGACTTTCTTTCCCATGTACTTTGCAGTGGTTCCTACCCTAAAGTTGAGTCAGTGTGTGCTTAATGAAAATTAGATGTGAAATGTAATATGTAGAGGACAAAGAAGCATTGAAATCCTTATTGCTCTTAAAAAGACAAAGGTACCTCAGATAATTCTCCTTTCTTAATCTCTTAAGAATTTGATGCATAATTCTGTTATGAGCAATTTGGAGTGAATAAAATATTTTTAGAAGTAGTATTAGTACCAGATATTATTTCTCACCTTATATGAAGCATAGTTTGGTGTTAAAATTAAAATGCTTTGCATTTTGAGAGGCTAATTTATAGGCAATCTTCCACTGAGAGGGAAAAGCCAAAACCTTGGACGTTTGTGGAGGGGCAAGCCTTGTTATATCTGTGAAATTTGCTAATGTTGCCACCATTGAAATAAAGTGTTTGTTTACATAACAGCAGTAGCATTTCTCCTCCTCTTCCTTGTGGTTTTGTCTGACTAGATGTTATGAGTGGCAGTTGCAGTGGCTGCTAAGTGTTTAAATGATGACACCATTATGTGAGGTGATTTTGAAATGAGAGATTCCAGCCAAGAATTACATCTGCTCTCATCTCTTTCAAATCATACTCTCTGGCTGTGCAGATTATGATTGATTTGTTTGTGACAGATTGCAGGAAACAGTCATTGATTTTTCAATATTTTACCTTAAAATTATTTACAGTTGTAACCAAGGGGAGGTATTTCCATGGGCTGTCAGCCCCTGAAAGACTGGGATAATATTCCCTGCTCCCTGACAAGACAAATTACCCGTAATGAGTGCAGTAGCTGAAGGGTATACTTTTATTTTAAAATATGTCAATAACCCAGTGACTAAACGAATATTGATTCAGCATAATGAAGCCTGAGTAATGTGAAAATGAGCTCTTCAAGGAGCATGGTAAAGACTTTCTTTTTAGCTTGTAGCAAGAAGCTTTTCATTCTTTACTGTTAGGTAGTTGAAATGTGCAATCTTAAACAAGTCATCCTTAAACATTGGTAATATGTGGAGTAATGTAACAAAAGAACTTCAGGGTTTTTTTCTGTTTATTTTTTCTTTTTTTTCCTCCAAGTTCTTTTTTCTTCAATATGTTTCAGTAGATCAAATGCATAATGAGCAAAATGCAAGTTATCCAAGGCAGAGATAGAATTACTATAGGTGTAAATATCTTTTGCAGTAATGTTCTTCAGGTAGCCTAATGGCATTCTTAATGTGGATTCTAAATATGGGCATGGGAATATATCTAAATAAACTGTAGATTTAAGTTCATATTATTGACTTTTTGACATACTGATGTGTGTTCTATGCGATCAGTCTAATATTCTTGTCCTTCAACAGTTTAGAATGGCTGGTTTATGAGCACCTAGATATACTGTAGTATAAAACTTAGTTACCATAATGCACATTTTTCTTTCCATAACATATAACACTGCATGTTTCTTACCACATGAGAATTCTCAAGCAGTAATTCATTTAAATTACAGTAATTTATGCAGTGCCATAGGTGTGGTATGGAACAGCATCTAATAGATTAATACGAATGTACTCAATTGTTCAGGGTAAGGATTAGATTAAAGACCATGTTGAGATACAATTTTTTTTAGACATTAGAAGTATTGAACACTAAAAATTCCCCACCCTATCATGTGAAAGGATCAATTGGTCATTTGTATTCAAGAGCATCGTGCAACATTGGGAAGGCTCTGCAGAAGCACTGGGTATAAATAGCCGTGTAATCCAGACACAGACAAAAAGATATTTTCTTGGGGTGTTTGTGTGTAATGTGTCAATTATGAAATAATGTCATAGCCAGAAGCATTTAGTGAGCCTGTTTGGGCATGAAGACGACTTTTCATATTTTCTGAGGACTAACTTCAATTGCATCCAACTAACTTGTGGAAATCTTCAGAAGGATGTTTTCCTAACAGCACACAGGTGATTTTTTTCCAAATGTCATTCCTTTAGCACAGCTAGAAACTATTTCAGGAGGCACTTGAGAACCTGTGGCATTGAGACTTAAATGGCAACCCTGGAATGTGAGATATGTTCCTGTTTTAATTTGCTAGTTTTCAGAAAAAAAGGTGTGATGTACGTTTGAGTGGGTTACAACTAAATAATTATAGTTTTGAGAGGGTTTGTGCACAGCACCTGGGATTTCCAAAATAATGGAGAATTATTAATAAACTGAAATACATGGCTGTGACCAGGAGAATTTGGGGCTCTTGTAAATGTTACAAGAGATCTACAAATGTTACAGTGTTAAACCTTAACTTCCTGCTCAGTGACATTTTGCACACCTCAGGTTCTCTGCCTGTTCTTTGTTTCTGTATCTTTGTTTCTTTGGCCAGCAGCAGGAGATGGAATGGGAGGATTCTTGTTTGGTAGCTTTCCCACAGTAGTGAGGAAGAGGGAGACTGTTCAGGGCTGGGTGCCAGCTCTGGTGTAGACTGAAGGGCAAATAAATGTTTGTTTTAACAACATCTCCTTTTCCTGAATAACACTGCGTGAGCTCATGGTACCAAACTGAGTAACAGCAGATCTCTGCTTGCAAGCCATTGGCATTTTTCACTTGTAAGACAGGCAACAGCTCTGGCTTTGCTGCCTTTCCCAAAGATGAGTTTGTTTATTGAATATCTGGCATTCCAGATCAGGCCTGAACCATGTGCTTGGCACTAAAGACAAATGGTGCTTTTTTGGCTTTCTGTTTTAATTTGTGGGTGATACTGGAGATGTCTGATGATGGTGCCTTGGAAGCTCTGCAGTTTATTCATACCTCTTTCTGTGTTAGAACTGTGACAGTTGTTAGTCCACTTTCAGGTGGATTATGGAGGAGAAAATAAAAACCTCAGACAAAAAAAAATCCTAAATAATTAATTGTTTAAAAGTTCTTGTGGCATTTGGGATCTCCCAGGAACAGAATGTAAGCCCAATTGCTGTTCAATTAGGTAAAAGTAGAAAACACTGTGAAATTAAGATCATGAGTAGAGAACAGAATAATATCACTTGTGGCAGAGATGAGGCTATTGGTCAGTCATGAAGGGGCTGTATGTCCCTTAGCACTCAGCAACTTGCAAATTTTGACCCATTTCAGCTAATTTCACAGTGAAAACAGTGCATCAGTATGTTCTTGTAGTGGGTGGTTTTGTGTAACAATTCAGATCTTGATTCCATTACAAATTAAGTAGCAACCAAAACCAATGGTGGGTTTATATTTTTTTCCCTGTTTACTCAGCCTCTTTGTTACTTACCTGCTCTTACAGACCAGCCAATAAAACAAGATTAGTTTAAAGCGAGAGAGGAGAGCGTGTTGATGTAGGTGATGGAAACTGTCTGTGCTTACTGGCTAAGCCTTCTCCATGTTGCCTCCTTCCCACTGCCAAATTACTTATTTGGAATCTAAGAACTAAGATGATATGGAATCCAAATCAGAGCAGTTTAAAAGTGGGCAGACAGCACTATGAAGAATTTGCTCATCTAAATGCCGTGATTACTTGAAACCAATTCTTTGTGCCCTAAAGTACACTTGGAGGTGTTGTTTCTTTTTGTTTAAATTTGTGGACAAATTACTGCTTTCCCAAAAGCAATTCCATATATGCAAATTTTCTATTCTTTTGGAATGATAATTTTAAGTACTAAAAGCTGTCAGAAATGCAGATAGTATCTGCAGAAATGCAATCTTTGGTGTGTGGTTTATGGTGAACAGTAAGACTGAGGTAACCCTATAAAAATATGTGAGGGATCCAAGATGCTGTGAGAGTCTTGCTTAACTGCAATGGTTAAAAAGACATGGCTGACTTAATGCGTGAGTGTTGAAATCTGTGTCTGGAATTATGGAAATAAGTTGAGAAATATGAACAAAATTGATTGTTGATTGTTTTCCTTTGTAAGGGCTGGGAAAAGATGTGCTTTTCTATGGCCTTTAAAGGCCTGCAGTGTCCTTTTTTTCTTTTTTGTTTTCTTTTGTTAACTTATCTTTTAATATGAAGTGTCATTCCCAAAATGAAGTAGTGTCCTTGGGCTGGTGGCAACAGCTGGAGTTGCAGAATTCATAAATAATTCAGAGAGGGATAAAGGGTAGGGGAATTTTTTTGTCATTTGAATCTTTATTATGTGCACACATTTCATTTTAGATATGGCATCATTTGAATTCATTCAGTATGATGATTGCACTGACCTGTCATATTTATTTTGATGTCCCTTCGAAGGACCATATGCTCTGTCCTCGGCATGAAAATGCTGCAAGTTGCAAACTGAAAGGCAGCTCTGTTCCTGTAGGGATGAAGCCCTCACTTCCCGTTGTCACGTCAGTGGATGTTCAGCTGCACTGCAGCAGAGAAGGTGGAGTTGTTATGTCAGTGCAGTGACTAAGTGGCAGTGTAGCCTAGCAAAAGGTGGAAAAAAGGGCAAAACCCATTTGCATCAAGGTACTGTATGGCATTGAAAACTCAGCTGTCAGCGAGGGCCAGTTGGTGTGAGGAGCCTGGCATGTGCAAGGTGGAAAGGATTAAAGCCAGCTAGAAATCTGCCAAGGTGGAGGTGTGCCATGGTAGCTTTAATGTGGGAATACAATTAATTACTCTGTATGTTGGAAGTGGGGTTGCCATGCACACAACCTCCTGGGGTTGCACATGATTTAGTCTGGATATGCAAGGCTCAGAGCTTTTTCTTTGCCCGATCCATGTCCTCCTTTCCTCTTGAAGCTGCTTGCTTAGTCAGAAAAAAATCTTGGGTAATGTTTTTTTAGGGAGAACAGGGGAAGGAAATAAACAGTTATAGTTTACCTCTTCACTAATTCTGATGTAACCATTGCATCTGGTCCTTCATTTATTTTGTTGGTATGTTCCTGTGGATGAGTGGTACATTTTCCAGAAGTTACAGGCTCAAGTTCAACCATGTCCCATAAGTAATGAACTCCATGATAATGAGTAATGTCTGGTCCTTATTGGCTAAAGCACTGGGTGGTATTAACAAGGCACAGTTGGTGGATGACAGGGCTCTGTTACCAGGACTTTCTTACTGTTACCTTTGTGGGTAATATTAGCACCATAGGATTGCAGCCACCTGGATATTTTCATGGTGTAAGGTGTAACAGGGAACAGTGATTTGTATGAAGTACATGGTCCACTGTGCCCATGCCAGGGGCAGAAGGAAGCCAATTAAGTGCAGGTTAGTGAAATACAATAACTGGAACCTGTGAATGAGAATAACTGTGTGAAAAATTGTTTCTTTTCTAGATCCTGCCATCAATGACTGATCCTCCCTGAAATCTTATCAGTTACTGCCAAGATGAGAAGGATAGCAGGAAGGAGGAGTGCTTAAGTGGCTTTAATGACAGTTAATTTCTTCTATTTTATCAAATGACAGGTTGTTTTTTTCTCAAAACTCAATTGTCATGACAAGATGCTTTTGGAAGTCGTCTTTGTAAAATAAAACTGACAATTTTTAGGCTACAAAGAGCTATTGTATCTTTCTATTGAATGTTGTCATTATGGTAAACTGCTGGAAAGTCTTTATTTTTGAAGTAATTTAACTTGCATACTTCATTCATTTATTTTAATATCTGTTGAATGCCATGTGAAAAGTTTCTTGCCAGAATTCTTTTATTCAATGGAATAGTTATTGTTACAATACTCAGTTTATTAATGTCTAAATTACTGTTGCCCCAGCCTCCTGCAAAAATGTTTTTAGTAATTCTTAAACAAATAAGGAATGAATGAGGTTTTGTTCCCTTTGTGTTTTGATCAGCATATTTTCCCTTTCAGTGAAAGTGTCTTCAGTTTTTGGAATGACACAACACAAAGGAAGGTGTTTTGGTTTTTGGGGGTTTTTTTCCAACAGCACATGTCTTTTGTGCAATGATTTTTTAATATGTACACTGCCAAGATACAATTACTGGAAGGAGAGAGAGAAGCTGCTGGGAATGTCATGTTATGCCAAATTAAGAATTATTAGCTCCTACTTTCTGTGCAATCTCATGGACTAGAACTCGACCTATTGCGTCTGGCGTGTACTTTGACTCTAGTGGAACTAATGTGTCCTTGGAATAGCATTTCAGAGTAACTTCAGATTCATGCTTCTTTCACAAGTCTGCTTTAAACTGCTGGGATTAACTTCAGAGAAGGCGAGAGATACAGGCTCCTTTGTCAGCAGCTGTGCTGGTTAAAGAAGGAGGCTTCATGCACGCTCCTGGCTCATTCTCTCCCTGCTAGGGAAGCAAACTGAGCAGTTTCCCTGAGCACACACAGACTGACTTCAGCCAAAGTTAATGCTGTTATCAAATATTAGTTATCCAGTGCCCTGGGTCACTTTGATGAAAGGACAGGGCATCCACAGACAGCTGTGCAGACGTCATGTCTGGGAAGGGTGGTGTGTTGACAGGAGTGTTGCTGAGGACTGGCCGTGGTGTGTCGCCTTTTCAGCAGGTGCAGTTACATCCCTTAGATGTGGTAAAAACTGGACATGTTAGAAAGCTGTGTAGATCTGTCATGCATAATATCACATTCCAGGGACACCCTGGATAATGCAAAATAAACCTGTGCTCTTTGACTTACTCCTTGGGTGTGCCAGTGTGAGGGGAGAGAACTGGTGTGTGTGTGTACATGCCAGACACCTATTTCAGGAAAATGTATCTGGTCAAGGTGTGGGAATGGTACAAGCGTTTCCATTATCTCCAGAACACACTTTTTACTTCACTCATCAAAGGGGCTGCCTCAGCCAACACATGCCTCAGGAGAACTGCTTTTGACATGTGCTGCCTTGAGTGGAGAAGGGAAAACGCCTCCAGCAGGAGTGGCTGCTGTTTCTTCTCTACAGTGTTGAATTTGTAGATGCTGGAGTCTGGTGAGGCATCCAAGCTCTTGCTATTCCCTGCACCGAAATTAGAATGGTATGGATAATCTTTAGTTCTCAAAGACATAGTGAGTAAAAGCAGTGCACTGAACAGCTCCTTCCACACTGACCCTTCCTATGCAAAGGCTGTGGCGTGTAGGTGCCTTCCTAGAGCCAGCTTGGGCATACAAAGAACAAGAGAACTATCAGAAACCTGAGAGCAGCAGCACTGTTTGCATCTCCTCTCAGGGCACTGCCAGGTGAAAAGAGCACAGTCACAGAAAGGACTGAACCTCCAGCTCAGGTTGTGTGTCATCCATTGTCTTTTGTTTGTCCTTGAGGCAAAGGATGAGGAGTATGCAGTGGCCATACTGTACATATGGAGGGGAGGAAAATAAAGTGTCAGGTGTGTGAGGAAGGGGCAGGTGTGGCTCCAGGTGTGAGAGCTGTGCCCTGTTCCAGCAGCCCAGGGTTGAGGCATGGCTGAGTTCTCAGTGCTGGGGTCAGGAGTGATGTGCCTCCCCCAAATGACTCTCACATGTCTCCCCTGACCATGAACTAAGTGCAAATGAGTTCCACAGCTCTCTGAGACAGCCCATAATTCATATGACTCTTTATATCTTAAAATGGATTATTGTAGTACTGAGATGGAAATGTTTAATGAAATGCTTGTGATAGCCTAGGAATCTGTTTGCCTGCCTAAGTGGTAATGCACATGTAAACCAGTACTGCAAAATAACATCTTACATAGAGCACTGTCATGGATGTTAAGCTGATGAGTAACATTTTACATCCAAGCACTTAAAACCATCAAATACTATAGTTAAACTGCCATACTGTTTATATAGTGCTAAAAAGACAACAAAATAAAACTTAAGGGAAGGCAGATATTCTTCTTATAAATATTCCAAATAATAGCTTGGTTTCAAGTAGACTTCCTGACTCTTCGATGATTGCTGAATTTGGTCTGAATCTATCAGGAATCCCAATCATAATGGTGTGTTTATTGTTATAAACACATGATTTCTGTATAAGTTCTCCACAAATATGTTGGACAAAACATAGTTTACCTTCTTAACTGGTACTATATGGTTACTTTCTAACTTCTTTAATTTCAGTTCTAATTTGATTGAATAAAAGGTGCATTCCTGACCATAATCTTTACATCTGTAATGGAACACTTGAATTTATATGACTGTTTGCATACTCCAGACATAACACAACATTTTTACAGCAATATGTGTTGACAATACACAGAGATAAAAATCAGTTTATAACAAACTAAGGAGCAAACTTTTAGTAAGACCAATGAATCATTAGAAATTATTGGATAAGGGAATATTAGATTTTCTATCTTTTGAACGAGGATGAAATATTTTTATAGAGGTATATGTATATACAAATGTCTGGGTGCAGTAGAGGGATTCCTCACAGGCTTCTGTGGCTTTTGCAACACCTGAGGTCACACTGGGTCATGGGACATCCTTCTGGCTTGGAAGGGAGTGAGAAATCTCAGTGTAGCAAATATCTTCATAGAATTGCAGCTTCCACTGAAAAGTTACTCAATGTTAGTTAAGCTTCTCTTCAAAAAAGGATTGTGAGGGGTGTTGGGAATGTTCCTCTCTCCCAGTGCCATGCATTTTTCAAAGATCCTCGTTCACCTGGCTGCTTGCTCCTGTAGGGTGTTTCATTGGCTGAGGTGGGTTTTTCTGGTTGATCCATCCTCACCCCACCCACATTAATCAAACAGAACATGAACATCTTTTTTCAGAGCAAATGTCTTCTACAGAGTGTCTACTTCTACAAAGTGTAATGTTGCCTTTCTGCTAGAAATAATTATTAGGTTGAACATAATCTGACAACATCCTGCTGTGGATAAATTAGGTTTGTTCTCTACTAAGATTAGTTAGCTGGCACCCATTCACTAACACATTACAAGAAAATTATTGCAAGTTGATTGTATTGAGTTATCTGTCTTTTTTCTGTTTAATGGGCTTTTTGTTGCTATGCTGTCACCAAATGTGTGCAAGTCATACTTTTCCAAGTGCCCTACAGCCTGGGGAGACAGTGTTTGCTGTCCTGTACCATCAAAAGACCTGTGGGCACAAGTATTTGGAGAAGGGGAGAGGTTGTCTCTGTGTAGATTTCTGAATCTTGTGCACCTTTGGTTGTGGCCAACAGGGGTGCTTTCTGCTCTATGGCAATCAATACATTACCCCCAAAGTCCAAAATGCCAGGTATAATTAGCTCGTGTTTAAATAGGTGTTGTTATTTTTCAGCTTGTATATACAAGCCTGTTTTCATGAAGAAGTCTGCATTTTACTTGGGAAGAATGCTATGCAAATCAGAAAAAGCAGAAAAATTAAGTTATATGCTAGTGTTTAAAATTTTAAAAATAACTGTGAGATCTTGTAGGTACACATTGTGGTGATTGGGATGGGGCTATGGCCAAGCCTCATCCCCAGTGGGTGAAGCTGTGAGCAGCAGGTGAGCAGCACTGACAGCAACAAGCCATGGAGTGCCCAGGGGCACTGAGCAATCCCAAAGGGAGCAGAGGGCACACAGGGGCACTGCATGAATGTGAGGGTGTAAAAGGTTGGGCTAAAGAACAAGAAGGGCAGGTGCTTGCAGCCTTCTGAAGTGGCATGGTGTTACTCTGCATGGGCAGATGCCTGAAGCCCTCTATGTGCCAAGGTATTACTCTGTTTAGGGGAGTGCTCAAAGCCTTCTGAAATTGTGTGGTGGTGCTACTTTGTGTATCGTGGCTGTCCCAACTGCAACCCATGTTGTGACGAGATCCTTCTCTGTTTACGATTGATTAGGGTTCGAGTTTTAAAAGCTTAATGCTGACTCAAAGTGCTTTACAATCTGTCACTGAGAATTATGGGCTTGGCACAACTCACATTTTGTCCTTCAGTATATCCATTATTGTTAGGTGCTGAGTGGTCATTGCACATAGGTGACTGGTTTTTTGGGGTATTTTACATTTTTACGTGTTCAGAAAAATACTTTGTTAAAGCAGCTGCTGGGTAAATGGAGTAATTAAAGATCTGTACTGATTTTATTGAAGCTTACATATGCTGCACAGTCTTTAAAATTTACTCTGTGAGCAGAATGTTTCCAGGATTTATTGAAGGCAGGCATCTAGAGATACCGGGGAGTTTTTAATAGTAGTAAAGATAACTTCCAAGTTTTATGCTGTTATATAAATCTGTCTTTAAGAAGAGAGCTGTTAATGCAATACATTGCTTGTGTTCTTCATATTTTGTCTGTGTGTATGCTTTATGTATGTACTTGTACACCTACAAACAAATGCTTGACCTGAGCACTTTTATTTGACAGTGATTGTATATTCTATTTAGTATTTATTTGGAAAAAAATAGTGTTTTAATGCTGACTGAGAATCTCAATTTGCTTTGGTACCAAAAGTAATCTGCAGTATATTGTGAGTTTTTAATTTATTTTTTTAAACTGAAATACAGCCTTGCTTAGATTGAGTTACAGCTCTTACTGTGTGAGTGTTGTGGTGGCAAGTGAGGAATCTTACTCAGCATAAACTGAGGCTGGGTTTCCTTTTAACTAGTATGATGAGTGCAGTGTTCCACATGTATGATACACTTGCAGGTTTGTGAAAAAATAGACTTGATTATCTATTGTCCGTATTTCTTATGATTTAAGAGTGTTGTCATTAAGTTACTTGGCTAAAACTAGCAAACTTTCACCTGTATATTTTGTAATGTTTAGGCCTTAAGCATTTTTCAAGCAATATGTTTGACTTACTATTGTTGCACACTGTAAAATAAAATACAATATTAAAATACATGCTGGAAGAACATTCTTCATCACCTGTGAATAAACATGTGGAAAATATATTTTCAAAATTTCAGGGCTTTTGGCTAAATTTTTCCCAGTTGAGTTTGTATTATCTTTAATGTGGGACTGGGGCAAGAGGTTAGTTTCCCTTACCAGGATACATAAGGTGCTGTTGTGTGTCAATGTTCTAAACTTCTAGTACTGTGTAAATGGAAAATACACTTTATGATTTTAGCATTGTATTAGGTTGCAGAAGTTAGTTTTATTCCTGATAAGTGCCTTTGTAGTCCAAAAAACTAATTTTATGGGCACATCTTTTCATATTGGGTTCTGCAAGTTGACGACAAAAACATTTCTAAACTACTTGTGTGTTTTAATATTTTGAGTCAATTCCCCTGTGTTAAAGTGTAAACTACTAACTAATCCATAGGAGTTTATGCAGCAGAAAGTCATTTAATTAACACTTTTAATTTCAGCTATGAAAGAAGGTGAAAATGAGGTCTGGAGAATGGAGAGAGGCTTTGTTTTTCATTGCTGAAGTCTCCCTGCACTGTAAGTCTACTGATGCCTGTGGTGCATAGACCATCTCCTGCCTGCTAATTAGGCCTCTCCAGTGTGCTCTCTAGAAATGTGCTGGAGAAGTTTTTTTCAGAAAACCACCACGCCATCATAAATAAGCGAACGGTACAGTATGTAACTATTATACACCACTCATTTGGCAGACTATAATTTAATAGAACAACAATGATCAGACCAGTATATCAGTTAATTTTCAAAACATTTTATTCCACGCAAATTAGCTCAGGTCCTGGAGGGCAAAATGACAAGAGGTTACTCGTACACTATGTATTTAATTAATTGAAAAATGCTCAAACTGCTTTTACAGTTGTTATTAAAAAGTAGAATCAGTGTTGCCAGTGCTCAACCATAATTAGAACCCTGGGGAATTAAATATTTAGCATTAGTAATGTAACAGCACTTAGGACACAAATTTCTATTTTTGTAATGAAAGCAATACAGTGTAAGTGCAAATGGCTGAAACGACAGCTGTGACAAGCAAACCGGCCTGGGATATTTCAATAAGACACCTCGTTGGACAGCAAGTCTTACTGCATTACTCGTTTGTAAGAGTCTAAATCCCAATAGCCAGGCATTACACCCAGTATTTAGATTTCTAATTGCTCACAGGATGAACGGCGGGCAAATGTCAGCTGGCGGGTGGGAAGCACGGGCTGTTTTCCCAAATAACACGGCAGAGGTGGGTGCCTTCGGCCGTGCGGGCAGCGCTGGGGCACGTCCCAGGGCAGCCGAGGGGGGAAACGAGCCCTTGTTTGTTTTAAGTTTAATTACATTTTAAGCATAAGTGCTTTCAGTGATACAACATGAAAAGTCGGATATGGGGCTCTAATGAGCTGTAGTGGTAGATGGCTGGAGACCCTGAGGGATTCATTCACTAAATTAACTGAATAACAGTGCTTGGTTTGGGCATGGTAGGATGGCTGAGCTGTGCTTAAAATCTCCCTTTCAGAGCTGTCTCTCATTCCTGTTTTCGTTCTAAACAGCGTAGTGACTTCCTCAGCCGCCTGCTACAACTGTTCAGCTTGTCACAAGTATTATGTTACCAACTAATAAGTAATAAAGCACATTTGACTTCATGTCTCTTCTGTTTTGCTGGGTGTTTTTCCCCTGGAATGGCAGGGGAAGGAGGAAAGCTTGAAGGCACTTGTTTATCTTCTAAATAGAAAAAAAAAATAGTTGTACTTGAGCACGGCATGCTTTGGCCTTCTTAAAGCACTGATTTGTTTCCCAGAAATAGGACAGTCGGGCAGAGGGATGGACTACTTGTTTTTGGAGGTGCTTTTGTTCCAGTTGCAGGATAGTTTGCTCAAGTGAACATGTAGCAAGGACGTGCAGTCTGGATGGCTCCAGCCCAGGACAGCTTGTTTCTTGGGAGAAGCAAGCAGGGACTGCACAGTGCCACTTCCAGCAGCACTGCCCCAGCTGCTGCTCTCCTGCTTTGCAAGCACTTTTTTCTGCTGCAGGTCCCTCTGTAGAGAATCAGGATCTTCAGTTTTGTCTCCTGAGCAAGTGAAGAACTCTGAGAAAATTAGCTTTTCTCTAACAGGTTTATGAACTTGGGGCTCAGAGTGTAGGAAGTAGCATTTTTTTGAGTACATTGAAATCTTGTGAGGTATCTCTGAGCTTCTCTGGGTGCTTCCATCCCACCGACTTTGATCCAGCTCCCTGAGCTTTTTCCTGGCTATCAGAGACTTGCAATCAGAATCTTTTTGTGCTCTGTAATTTGTGTGATGCACAGAATTAAGGTACCCAAGGGTTTGATGTAATTGTGAATTACTGCTATGTGTAAATAATCCTCGTCAGCTCTTACTTTCAGAAATAAAATCGTGGCATTTTCCCACTCTCCTTCCCTTTGATGCAATTAGAAGGCCTGGGAATGGAGCTGGGGTCTTGCCAGCAGCCCTGACTCGCAGCAGGACGAGCTGCACCTGGGCTGAGCTTTCTGCCCTGGCACCTGAACGCTGTGCTGAGCCTCTCCTGTGGATGAGCCAGCAGCTGCACTGACATGACAGTAGCACCACTGCTGGCTGTCTTGTCAGTGATCTGGGGACTAAGTCTCTATTCTGGCCTGGGATGAGATATTTATTTATTTATTTGTGTGTCTGAACAGCTCTGTAGCTGTTCTTTGCTAAGGTTCTTGAGGCTTGGGTCGTGTCTGTCATTGGCAGGATCAGTTCCTGCAAGTCGTGCAGCAGTTGGTCTGTCTCTCCCTGAGGATGGGGAGGGAGGGGGGCTGTGGGCTTTAGTTGCCTGCAGATTGGCAGCTGGAAAGGCGTTTCTCCCTTCTGCTTTATTTTTGTTCTTTGGAATCTCTTCTTCCAGTCTCTGTACCCCCTGTGCCCAGTGCTGTAAAGCACACAAAGGCAGTCTCAGACTTTTGCTGGTTTCTCATCCTCTGAGGATAAAATTCCCTATTTGGTTCCAAAATCCACCAGCATTGCCTCTTCAGAGGCATTTTACAAGCTACTCCATCAACAACTTTTACCTTTAAAAATAGACTAAAAATACAAACTATAGAGAAGGTTTGTTGTGCCAAAGACCATTAAAGTTACTTCTAAGGCTGTCCATAGCCTTGGCTGCTGCCTGGTGGGTATGAGTGTGCTCTGAGCTCTCCACCAGGCAGGAAGATAGTAGAAAGGCAGAGATGAAACAAAATTTTCCTTGGGACCTTCTTCCAGTCCAGCCTTGGTCATTCTGACAGCCCCTGATGCCTAAGGCAGGGTTTAGTTTTAGCACATTTCATTACATTTCACTAATTAAGATAATTTTTTCAGGGAATGAAAGAGTTCAAAGTATAGTTTCCAAATATGAACTCGGGCTAACAACTTCTTTAAAGCAGCTGCAGTGGTGTTGGTAGTGGTAAGTGTGATATTGGTCATAGCCAAGATTTTTGAAGACACCTAACTGACCAAACATCCAGCATTGTACTGATGGATGTTTCTGTTGTTTAAACAAGTGAATCTAATGTGAGAAATAAGATTTACCTGCAAAAATATCTGGGCACTGCTGCAGGTTTTTCTGCAGCCCTGACTGAATGACTCTCCCATGCTTGTTGGTTTTACCAAGGTAATGGAGCAGCTCTCTGATGCTATGCTAGGAGCAAGCAAATGAGCTGAAAGTAAAGAGCAGCTGTGTACAGGAGTCCTGCTCCTTGTTTCTCCTTACATTCTTGCTTCTGCTGATGCAGATTCTCTTCTTTGTCTAGCATGAAAAGGAAGTAGCTTGACAAGAGAATTATTCTATGTAAATATTGCTTCTTATTTAATGGCTTAAACTTCTAAAACTACTCAGAAAAAAAAAAAATCTGCTTGGCTTTTTGTTGCTCATATCCTCTGTTGTATTTATATTATTGAGATTATATTCCATAAACACACCCCTGCAGTATTTTCGATCTCTGATTATCTCCTAAGGCTTTCATTGTGTGTCTTTTGTTGTTGGCTTTTTTTGGGGGGTGGGAAGGTTTCTTGTTGCTGTTGTGTTGTTTGGGTGTTTTTGTTTGGTTGGTTTTTTACATTTGCTGCTTTTCTTTTTAATAATCCCATCCTCAGGTAGTTGCTAGGGGTATTAGAGCCACCCTGCCACTGAAATGTGATGCTTCAAGTCATCCTCATGCTTTCTGCAGTCTTTAGGACCCAGTCCTGAGGCTGCTGCTGGGTCTCCTGCTAAAATCCATGGGCCTGCCAGTGCTGTAGGGGTGGGAGCTGCCAGGTGTCCTGCTTGCAGCAGTGACCCTACCAGTGCTGTGGCAGTGGCAGCTCGTCCAACAGTGCTTGCAGGCTGGGATCCAAGGGCTTTGCTACTGTTTTGTCATAAACATGGGAGCTAGTCCTTGAAATAATTCAAAAACTTACATCCAACTGCTCAGAAAGCTCTGAAATTGGGTTCCCGCTGCGTTGTGCTGCCGACCGACACGTTCCCAGATGGCTGGAAAAGTTAAACTGGTGTTACTGACCTGGGCCATATTAAATGAGCAAGGGGCAGGCTTTGGGTCTCAGTTGTGGGGGTGGAAGCAGAGTTCTGAGGCTCTCAGTGTTTCACTCCCATTTGTGTGCGTGACGATGAAATGAATTGGTTAATGAGTGCCTAAGCATCTGTTCAGCCGCTGGTAGATGCTTTGCCAAGGTTCAAGTTCCCTGAGGAGGATTAGCCACCTGGTCTGGTTTTCATGATATAGTGACAAAGGGGACACCCACCTTTCGTTTTACTGCTGAGGATGGTCAAATGCACAGGGTCCCCGGGAGGTCTGCGAGTTTGATGTCTTTTTGTAATTTAACAATTACTTTTGTAATTGTTACAATTTAGGCTACAGCAGAGCCTGCAATCACTGTGTTTTTTTGTAGGAAGAGTGACATGTACTCACCCAGTGTGTCTCAGTCTTGCCAAATAGACTTATTTATTTCCCTCTTTCTCAAATGACACAGCTCTTTTCACACAATTATCTCTTGCTGTATAATATGTATAATCAATATATACCATAGGGCAACAAGAAGTGGTGATAAAAAGGGGTTTAAATAAGAAAATGAGCATTTTATAGCCTGAACTTACAATTAGGCTTTCCAAAGTGTCTAGATTTTGTTGCATGGACAGCATTATGACTTGATGAAAGGCCTGCACTAAAAGGCTTAAATTTATGTGTGGTAGTATTGCTTTACGATGAGCTTGATTTAGTAGGGGTTTGACCCATCAGACACAATACAGCAAAGGAACTTAGTATTCTTGATAGACAGAAACATTACACATTTGTTACTGAACTTTGAAAAAGCTGAAATCATGTAACCAGCCTGGATTAAGGCAATTAAATGGATGAAATCTTGGCAAACTGCAAGGAGATCTTGGCTGGACTTTTGCGTCCAGGTTACCTGCGGAAGAATCACTCTCTGATGTTGGTTTATTTTGGGGTGGAGGCAAAGGAAGGAGGTGTAGGGTTAACAAAACCCTAGGTATAAACCCTGCAGTGAGCTCCATGGCAAAGGGAAGCTGGAGCAGCTGCGTACATGTGCTGAGCTCTCTGCAGGAGAAGAGCCTGAATTATGATGAGATAGCTTCAGCTGAGCTGCATTTCTGACCCTGATGCTGCAGGACCCTGTGCCTCAGGGGCAGCCTGTGGGCAGGCAGAGCTGCCCCACGCTGGGGATGTGCAGGTGCCCCATGGGGGGATGGCTGAGGCAGGACAGTGCTGCAAGAGGAGATGCATCTCCTTGACCCTGGTCTTTGTGCAGACACCAGGGATGGAGCCTGTTGGCAGGGAGGTGAGAAAGAATGGGGAGGAACTTGAGAGCCCTGTCTGCTGGATTTGGCAGTGGTTTAGGTGCCCATGGGAGAAAGGAGACAATATGACCATTTGGGCTGATCATCCAGCTAAGTGTTCAGCTTTGAGCAGCTCACGAGTCATCCTAGAATGGTTTGGATTGGAAGAGATCTCAAAGACCATCTTGTTCTTCCACTGGATGAGGTTGCTCAAAGACCCATCCAACTTATCCTGGAACACTTCCAGGGATGGGGCAGCCACAGCTTCTCTGGGCAACCTGTGGTAGTTTTTCCTAACAGCTCATATAAACATCTCTATGTACATTTTTCCTCATATCTAATTTAACCTCTGTCAGTTTGAAGCAATTCCTTCTTGTCCCACCACTCCATACCCTTGCCTAAAGTCCCTCTCCAACTCTCTTGGAGCACCTTTAGGTATTGAAGGTGCTGTAGGGTTTCCCCAGATCTGTCTGCTCCAGTCTGAGGAGCCACAGCTCTCTCTCAGGTGTGCTCCAGCCCTCTGATCATCCACTCCAACAGATCCATGTCCTTCTGATGCTGTGGGTCCCAAAGCTGAACACAGTGCTTCAGGTGGGGTCTCATGAGAACATGTAGAGTGGTAGAACCACCTCCCTTGAGAATTTGCTGCCCTTAGGTGTCCCCAGTGCTATAACCTGCTGTTTTCAGACAGCCTGCGTGTGAAGGACTTATTTACAGCCTGTGCTGCCAAATCTGATGGTTGCCCTTCCAAGGCTGACTTAAGTTATTTGTAGTCACAGGTTGTCCCACATTTTATTTGGCTTTATGTAGTCAGTGTTATTTAGCCAGAAGAAAAGGTGATGTTTTCTGGCAGCACAAGGGAGCACCTGCCAGTTGGGCTGGACACCAACAGCACGGGATGCTCTGCAGTTCTTAGCTTTAATTCCTGAACTTATCTGTTATTTAACAGTGGTTTTAAATGCCTTTTATGTAAAATAATGACTGAATATGTAATCTGTGGAATGTGACTAAGAATAACATGGTAGAAGATCAATGTAAGTTTCACAGCTGTTTTTATTGCACTGTGTCCTCTCCTTCCAGCCCCCCAACCAGACTTACCTCTGCAGGAGCTTGCCCGTGGGAGTGCAGGCAGTCCATGCTTCCCCAGCAAAGGTTTGCTTTGCTGCACGGGTCCCTGTGGCTTGGGAATGAGGAGTGTGACTAAACTTGATGATTAAAAGGTGGAGGAAAGTTATGTACAGGGATTATTTTTAAGTTCAAACAAGCCACCACGTAGCATAATGTCAATTGCTTTCCCTTCTTTTCCTTTCCAGTGAAAACTTTTGTTGGAAACGGCTTCTGAGAAAGTTTTTCAGGTTTCTGAAACCCTGTACAAGACCAAACATTTGAAGCCCCAACCTTTCAGCTGGGTGTAACTGGACCCACACTGCCTGGTGGGGTTTAGTGCTGCAGCTGGGTCACTGAGATTCTTGAGATCAGTTTACCAAGGCTGGTTTTGGCAGGTCATACCAGTCTCCCAGTATGTCTTTTACATATTGCAAAACCATTAATTTGATATTCACCAGCATCAGCTCAAACCCACTTTGTGAGTAGTTCTGAATTTCTGCATGTGTTTTAAATATATTGGGTTTGCCAGGAGTGAGAATAAGCAGCACTGGGGTTTTATTCCTTCTGATTTTGAAACTTTTCCTGCTGGTTTGCTTGCTCTAGCAGATCACAAGTAGATTTCTGAGCTTTCAAACTGAAATGTAAGTCTAAACTGGCCTTTCTGAGGTAATGGATAATTTAATGAAACTGGATGAATGAAAGTATTTTTAATTAAATATGGCAAAAATAGTAAATAAAAGTTGTGTAAAATAATCTCACTTGGCCGTGTGCATGCAGTCACAGAGGCAGTTAACAGATTATCTTTTTCACTTGAGGTTATGTGGATTTCTTGTGCTTCTTTAGTCAGTTCTGTTACTGACCAATTTGTCCCATCTCCCTGTGTGTGAGTCCACCTGCTCCTGGTAAGGGCTGGAGTGGGGGTGCTGGGAAAGCTCACAGGATCCTTGTTGGCTGCTCTGTCTCCCTTCCACTGGCTGTGCCTTTTCATCTTTGTAAGTGTACAAAAGGAAAAAAAAATCCTATCTTGTTAAAGGCTGAGCTTGTCTGCTGGAAAAAAGCCCATTTGCAGGTGAGAAATTGTCTGTCTCAGGACAAGGGGACTGATTGTTTGGCCCTGTCTGGCTCGAAGCACTCTGAGCAATCTGGGCTCTGCCATTTCCTCTGGGAGATTACGTTGCTTAATACATCAGAGTACCAGGAAGTTGGTTTCTTGCCCTGGGTATTCAATTTAAAATTTTCTTTAATTTAATCTCATTACTGAAGCTGGCGAGAAAAACAAAATATTTTTCAGAGCAGGGGTTTGCTGGTTTCTCAGAATCCTCTCAGCAGCCTGAAACCCTGCAGGTCTCCAAGGGAATTGTCTGTAGGTGACAGCCAGGCTGTAAAGGTTCTGATGGACCCTCTTCCAGTTCCCTACAGACTCCTTATCTCTTTGGCCTTCAAGAGTCCTGGCTGGTTTCTGTAGGGTGCTATAACATGTATGACACATTTACATGTAATTACTTTGACCTTTCTAAACCTAGTAAAACTTTGTCATGGAAGAAAGCAGTAAAAATGTGAATATTTCTAAAACATCAGTAATTAGGGGGAGAAGGGAAATGTGTGTGTGAGAGGTTCCGACTCCAACACCTGGTGACTCAAGAACCAGCCCTCGTGTGACCCAGGTGGAGATGAGGAATGGTCTCACACCAAGGCTCATGGCTTGGAGACAGAGTACATGAGCTTTGCTGTGCCTTACACAGATTTATTTGGTGACCCTGTACAAATCACTTAACCTCCTTCTGCCCACAGTCCGTACAAGAAGGATGGTGTTCCCCTATCTCACGGAAGTGCTGGACACTTAATTCATTAGCACTTATAAAGCGTTCTCAGGTCTTTTAGAGGAAAAGGCTGCATGTCTGTGGAGGCTTAATGTTGATTCATGTGCAGATTCTGAGGTCGGGCCTTGGCTCCCCAGCACTGGGATAAAAACTGTGGCTGATGAGTTCATTTTTATCATGAACCTAAATCTTCTCTGTGCTATTCCAGGACTTGCATAAAAGAAATTCCCAAAGAATATTGAAAATAAATATTGAAATATTTCTATTTTATGATGAATTTTGTATGTTTACTTAAAAAATATCTTAGAAGCTTCTTCTATCTCTGAAGCCTTTTGAAAGTGTCTTAACCCCATCTGCTGAGCCCTGTGCTGATTTCGAAGAGAGTTGAGTGAGATGCTGAGAAAAGAAGTATTTTTTCAATCCATGCTTTATCATCTTATGTTTTTTGGCTAAATTTAGAATTGTTCTGAGACTTTTAAAAAAGCATCATAGATATTCAGATAAATGTTATCATATTCAGTGTGGTGGGACATGTCATTTTCCATTGGCATCATGTCATAGGCCAGTGTAATATGTCAGAAATATTTAATGCACTGATTTCATCACATAAATGAGATGAGATGGGTTATAAATCAAATTTACTATACCTACCTTTAGTATATACTAAACAATCTAACAGCATAGCTCTGGCTAATACACAGTGTGGTTGCAGCAGCAAAGATCTGGCCTCGAATGTTGTACAGGTTATGAGGGACAGGCAGTTTGTTACCTCTTCCTGTGAGCCTTGCAATATCCTTTATTATCTACAATTAGAATTGTGTTTCAGTTCAAAGATAAGTGCTGAAACAGGCAGCCTGATGCAGCTTTGGACAAGACAGGGCAGAGGTAGAAGTGCATTAGATAACAGTCCCTTGCTGCCTTTTGCTTTGTTAGGGCTGTAACTTCTCCTCATCAGCCACACAAAGTATCGCAGACCTGCTCGCTTCCCATCTCTTGGCTTCAGTCCACGTTTCTAGGAGGAACTCCTTGTGTCTACCAGTAATGCCTTGGAAGAGAATAGGTTTCAACCATTATCAGATTAATTTGAAACCTTGAAAGTAAAAATGAAGAGCTGTTAGCTTCCAGTGGAAATCGATATCTGTTGAGAAGTCAAGGTACGCAGGGAAAAGTGCCCTCTGCTTCAAATGCTGAATTGCTGCTGTTTGCTGCATGGTGAGCTTGGGTGACTCAATGTAAAGACATCATTCAGTCATACTTACTTGGAAGACTTGCTGTTGAGGAATAGCAATGAAGCCAAAATAATTACCACAATTAAATATATTAGCATTTATTTCAACAACACAGTTTAACCTTAATTTACAGTAAAGCTTCCTATTATGATAATTAAGTAATTTGGTAATTGTAGGTTGAAATAAGTTTGTAATGGAAATGTTACAAACTTCTTTGGGTGGCTGAGGTTGCTATTGCATTTCTTTTGGGGTGGAAAAAGAGAGGCACATTACTTGTGCAAGGGTGAAATGCACTGATTATTCCCTATAGAATTTCAGAGCTCAAGCCAGAGAGAACTGTAGAAATGAATGTTATCTATCCCTTGAAAATATTAATTTCTAAACGTTGAGGTATGATTCTTTAAAATAAAAAATCTGTCCTGAAAAATATGATAATTTGGGACTTGCGTTTGCAGCATTCAGACGAAGAAAAATTACATAGAACAGCACTGAGAAACCTTAGGTTGGCTAGAAAGGGAAAAGGTGGATGAAAGAGAGAGGGAAGGGGTCAAAAGGAAGGTGATTACATGGCCACCAGGGAAATATGTTCTCAGGGTACAGATTTTTCTGTCCTGGCACAACTGCTGAAGCTGGGAAGGATGTTCTTACAGGAGGTGGCTGCACAGCCTTCCTTAAACTTGGCCTTGGGCTTCCATTGCAATGCAATCCCATGGCTATGGAAATCTCATTGTGGTGCTCCTGTCTTGAACTTAAAATCTGAGACAATGATGCTATGAACAAGTAGATAAAAGGGACCCATGGTTTATTTGCTGCTTGCCTCAGGAGGGACTATTTCAGCCTCTATTTAGCCCACAAGGACTGCTGGTGCTGCCTGGCTGCAGCAAGTTCCCCTCCCTCTCCTACAGAGTGAATGCTTGTGGCTGATGATCTTGGCAGTTTGTCACTGCAGGAAAGCTTTGAAACATCTTTTTTCCCCTTTAAAACAATAGACATCACCAGACTTTTGTTGTATGTGCTGTTCTACCTTTGCTAGATTTTCACAAGTACATGTCCATGCAAACTGAATGTTGGTTGAGTTCTCCCAGCATTTCAGCAGATTGTTGTGTCTCTGTAATCAATTACATGGAAATTGTTCATCCTCCCCTATGTGATGCTCATGGGTAAAGAAACTCACAGTTATGTATTTCTAAAGGGTTTCTTTTTGTTTAAAAGCACTTTTAAAGCACTTTAAAAAAAAAAGTTCCAAATGCATTCTTTACTTCTGAGTTTCTTATACCACAATTTGAATAATTGACAATATATTCTGAGTACTTTGGTACTAATTTTGCACTGATATTCTAATCCAAATATAAAGGATAATTTTAAACTGGGATATAATTCAGAAGATATTAGTGGGGAAGGGACCTTCATTAAAATAATGTTATTCTTATCATTTCCAACCATAACCTGAAGATCAACCACATTTGTTTGCTAGGCAGAAAAACACCTAATTGTTTTATCAAGAAACACTATAATGAGCACTGTGTTTCCAGAATGCTCGAGGCACTATGTGGATATGAGAGAGTTGATCTGGATCTGATTGGGTCCAGACCAGAATTCTGGGTATCTGGGGACTCTGGAGAAAACAAGAAAGCACAGAAACTCTGCCTGGATGAAAATTTCTTGTGAAGGAAAATTAGGACCATCCAGGGAGCCCCACATGTCACGAAGTTGTTCACTGAGCTGCAAATGGTGTTTTCAGTCATAACATTGAAAGGTATTTGATGGTTTCAGAAGGATTTTGGGAGTTGCCAGTGGTCTGCCTCCCAGAGAAAT
The DNA here is from genome assembly GCF_050655825.1 of Lonchura striata. Lineage (NCBI taxonomy): Eukaryota > Metazoa > Chordata > Aves > Passeriformes > Estrildidae > Lonchura > Lonchura striata. Next base: position 15,334,985 of record NC_140713.1, on the reverse strand, counting down.
TTGGGTATTGGTCTATGTCTTTGGTTGTGCGTTATTTGCCATTGTCCTGAGCAAATCAAATCCAATGTAGATGTAGTGCCTCAAGCATGGGGAGGAGGACAATGGGAGAGTCTGTTTGCTCTCCCTGCTTTAACAGGGTTTAAGTGATGGGCATGGTTGGCAAACCCAGAGCAGAGGAAGGTGCTTAGACCCACTTGTGTCAGGGGAGGGAGGGTGTGGGTGTGTGCCCGGGATGGGCTCTCAGCTCTGGGACAGCGCAGGGAGGGGCAGGCAAGGGAGGGCAGAGCTCACCTGGGCTGGGACAGAGGAGGGAATGAGAGGTGCCTGTGGCAAGGCTCTGAAGTTCAACACAGGGCTGTGCTGAAAGGGGAAACAGGGTGTGTTTGATTCCCTTGAGAAAATGCTTTTATTTTTTTAATGTTTCTTTTGTTTGACAAGTCAGGTCATGTGTGCTGATACTCAGGTGTAAGAAGCTTGAGTACTTGTGTTGATCTTGGGAGGCTCAGACCTGTAAGAGTGGAGGCAAACTGCATCTTGGCTGGAAAAATGGAATCCTGTTTTCCTTTTTACCCTGTTTCTCCACTGTTTTCCCCTTCTCCAAATAAGTGTCTTCTCCTTATTCCTGTCTCACTCCACTGTGCACAGTCAAACACTGGGGTTTAGAACCTCTGTTTAAAAGCAAAAGTGATTATAGTTTATTTATTTTTGATAAGGGTGGTACATTGAATAATAGAAAGCATAAATAGAAATGTCCAGACCTGCACCACTTCTTTATCCTGGTATTTTGGGAGGCATAAGAGACTGAAAATCTCTTTTCAGCTGCTCTCCAGGCCACAGTCTCACCCATGTGCTGTCAGCATCATCCCATTCAGACAGGGTTCCTTAGTCATATGGATTGCAAAGGGAGACATGCTTCACCTCTTGTAATTAGGTTGGGTATTAGAAAAAGGTTCTTTTCCCAGAGGCCAGTCAACAGGGTCCCAGGGAAGTGGTCACAGCACCAGCCTGACAGAGTTCAAGAAAAGTCTGTACAGTGCTCTCAGGCACATGGTGTGACTCTTGGGGATGGTCCTATGCAGGTCTGGAGTTGGACTCAATGATCCTTGTGGGACCCTTCCAGCTCAGCATGTTCTGTGATGCTGTAATTAGTTGGTGGACTCCCTTCTATTAGTAGCTTCTGCTCAACCACTTTTCCTTCAGCATTAATGCTTTTAATATAATGCCATTTCTTTTCCTGTGAAGCAGTCATGTGGCAGCAGTGGAACTTGGACATCACCCCCTGTCCTGCTGGCTGCCTTGCTGGGCAAGCAAAGCAGCTGCAGGTGAGGATCTGTGCAGTGCAGAAGCCAGGCCAGGTGCTTGGTTTTAAGGTGAGGCACTGTGTAGCACTGTTGTTTCTTGTCAGGCTAAAAGATGGTTAGTCAGGAATGAGAATGAGCTCCCAACACACAATCTCCTGGAAACAGTGACATGGAAATACTGGCAGCAGTCTGTTATGGGTGAGGCCCTGGGAATGGTGTGAATAGCAGCTCAAGATGATGCTCAATGCAAAATTTAATCAGCTTAGATGGATTTGTTGCTGGAGATAGCAGGAAAAGATGGATCCTTGCAAGGTTTTATTTGTTCTTGGGTGTGAGTGGGTGTTAAATTCAAAGATCCTTTTTGTTTGACTTCAGTTTGAATGTTTGGCTCAGTTTGTTTTTGAGTAGCTAGGGTGTTTGGAAGCTTAGGGTGGATAGAGAACATAGACTACAGCTGGTAATAATAGCAGAGCCTTTTATACTGTCAATTTAACAGTTGTAAAACAATTAGGGAGAATTATGTTAATAGCAGGCTTTGTTCACACTTTCCTTGCCCAATTTTCCTTTTTTTTTTTGTGGTGTGCCTTTCCTACCATGCTCCAAGAGCACGTAAACAGTAGAGCTCTGTGTGTTTGCATTGTGCATGGTCAGTGTTATCCATTAAACCATGGCTGGATGTAGATCTTCTAAAAATTTTCACAAATCAATTTTCCAGTGCTTTGGCTATTGCATTTTAATGTGGCTTCTCCTAAACAAACAAAATCATGTTTTCAGGAAGCTAAGACAGGATAAGAAGTGATTTGTATGGGAAATGGTGGCTGATTTGCTCGGACTGCTGCAGCTGTTTCCTCCTGTGGTAGGAACAAAACCCCTTCAAAATCAATCGGATCCGTGTTGGCTGAGCCCAGAGGGGCAGCCCAGCCTTTCCCTGCTCTGCTGGGAAACCAGTTGTGCCAAGGCAGCCTCACCCATGCTGAGATGCTGCTTTGTCTTCCTCAGCCTCTCCCAGTTCTAGACTATGGATTAGTCCTGAGACTAATCTGGGTGATGTCTCTTGCAGATAATGCAGCCCATGTGAAGGGCATCTCTTGCCCTTCCATGGTTTGCCTTCACTTCTCTCCCTTTCCACACCCAAGGCTCCTTCAGCCTTGGCACTTTCTTCCCTCCAGCCTCACCCATGCTCAAGACTCTTCCTGGTATTGATGACACAGGAAGGGCTTAGCACCATACAAGATCTGAAAAGAAGGAAGTAAATGATTTTCTATCTTTTCCAGTCAAAAAACAGAAAAATCAAGAGCATCATAAATTATTATTTTCACCTAGGTCCCAAGGGAAGGAATAGATGTGAAAATCTTCATGCTTAATCCTCCTCTCCCCCCAAAATAACATGTACACCTAGATGATCCTTTAAGAAAGGCTTCCCAAACTCCATTTACCTTGATGGCTGTCACTTGGCACTTGTAGCTGTCATGGCAGTGTGTAGTTTTTCATGAATTACCAGCTCTGCTGGTGCATTTCTCTTTATCTGCCCTCAGCCCATCAGCTGGGCCTTTCATAACAGCTTCTGGCACCTCGCTGGGGACATCGGTGCCACCAAGCCCGCAGCTCCCCCGCCTCCCCGGGCAGCTCTGTTTACTGATGTGCCTTTTCCTGTAAATATTACAGGCAGTGCTCGTGGAAGGGATGTGTGGCAATGGAATGGCTTCACCTTGTAACAGTTAGCTGGGGTGGCAGCTCTGCCTTGACTGATAATCCACGAGCCCTCGTGTTCCAGTTACTTCGCTAAATAACATGAAGACATCCCACTCTGAAGGCTTGTATATGATAGTTAATTAGACAACATTTAATTTGGCTTAACATTTGTGTCAGTTTTGTGGAAGTGAGCCTCCATAATTAGGGAATACAGATCAGATTTCTGTCAGACTTATAACCTCTCACTCCAATTTAATGCTCGCTCCTCCAGTGCCGTGTCACACTGGGTGTGCAGGATTACCCCTCCCCACCCCATCTTTTCTGCTTGACTAGTAAGAAAGTTGCCCATTTAACACAACTGACAGCAAATGGGATTGTTCATGGAGATGTAAGGGCAGGAACTGAGCTGGACCTGTTTCTGAGAAGTTGAGTTGGTCCTGCCATTTGTCTGTTGGTTTTCTGAAGCTGTTGGAAATGTTTGAGCATGTGCAGAATCTCAGGAAATGCTGAATGGAGTATCTGAGCTCCTGCTCCATTTGTGGGTCAAGATATGTAATTGCAAGTTGTACCTTGAAAATATGTAGTAGCAACTCAGTGGTATCTGGTGTTCAGATTTTAATCAACACAGCTGCTTTCTGCCCAGTAACCTTGATGCTGGGCAGCACATACAAAGGACTGAGCATATATAATTGCAAATTTACTGTTAGAAAGTTTACTTCTTATATTGTGGTGGTGCTCCTTCAGGATGAGTTTTGTTTGAGCATTTGAGGCCATAATGTGGTTTCCAAAGACCTGAACTTTCCCCAAATGCAGATATCAATTTTGGTGTCTAAGTGAGCAGGGATCATCATAGCTTCACTGGGGTGTAAATGGCTGGTGTAAATCTGCTACACAGATTTATTAAGTGAAACTCTAGACTTATATATGGTCATTTTTGTCTTATCTGTAAATCCTTGAGACTATGCTTTGCATGGAAATCAACATTATGTCACTTTAGTCACAGAACATTTCCCTTTTGTTATAAATTATGTCATGTGTCATTTGGAAAGTGATACTATGCCAATTTTTTTTTTTGGGAGGGGAGGGGAAGTAATGTCAAGTTATGTTTAGTCAAAGACCAAAGTAAAAACAATTAGAACAATAACTGTAAATTAAATAATTTGTCTTTATAATTCTATGTTGCATAGCATATGTCTGGATAGCTTTTAAAAGGAGGGGTTGTGTAGTCTCATAAATCCAGCAATAAATGCTTGCAGGCTGAAGGGATGTGTGCTGCATGCTCTAGGTGAGGATCCTCACAATGTTGGGACTTGGAATTTAGTGGGAGATGGAATATCACATATGTGGGAAAGGAAGGAGTTCAACAACACTGCCCCAAGCTTAAATTGCTGGGATGTGTAATGCATTGTGTTTTGTATATAAACACATTGCTAATAAGAGGAGTTAAAGTGTAGTGCCAACAGCACTCTGGCATCTCTCCTGGAGAGCTGTACTCAGCTCTCTGATGGGTTCCAGAGCTCAGTGGGCTGCTGGGAGCAGTAGCCTGCACCAGGTGTTTGGTGTTTGGGAGAAAACCTCACACTGCTCTGACTAGGGAGTGTAGCCTGAGTGCTGTGGTAGCAGTGAGTACATTAAAAAAACTCTTCCTCTTGCTGAGACTTGCTTGTGTATTTGATGCAAAATGTGTGCAGGTGTCTTTTTGTGTGCATGAGGGATTTCTCTGTGAAAGAACGTTGCTGTAATTTTTATTTTGTAGAATCTTTCCCTGAGAAAGATACTGTACAGGCTTTAAAATGTTACAGTCTCTCTCTATCATACATGCTTAGGATCCCTTATGTATCAAATGCAGTTGGTGGCAAAGCTAAAGAAGTCAGTGTCCTATTGAAAGGGTCTTCATGTCTTGTCTTTTCTTTGTTCAGCAGGGAACAAAGTTTGTCATGGTGAGACACCAGACCTCTGGGGAGGCTCAGTAACCTCTGACAGTGCTCACAGTGCCAGCAAAGGGGCCCTGCAGCCTTGGGGCAGGCACTGAGCCTTCAGGCAGCACTGGGGATGTTCCAGAGGATGGGGAGAGTGCTGCTCGATGCTAGACCTGCATCTCCGCATCTCTGGCGCCATGGAGGAGCAGAAGAGGCTTGGCACAAAGATGAAAAGGTGACAACAGCAGCAGCATCCCAGAGGTTGTGCTCACACAGCAGATGAGGTGGGTGATGGACAATACTTCATACAAGATTCTCTTTTGTCTTACCTGGTTTGCATTCTTGGCTGTGATCAGAAATACAGCTTGTTGTTTCTAATTAATTCTTTAATTTTCTTTTATTTGTATTTTGAATTTAGCAAAATTCTATTTCATGTTGGAAACGTTCTCCATCTAACCCCAAATGCATTAAAAAGGCTATTTGTTTAATCAGCAGGATTTTTTAATCTTGTTATATGCTGCTCAAAAATGAATATTTCTTTGTATTGTACAGTACACATTTACATAAATTAGTGTTATCCTTGGTTATTTTGCAACCCATAATTTATACGCTTTTTAGTTTTATCATAAAATAAAATCTTGGCTCTAATATTATGGGAACATTTTTAGCATCATAGCAAATTACCTTGGGAGGAACTATTACACAGTCAGTGAACTAGCCTACTTGAGTTCTAAAAAAAGAGGAACTTAAATGTGTATCAAATGCTCAGCTTTCACCAGTCTTTCATTTTTTCAGGCTTTTGAAAACTGTAAATTTATAAAAATTCTAATAAAACTCATCTGCAGTATAAAATATTTGCAATATGTTTGGTTATTTGAAAAAGATCCAAGATTTATGGCTTCATTTAATTATTTTTTAAGTGTTAAGATGTTTTCTCCTCTTAGCAGGTATCTTTGTTTATATATTGTTTCTACAGAGGATTAATTTTGAATATTGCATTCAGAAATGTTGACCAAACATTTGTCAAGAATTTCTTTGAAATAATTTTGCATGTACCTAAACTTGCAAGGTAGTGCTAAATGGAGCTCTTGTCTTTGGGCAACCAGGGCCCAGAACCCAAATGAATTGAATAAACTCTCCATTTCATCACCATGAACTTGAAATATAAAAATGTTGTGAAAATATTTGCTATACCTCCCTTGGGATAACTTTCCTTTATTTTCTCTGTAATGTTTGGGTAGCTTGGCTGTTATTGTCCAGCCCTCTGTACCTTGTGGGGGTTGCTAAAATCCTTGTCTAGTACTACTTTTGCTCTTTGTGCTGATAGCTTCAGGTTAGGATCAGGGTGTGTGGAGCCATGTGCATCTGAGACAGGATTCTGGCTCCAAAAAGCACACTGATTAAATAGGAGTCACATACTGATAAAGACAGTTGAAAATAATTTTGGTGGGTTTTTTTTATGTGGCCTCTAGCAGTATTTAAAGACTGCGAAGATCCTTGCTATCTTATCATTTTGACTCCTATTATTGTTGAACTCTGTGGTTATACATATTTCAGCATCTTCTTTTTATGTCTCCCCTAAGTCTTTATACCTGTTGGACAAGTTAGTACATGAGATGGCTCCTTTTATGTGTGCTAGATGTTGTAGATCCTCCAAGGGAGGGAGTAATTAAATTACTGTTTCAAAGGAGTTCTCCACCACACTAATAACTTATCTGTAAGCTTATTAAAGTAGTTGTTTGTATTCTAAAATGACTAAATAACTGTTGTATAATCTCAAAATTACAATAAATCATAATTCCTCCTGGATGATGGCAGCTATGACGTCTGGATGTGCCTAACTGCTCATGTTTGAGTTTTAAATACCATACTTGTGTGTACCTGGAGGAGGGCACAGGAAAATATGGACAATTCCTGCTATTGTGCATTCTGTATATTCTCACTGTGGCTATCTGTGCTCCTGGTGCTCGAGCAGCATCCTCAGCTAAGGCTGGAGGGAGGCAAACAGCAGCAATAGCTGCCTGGAAGGATTTGTTAGCTTCTGAAATCAAAGCTAAAAACCCCTTGTTCCACTTGTACTGCAGAGATGAAGTGTATTTTCTATTTTTGCCCCCACCACCACCACTTACATGGGCACGAAGGAGGGAGGAGGACTGGCCTGGGGTCAAGTTCTGCTGCCTCAGTGCATTCTGCCAGTCATTGTAAGTCCTTAATGAAAATAAGTCCACACAAGTCTTTGGAGACCTAACTGCTATGATAAAAGGCAGGCAAATATGTGTGTGTTTGGAGAGAGGACTCAGCCTTTCCAAGACTTCTCTCTGCTTCAGGGACAAGACCTGTGTGACAGAGGAGAGGCGAATACAAGTTTCAGTCCTGCAGCATAAATACATGTGTGCCTGATAAAATTCTTCCTGCTAATGGAGTTCAGCCTTTCTTTTTCATACTGTTGGATCAATGAAATGCTCCTAAAATAAGCTCCAATGGCTGGTTTTTATTACAGCCTTAAGGAATAGTTTAATTTTGCCTTAGAAATGCATCTGATATGGCCATTTGCTCCTGGGATCTGTAAGATTTTTTCCTTCCCTTCAACAAATGACTACTGCTGATCCTTGGTGACCAGCAGCTGTGTGTGCACTGTGTGCATGTCCTACAGGACTCGGAAGCAGGGTAACTGGCCCAGGAAGAATTGAAGTATTTCTAGTAAAACAAAAGGTTTAAAAATTGACTTAATTACACAATCTCTTAATGAGTTTACATTTTGGGAGGTAACTGGAGAAAAAACAATTCTCTAGGTTGAAAGTTTTCTGAACAACTGCTTAGAGTGACCTTAGCCTTGGAAAGAACATGGGACATCTAATTTTTGAGATGACATGAGAAATTTTTTAATGACAACAATATGAATATCCTATCCAGACTGAATTGAAGGCATAGGAAATGGAGCAAAATGTTCCTCCACAGTTCTCCCCTGCCACTGAATGTTTATGCAGTGAGGGACACTAGCACCTGAAGGAACACGATTAAAAAAATAGGATGTCTTTTTGCCTCTTTAACAGAGCATTTGAAACACCTTTTCCCCTTGCTCACTGTGTTGTTATCAATTCTTCAGGGCTTTGTCTGAACTCCAAGTGTCTTTTGGGCCAGATATGTCAACTCACTCATATCTAAGGAGGCTGCTGAACTCCAGTTTGCATTTGTGCTGGCCATTCTCTACCCCAAAGCAGCAGGGTTACTGCAGGCACACAACAGCATTGGTCTTGGAAGAAGGCTGAGGCATAATAAATTGTAACTGAGAATCAGGAGCTCCTTCTTCATTTGCTGTTTTACTTACAGAAAGTAGAGCTACAACATTTCTTTTGGGATTGACTTCTTCTAAGGGAATGTGGAAATTGTGGTGCCCAGTGCTCTGGGGTTCATGGAGAGGTGTGACTTGACCTCCCCTGAACTGCCCTGCAGGTGCTGCCATAGCTCAGAGTGGGGAAGACCAAGGGCTGTGAAATCATCCAGCACACTCCATGTGCTGGCAAATAGCATAAAAATTCCATGTTGGGAATACCTTTTTGGTATTCAAGGTATCACTCCCAGACTGCATTCCTAGGAGAATAGCTTTCCATCTGTATAAGATTTCACCATCAGCACTGACACTTTGGTTTATTAAAATTAGCTATTTTGCGTTGAATTGAAGTGGTATAATGAATTAAAAATTAATAGCTCTATTTGAAAAATGTTCCTGTATTTCAGTGACTTGAAACAGATCCCCATGAAACTGATTTCTGATTCTCTGATTTTATTTCAGTTAAGAATATTTATCTTGCTGATGGATGTGGTATGGATTACCATACCATATTTTAACATGCCCCAACAACATATCGGCAGATATGTAAAAAAGTGAGTTAATAACATAAATGTCTGCTATCATGCTGCTTTGTAAAACCATTCTTAATTTAATCCATACACTAAATGTGCTTTCCAGTTACAAAAATTCATTATAAGCATCAGGCAGAAGTGAAACCGTGATACAGAATTGTGACTGATGTAAAACAGACACACAAAATGAGTAGCATTAGGACACTTACTTTGAAGTTTGTTAAAACTAGTAAAGTGATAGCCACTTTAAGTGAAACCTGCTGTTACAGATACCTACTGGATTTTGGGAACATTTCACTTTTGAACTTACTCCTTGCAGTCTGCTTTAGTGTTTAATATGTTGTAGCTGCTTTTTTTTTTTTCCCTTAATGTAGCAGGGGAAAGTAAAATAGCTGATCTACTCAGATACCTTATTATCTTTGCTCACAGACAGCTGAGTATATTTGGTATCTGGGAAAAGAATATTTTTTCAAATACATATGAGACATTACCATGTGTAACCAGTGCAAATTTCAAAAAAACAACAGAGCACTCCCATCGAGTACCTATCATAACATGGCCAAATGGGAATCATGGCAAAAACAGTGAGTCATTTGAGCAGGGATTTGACAAAGTCAAAGAGAGCAGTTGTTGGTCACCCCAAATAAATTTTGATCATCTTGTTGATGTTGGTGATAATTTGAATGTAGGAATTGATTTCAGACTTTGTGGACCTTTCCAGTTAATGGACAGGAGGAAGGAGGCAGGTGTCTCCTCTGATTCATGCCCATTTATCTACTGAGAATGGACAAAGTACTGGCACAGGACAAAGGTCCTGAGCATAGTGGAGATTCCACAAAGAAAACAGTTCATCATCTCAGTACCTAAAAATTATCCAGGTAATAGCCATACATGTATTTATGTTGCACAAATATGTATTTCTAGTTGAATTGTAACAGTGATGCATGAAATAAGGCTGTGAATTACAGGACTGTGATTAAACAGAGAGCTCCTTGGGCACTGGCACTGTGATATATACATGTAAATATATATATGTGTGTATATACAAGTACTAATGTGGCCATCTGAAATGGATTGACAATGCTCATTTTTTGGAGGGCCTCATTCTATGCAATATCTTTATCTCTCAGACAATATATACTTACTGACCATAAGTCAGTTTCCATGTAAAGTGATAGATAAAAAACTTGGTGATTTTGCTGATAAGAAAGACCATTTTAATAATGTGTGTTATTTGAGGTACGTGTGTGTGTGTGTTAATTATACGTGTTCTGATTAATGAGAAATAAATAACATTTCTCAGAATTGTTCAGGGTTTTTCCTAGAAAGTATTTTTTAATGTTGATTTAATAAGCTAAAGTAACTCTTTGGATAACCCCCATAACTTCTGGGAAGACTCTACCCAGTGGATTGAGCATCTTCTGTTTGCCAATAAAGACATGTCTGAGCTTTGCAGTTCTGTGAGTGTTTGGATGTTACAGAGACTGGAAGCTCCTGCTTCAGCTGATGCACAGAAGCAGCTTGGTGGTCTCTGATGTGGGTTCTTACCATGACAATTTCCCATAGGCTAGCCATGATTTATACATATTTCTTTGGTATTGATTAGAGCTGTGGTGTCTCAGGTCAAAATGAGAAAACAAAAGCTGTGCAGAGTGCTAGGATGAGTACTACACAAATAAATGAGCATCCCCTTGCATTTTCTCCAAAAGCTGAGAATGCTTCTGCTTTGGCTGTGCTTGTGAACATGTGGGAACTCTGTTGCCAGGACTGCAAGCTGGGACTGCATGCACTCCTCTGCCCTGGACAGTTCGAACTGGGGTTAGCTGGACTTGGTAGGGATGCTCTGTGACACAGAAGGGTCAGAGTCTGCAAAGCTCCTGCCTTGCTCCCTGCAAGGAAGCACTTAAATAACCAGGGCAAAATGTCACACCAGAACTATGTCTGTACACACTCACTGTGCTGTCTTAGAGGTAACAAAATAAATTCCACTTAATTGTCAAGGAATGTCTCTCTAATTGGGTGTGTCCACTCTTGTCTGAGAGAAGAAGGTTTAAACACATCTTTGTGTCTTTGTCAGGTCTTGGAAAACTCTTGCTGAGAGCTTTCAGTAGCTCTCATGACTTTTCCTCTTGTATCTTCCAATCAAGAGGGACATTTGTAGAAAACCAATGCCATGTAATCTACCAGACAATTCTATGTGTGTGTATTTCTGAAATATGTATAATTAGCCATGTTCAGATAACTTGAGAAATGTAATTTACAAAGTTAATTATTTTAGAAGGAAATTTAGAGACAGCGTCTAACTCATTGTGTCAGAAGATAAAGAGAACTAATTTCTTGAGTTAAAAACTTGCCATATATAATTTTGTTGATTGCACTAGGCTGTGTGAGTGCAATTATCTTCTGTATGGTGTTTGTGCTCTCTTCTACCATATTATCCTGCATGCAGTGATCTAGTCCAGTGAATCTGGGAGAGGTGACTTGGAATAAGCTAAATCTGACTTGGTGATGCAGCTTGAATTGTTTTTTTGTGTAGTGATGTTTATTTTCTGAGGACAGTTGGCTGGAAGGAAATGGGCAAATCGTAGTTGACAGAGTGGAAGAGAGTTTGCTGTGCTCTGATTGACGTGGGATTTGATCCCTTTCTGCCAAGAACAGCACCCCGTTTGGTTTGCTTTAGATCACACATTTCTTTTCAGAGCCCGTTGTCAGAAAGCTGCTGAAAGCTCCTTTCTCAGGAAGAGTGTATGACAAGGAGTGTGGTAGCAGGGACAAAGGCAGCCATCCATTTTCCTGCCACTTTCTTGGGATGCCTGACTTAAAATTGTGCATCATTTCCAACATGACAATGGGAGATTTGGGCTGAACCTGCTTTAGCTGCTTTGCCTTAGAAAAAGGCAAGGGTGGGGATGGATTTGGTCTCATCTATTGCCCCAAAAGCCTTGGTTTGAAGAAGTGGAATTGCTGATGGTACAGGGACAGGCTGAGACCCAGAATACTTCAGCTGTAGCTGTCCTGGACAGGATTCCCTTGGTGTCTTGATCATTTGCAGCTCCTTAGTGTGAACATGGGGGTTCAGGATATTTCCATTCTGTTGTCTGAAGTAACAATTAATATTTCCTTTCAATGATCAATTTTTACATATTCCTTCTGCTTGATATCAGTTTCCTGGCTTCCTGGTTGCATTTCTTTCACTGTATTTTGAAAAATATTAGTGCACAGTATTCTTTCTAGATATCTTTTCACCCTGAACATCATTTACTGAACTGACATAACATAATTGATGGTCAAAATGGAAAAGGATGGTTTTCTCTACTTTACCTACACACAATTAGTTTTCTCCCTAGAGACCTCATTGGACTCTTTCAGCTCATGTCGGTCTGTCAAAGATTTCCATAGACGGTTGGAATTCTGCTGTCTTTGTCATTCCACTTCTCTTGTATTTTTCATTATTGTTTGTAGTTGAATAAAAGCTGAAAAATAAAATAGTTGTAGCATTATGGTTCATAGGTTTGTTGACCAACTTTTTCAAAAGATTGTTCAATGATGAAAAGAAAATGGACTCTGCATCCTGAAAGGACTATTTTCTTCGGGAAAAGCAACAATGATGTTGTTCCTCAGAAGACGGGAATCAGTTTTGTCTTTTGTGGCCAAAGTAGAGGTGATGCAGATGGAGGTCTTGGCTTCAAGGCTCAAGTACAGCCAGTTGAGGTGAAATGCACATTTCTAATTTCTTAAACTTTGGCATTATTTCTAGGATAGCATTTTCTTTATTTTCTTTCTTTCTTTTTTTTTTTTAATAAAAACAACTCTCCTTTTTTCTGGTTCTTTGTCCTAAAAATGTGGTTTGTGTTTTTCCTTTTCTCTGCTGTCCAGACCACATTCTTGGTTTGGGGAAGCAGATCGATCTGGCAGCATGATATATTCTGACTAATTTTTCTGGCATCTCTATGATCATGATTCCCTAATGTTATCCTTGACTTGTCGTCAGTGACAGAAATTTGAAGGCAACTTGTTTTTTCAAGTGTTCTACATGCAAAAAATATATTTTTGTCTTTTTTTAAATCTCTAAAACTCTCATTAGACTCTTAAAATGGATTTGACTCCATGCAAGGCTGTATATAAGAGACCTTCCCTCTTGCTTATCTCTTCCTCAGCATTTCTCACACGTGTTGTTTGGGATTTTGATCCTAAAAAGATTAGACTGGATTAATATTTTGTTTTCCTTTCAACTGTGTAAATATTGAGCAGCAAAAATGAAACAAAATCCTCATTTCTATTAAAATACAGCAGGACTTAATAGAATTGTAGAAAATAATCTTAAGATTTCTCTTTTTTTCTGCAAAAGGTTAACTAAACATGGCCCCAGTTCTGCAAAGGATTACTCTTGTTTAATTTTACATACTGTGCATTGACTTTCAATGGCACTCTGCATAAAATACCCTCACTCAGCCTTCCGAGATCATGTTCTGAATGACCATACACATGATGCTCCATATTCCACAAAACTCAAAGCAGTTTTGCCAGAGAGTTTCGTCTCAGGCCTCTGGTTGTGTAGGTCTCTGTGACTTTCAAATCCTTCTCTTTTTCTGTGGCCAGCTGATGACACTGCCTTTGTTTCACCTGCAGGAAAGTTGACGCCTCCTTCTCCATCACTCAGTTTGTAACAGATGTTATCCTTTTCAGCTAAAATCAGCAACCTCTCACAGGATTGCAAAATGTGGCTCAAATATTAGGAATGTGGAGGATGAAAATCCATAGAGAGAAATATTAAAGCTGAAGGTACTTTTCCTCACTCACTTAGAAAGAAAAGTAGAATATTAAGTAAGCATTGAAGAATGTCACTTTTTAAGTTGCTTTGCTGCTTTTTCATAGATAAGAGTAACTCTAAGGATACTCTAATTCTGGATCATAAAGATAAATTGGTCCCCAGATATATCAAACATAACTATATCTGGACAAAACCCCACAAGTTCTACTAAACTGTGTTGGCAGAGGCAACTTCCCTGTATCTTTGGTCTCACTCAAAATGTTGTTTTAAATTAATGTTTCCTTTCAAAAAGAACTTCTCGATTGTCAAATTTCAATGCTAAAGTCATAAACAGTTAACTAATGAGTGCTTCAATGTCATTCAGAAAGCAAGTAGAGAACAACCATGCTATAAACTCCATCTCCTGGTTCCCTTAGGATGACTGTCATTGTTCAACAGTGAGAGACCAGATACAGATACATCTGTGGCTGCCCTGACACTCCTGAAGGAGCAGAATTGTTTCCAGCAATGTGAACAGACATTAGCATGGCCAGGGATTCAGTTTTTATCCCTGTATGCTTGGCTCTCTTTTTGAGTCTTCTGGGATGAAATACCAGCAGCAGGAATGGCTCTGTCTGTGTGAGTGTGGTGCAAGCAGTGCCTCATGAGAGGGAATGCAGAGACATAAAACTGCAGAGGAAGAGGGAACCTGCCCCTGCCTCTGGAGGCAGCAGCTGCAGCAGTGCAGCCACTGCATCTGGAGTCCCATCAGTGCCAGCCTTGCTCTGCAGTGGCCTCTGCTCCAGTGACCCATTCCTGGCTCCAGAGGGGCACGGCTGCTCAACCAGCAGCCAGCTCAGAGCTGATGGGAAGCTGAAGCCAAACTGTGAACAGTTCTTCAGCTGCTCACAACATCACAATGTTTGCTTGTTATTCTCTATTAGAACCCTATTTCAATGCTGCTGTTCTGTGCCAACGTACGTGATTATGGGATTTTGTGAGTAAAGAATATATGAAAATATGTGAATCATTGCTAGTAGGATTTTGCATTCTGTATAAGAGTCTGTGATGCTGCTTGATACACACAGAGTGCACTAAACTCTGGGTCATGTAGTCAGGAGGTACCAAAAATGGCTTTATTGGCAGTTACAGTATCTCCTTAGGTTTCCTTTCAGCACAAGGACTGATGCCCCTGCAGTGGTCACATCTGCCTGCACGCATGGGAGGAATTGGCAATGCACAAGGAGGCAAAATAAGTTCTCTCAGCTTGATGGTACAAAATCTTGAAGACAAGAAGAGACATCTCCAGTTTTTAAGGAAGTTTCTGAGTGCAGAGCCCTGATCTGTCTCCTGAAGTCGGGCACCTCTGAGCTTTGTGTGCCAGGACTCCTCAGGAATCTTTGTTCTGGTGAAGCTGGCAGTGTATTTTGAGAGGTCAAGGTTAAGGCTGGTTGGTTGGGTTTTGGTTTATTTTCCCAGGTACAAGCTGATGGCCACTTTTCCCAACTGAGCATGGGGCCTCTGGAAGTGCTGGGCACTGGCTCCCATGGAACAGGAGTGCCCTTAGCCTGGTGCTGGGTGCTTTTGAAAGTGCTAACACATGGGTCAGACTGTGAGAATAAGGGAATGGTCTCATAAATGTCTTCACAGCTCTTTCTGCACTTTGTCATTTGGATTTGGAACATTTTTGTGCACTGCTGTAATTTGAACAACTTGCATGGAAGGGAGGAGGCCTCTTTTAGAAACTGCACTGAAGTGTGCTCATTTCTGAGTGTGTTCTCCCTCCCTTGTTTGGGGACACTCTGATAATGTAATTTTTTTCTAACATGCTTTTGTTACATCTGGCCCCTTTATTTGCACAAATCTGTTTTCTGTAGCCTTAATATCTTCCTCCTGTTTTTGTATTTTTGTTTTCCCTTTGACAGATTACAGCATCTTTCTTTCCCTGCTGGTCAACGGCTGCTACATTTTCATTTTCTTTTTATTGTTATTTTTAAATAAATAAGCATTCTTTGAGGTTGCTGTTAGTAATGTAAAAGCTTTATACTGATATAGTGGTGGGTGAAAAGTGTTGAGGATGGGACCATATTTAAAACTTGTTTAATGTTGCACTGATTAACATGGACTCTTCTTTTTTCTTTTTATTTTCCCAAGTGGAACTTGGGTTCCAGTAGCTTTCTTTGTTTAGCAAAAAGATGTAAAAATTACCTGCTTCCTTGTTTTATGTGCTGTGTATGTAATACAAGGTAGTTTTCATTAAGGAATATCAGAGAATCATAGAATGGCTTGAGTTGGACAGGACCTTAAAAATAATCTATTTATGAAAAAGCCCCAGAGGGCTTAATGTGAAGAGAACAACTTTATAAAGACATACTGTACTATAAATTCTCATTTCTGTCTTGATCCAAATTAATTTTCAAGTGTAGACAAGCCCTTGGAGCTGCTTGCTAAACTCTGTTTATAAAGTATCTATGGCATCTGGAAGAAAATAACACACTTGGAGACAGGCAATGTTTTCCAAAGCAGCCTAACTACCTATTTTTTTCTACTTAGACTTTTACAAAAAATCCTCCTGTCTTTGTGCCTGGCTGGACAATACTTTATAAACAGTGAAATGACAGCGAC
The DNA here is from genome assembly GCF_050655825.1 of Lonchura striata. Classification (NCBI taxonomy): domain Eukaryota; kingdom Metazoa; phylum Chordata; class Aves; order Passeriformes; family Estrildidae; genus Lonchura; species Lonchura striata. Next base: position 15,318,834 of record NC_140713.1, on the reverse strand, counting down.
ACATCCGAAATGAAAAGCCTTTCCATTAGTACTGCAACACTGAAGACTCTCTACTGCCCCCCAAATATTCTGAGTTTATAGAGCCCTACAGACTCAAAATAAATACATTTAATTCTGATCCAGCAGTACATGTTTGAACTCTGGTTTATGAAATCAATCAGATGAAGTAGCGATACCTGATGGCAGTGACAGAGGCACTTTGAACAGCTGACAGAGATCATTATAAAAAAGCTACAAGAAAAACATGGATTCAAAGCCTCAAAATAATTTATAATGTAAGCCTCAGTTTGCTTTCCCCACAGTGCAACTCAGAATAAATTTGATTACAGGCAGAATGGCTGGAGAGGGCTCTTACACAACTTTGTAATACCAGGCACAATCAAGCTTCTAATAGCCTAAGGGATGGCTGTGTTTGAAAGCTAATTTGGATTAATGCAGGGTCTGAATTTAAAGTAGGCCTAGGTATTTCTGAATAACTGTATTCTTATTCCAGAATAAAAGTTTCCACACGTGAAGTTATTCAGAAACAGCTATTTTGGCATAATCTATTTGTATCCAAGCCTGAAATCTCTGCCTGTAGGCTGCTAATGGAGAAACAAAGAATCGTATCGGCTAATAGGATCTCTCACAAAATCTCTTCCTTCCAAAACCTGAAAAAAAAAACTTCCCAAAATGTAACACTTTAATTTAACTGTGTATATCTTGATTTTATTTTTTTTCCTCAAATGGAAAGTCTTTTTAATTAAGAAGAGGATTAGCCCAGACGGCTTAAATGATAACTTCAATGTGCTCATCATTTTGTTAGCCTTGATTAAAAACAAGTCTTTCATTTTCAAGGCTTGTATGGAATATTGACTTCTGAGTATCTTTGGATTTAGAGTAAAAAAATATGGCCTCCTAGTTAAGCTAGAGAAAGGGCTAATGGTGTTCTACTGGTAGAACTGGGCAAAGATTTGGCAGTGAAGCCCTGGAAGGAGCTTGGCTATCTCCTTGCCTTTGTATTTTTTGCCAGCATGTGAATCCTCAGACACGGAAAATTTGTTTTGGATTTGCAGGCTGGGTTTCAGCACCTCTGCAAAGTGTCAAAGTGTAATGTGTGGTGAGGGGCTTCCTGACCTGCCCTTGTGGGTGGGATGTTTTAGAAGTACCAAGTTGCTTCCTCTTGGTATAAGTTGCAAGCGAGTGGTGTGTGAAGCTGGTTGTGGTCGTCACTGCTGGATGTGATGTCTCTGCAGGGCAGTGCTCACTGCCACTGCCACAGCACTGGCAGATGGCACTCGGTGCTCAATTTTCATGACTTGTGTTCTTTTTGCATTCAGCATTTAAAATTTGTACTTGGGCTGATATAGTCAAGCTGAAATAATGTTGGCCAGCATAACAAAAGATTAACCTCCAAATTTTCAGATTCTGTGCAGAAATGTTTGATAGCATTTCTAGATAGAAGAGTAGCAAGATATTTGTTGTTTGGGCTTTTTGTGGTTTTTTTTCTTTACATAGAAATCAAGCCACTTCCATTGAAAAATATAGTGACTACACACTAACAGGTTTCAGAATTAGCAGGATAACCTGTGTATTTCCACTCAGAGCAAATAGCAGTAGGATTTAGAAGGCATGCTGTGGTACTGCTGGTGTAAGGAGCTGTTACACTACCAATGGTGCAGTTTGGTTTGATGAAAGTCTGTTCCCAAGCTCCCAAATATGCTCTGAAATGTGCTTGGGCATGTGTTGCACAGGCACTCAGTGATGCAACCATGTGGAGCCTCCTTGAAATCACACCACCTCTGGACAGAGTTAGTGGCATGCTGCATCCTCTGCCTCATAGTGTGTGATTCTGGAATGTACTGGGATTGGGAATCACACCCAGGCCTTGGCTGTGTCTTGCAGCTATAACACCTGCTTTTCAGCTGTGCCAGATTTATTACCCATGTATTTTCTTTTTCCTTTTTTAGCAAATATATATATATAAATGTGCTTTATAAGTTGCCAATAAATGAAATATTTTGCATAGGTCACTGCTATTATCTCCAGTCCTGCAAAACTTGCTTTTATATCCTGAAAAACATTAGGATGGCAGCATTGTTACCTTGAAGACCTTATTTTGAAGACTTATTTTGCTAAAATAGTGGCAAAAATGCATTAGATTGGGCAGAATAATTTCAAAAGCACATGTAGCCAGCATGGTTGTATTTGTAGTACCTGAAAGTTACAGTGCTCTGAGTTGAAGAGAGAAAGTCAGGGCTATGCAACACACAATTCCCTGAATGTATCTGTGAACTGACTCTGTAAGTGGAAATAAGTTTCTTTTCTGGCTTGAAGTTTTAATTGTTTCCCTTTTTAAGATTCCATCTACGATTAGATTAGGTTGTTTATCATGGGCAGCGTATGATGGTTATTTTTGCTTTACCAAAAGCCAATTACATAGGTTGGTTCCAGTCCCTTGCTAAATAGCTTTTTCTTTGGGCATTAATTTTAATGTTTAAATAGCAAGTGCATTTTCTTATGGCTGCATAAAGATATGTATAAGTAGAAGGCTACTTTAGTTGGGAAGATCCAATGCTCAGTGAAGCCTTTCGCATATATAGAATACTGAATATCTAAACCATTATTTAGCATCAGAATCAGTTATGGTTGTCTGACTGATGGACAATCTTTTCCTGACCCAGTCTCTTTGCAAGTGACCTATACTGTCTAGACAGTTGCATATTATTTATACATTCATTTCAGATTTATAGTTCTTTTAACTAAAGTTGAGGATGTTAGTTTGCCACTGACTCTATATCAGTACTTGAAACATGCTGGAGCAAACCCAGATGCCTAAAACTAGCAAAACAGGCCCTTTCCATTGCTGCCCATTGTTTGCCAGTTTGCCCTTCCTCACTCCTCCTCTTCACCTCCCCCCCCACCCAAAAGAAAAGAGGAACAAAAAAAAGAAAAGGTCTGACACAGAAGGAAGATTGTGTAAGACCTGCTAATTTCAAAGAGCAGAGATCAATTCTGGTTGATCCTGTTTGGTGATTGGGGAATCACTCAAACGGTATTTGCATCCAGTTTTCAGTTCTGAAATGCCAGGGCTGCAATAAAAGAAGTGTTCTGCAGAGCCCTTTCCTGAAGCGTGGTGGAAGGGAAGTCGCATTAAACCAGCTCGGGGTGCGTCATATGGGAGAGACCACTGCACCTGTCAGATGCCTCATTAATGGGGGATGATTTGCTTTTGGAAATCATGTTCTTTTTGCCTCACTCCTTTAGGGGTGAGGCAAAAAAGGACATGAAATAAAGGACATGCAGCACTGCTGGCATTAAATGCAGATTTTGAGACTTGCAGCCGCTTGCCATGTCCTTGCCACTACTGATGGTTGGTGTGTCTTTTCTTTTGAAGATAATGAGATATCATGTTATATTCACATCTACTTTTAGACTGTTCACTCATTTATTAAAATTTTATCAACTGTACTCTTCTAGGCAGTATGATTTTTTTTTAAGTGTACAGAAATAGAAGCACACTCATCTATGAGTGGCAACAGATTATGTCAGAGAAATATACACTGGCTTGTCTTGAGCACTGCTTGTGCTGGCAAAATTTAGAGCTAGAGGAGCAATAAATCCTCACAACACACACATCCTCTTTTCTTTTGCAAATGGCTATTTATTTTAGAAAGGGCATAAGGAATCTGAGAATACTTGTCTTCACCATGTTCCCGACATCTTTTTATGCATGAATAATCACAGTAACAGTTCTAAAGGCATTGTTGCCAAATGGCATTGACAAGCAAGACGGGCAAGGCAGAAAGAGGCATGTAAGAGAGGCTCCAAAAGTCAGAGGAAAGAGAGGGCATGCCAGAAAGTCCATGTAAATACAGGGAAGTGGGAGAGTACAGGGATGCTTGGGGTCTGGGAAGAAGAAAGGAAAGCGTGTAAGAGAAAAAATGGAGGCTGGGGGCAGTAGATGGACTTAACCTAGAGGAAAAAAAGCAGAAATGTATTATTCACCAGCCTCTGGGATGTGTCAACAAGGGTTAAGAATTCATTTTACTGACCATTTTAGAAAGGGTTTTCAAAATTGTTCTCTTCCTCCATGCTTGAATTTTATTGTTTTGTGTTAAATTATAAAATGAAAGAAATAGTCAAAAATGAATTAACAGTTAAATGCACACAATCCCTTTTGAGTTCTGCTGCTCTGGTAGTGTCCTACTCAAGTGTATCTGAAAACATTCTCATACAAATTGCTTGCTTTTCATCTCTCTTTACAAAACAATTTCCTCTAATTCCTGATAATTTCACTGAGAAGAATATTCTTGACTCTGGTGTTTATATATTTGTAGGAAGTGCAAGGAGGTTACAGACTTTTAAATAAAACAGTAGTCCTGTTGTTCAGCGTTAAGGTAGTAGATAAGAGGAAGGTAGTCAAAATTAGACATCTGTAAAATTCATTAGGGCTATTTATGGACACCTTTGTTGCAAATTTTGGAATTAGTAAGGTAAGGAAATATCAAATTAACCACTCACTGAAAAAAGACTTGGATTTTTTAAAATCATAATCCTAAAAAATACACATTTTCTAGGTAGTAGGAGGAAAACGTTTGGACATTTTCCATGCTTGTTACTTGGAGTCCCAGAATCTTTCTGTTTAGCTAATACAGTATAAGATTAATTCTCTCACAGCACATTGCCTGGAGTTCAGTGCACATGTTTACTGATGTGTACAGCTCTCAAATAAGTTTAGTGCTTCTTTCACCCACTGTTAGGAAGTATATTTAAAAGAAATTGCCTTTTATAGATTTAAATTACAAAAGTACTGATATCATGCAAAAAGCACTTCAACTCATGCAAGCATACAAATGTGTAAATCTTAGGGAAAAAGATACCCAGGGCTAATATGAATGTAAATAGGATTAGCTGCTTGCATTAGTGTCTGAAATACAATTTTAAATGCTTGCTGCCTGGTTATTATTACATATATATATATATATATATATATATATATATATATATATATATATATATATATATATATATATATGCATACATGTCTATATATACATGTGCATGTATTTTTTCCCCAAAAACATATTTTACTTGAAAAAAATTTGGCTTTTCTTTAAACAGGAAGACTTTTTAAAAGAGATTACTTAATGACAGCTGTGCTAGTGATGGAATCTAATATGTTATATAGAAGGTATATATTTGTTGTTATATGAAATATTAACACACAATGAGGGCAGACTTCCATCCTTCACATATCCACCCAAATGCAGCAGTAATTTTAGACCCAGTATTCTCACTGAATCATGAACAGTGACAGCCAGCAGATTCTCTATAAGCCTATGAAAAGAACAATTTTCAGTTAATGGTACCACTAAAGCTGAATAAATCAACATATGCAGCTTTTCATTAGAGATTTCAGTCCCCTATGTCATGGCTTCTGCAGCAAAAGAAGTCCTTTAAGCAGCCTTAGTGGTAGTAGAGGGAATTTAATTTTGTTATTACTTATGTTAAACTGATACAAGCATGGGGCCTATAAGAAGCCTAAAAAAAATTCAGTTATCTAACATAGTCCTGAACTTGAGGTAGGGTAGATGCCTAAGGAATAGGGTAGATTTTGTGTTTCTCAAAATGTTCAATCTCTTCTTGCTGTTTTTCTGCTTGCTAATGGAAATGGTAATCCTTTTTCCAGCAATAACCATATATACCTGTGAATTGTTTAGTTTAACTGACAGCTAAAATGCGATAATGTCATTTTCTCTCCTGTGTGTAGTAAATATGTTAGAATGATGCCATAATAATTGTTCATGAGCTTGTAGAGAAGAAAGAGTCCTAATTTGTCCTGTCAAAGTGGGCAAACAGTTGTCAAATGACACAACATTGCATAGCTGGAGTGTGGTGTCAGACTGATAATTGCTCAAGCAGAAAAGTTTGTTTTTTCTAAAATATCAGCTTTCTCAAGGTGTGCTGTTGTGTGGAGGAGCCTGTGAAGAATGGTGCTGTGGTTCCTGCTAGGCAAGTGTGTTGCTATGGGCTGTGTGTAGAACATGGGAAATCAAAATTAATTATAAAGAGTAAACAGGTTGGCAAAAGTTAAAACCCCTGTTTTCAGTTAGATGTCATTCATTTTAATGGGTTTTTTTAAGTAAAACACTTCAACTTTTTTTCTTGGTGAGAATATTTTTCATTTACAAAGCTGTTTCATTTACATATAAACCTCCAGGCCCTTCACAATGCTCAGCTTTCCAAATCACTGCAGCAGGGAAGGCAGTGGGAGCACACCAGTGACACCAGAACGGGGTCCCCATGCACAGGCACGTGGCTTCAGCACGTGGCTCTTGCCCTTTGTTGTGGGCTACCAGCTTCCTTCTGTCTCAGGTTCATTTTTTTCTGGGTAATGCACCCCATTGTAAATAGATCAATTGCCAGCATTATGCAACATAAAGAAAGAGAGCTCACGACATCATTTTTTCATAATTATACAAAAATAAAATGAGTGCATAAACAAGACCAGAAAAGAGCTCTGCGTGTTTACAGAAATAAAAATAAATGAGTGTGTTTTTTGAATTAATATTTTCAAATGTTCAGGTTGAATTAATTTGAGAAATATGAATATGTATTGGTAGTGTTAATTCTTTGGGGTTTTGAAAATTCTTACAACCACATAATTAAATGAGTGCCTTTAGAAATACTGATAAAACCCATTGCCATTCAAATATCCATACAAGACAACAGGGGCTGTAAGCTGTAGGCTTTAGAGATTAGTTTGGCCATGGGCCAGTATTTATCACAATATTTCCATCTTAGAAGATAAAATTTAATCATTTTTATTTAAATATAAATCAAAATTAATGCAGGTTTAAAAAAAAACAGTGTATAACCTAATCACAATATCTTTATTTTAGAGATGCTTGCCTCTATTGTTTCTATTCAAAGGAGCAATTCTTTGTTGTGCTGCTCTTCCTTCAGCGTTTTTTTTCCTTCTACAAGGGTGCAAAAGGAAGGGGCGGTTGACCCAAATACAGTCCTATCTCCTAATTTTGCCAAGATCAAAGGCATTTCTAGCGTTTTATGTGCTGCCTATTGGTGAAGTCTAAAAAAACACAGTGTTTAGGCATGTCTCCACTTCCCAGACACAAACACAGCCAGCCCAGAACCAGGGCTTCCTTCTGCCAGCGCCTTCTCCCCTGGCTGGGTTCTCTCCCTGCCCGCCCTCGTGGGTGCTGCAAGAGGAACACGTGCCCCAGGTGCCCTCACCCTGCTTGGTGCAGGGAGTTCTGCTGAACATGAGTATTCATACTGTCATTCTTTTACTTATGTGGAAAAGATATGTAATAGACTGATAGTTTTGAGACCAATTTTGAAAAAAAAAAAAATATTAGCTGTCTGCTTTTGTTGTGGGGTTACGGGCAGCATGCTCAGGAGGTAGCAGGGATTTCTGGAGGATGTGGCTGTATTCATACAGGTAGCTGGATGAAGGGGAGTGCTCCTCTTGCATAATAGAAAAGTAAATGCTTGGATGTTATTTGCAGCAGCCACCAATGCATATGGAGCTTTCTCAACCGCACGTGCATGTTGTACCCACCTGGGGAAGAGCACGTGGGTGGTTTGCTTGTTTTCCACCACCACATTGCAGTTCTCCTGGTGCTACATTGACTTTTACAGTCCTGATGTTAGAAATGAGCTGTCCTCTCTGTTTTCTTTCCTTAGAGTGGTGGTATGGCTTTGTAGAGCAAATACAGCTTTTTTTTTTTTTTCATTGAGCTAGTGAAATGGTGTTTGTTAAAGAGTAGTTAAATCAATTCTGAGCAAAGCCCGGTAGTCCTCACCTCTTGCTCCAAATTACACAATGCAATGAGGAAGAACATTTCACATCACAGGAGGGTTGAGGAAGCCTCCAACCAACTTGCTGGGATTGTTCTGGTAATGCTAATTCTGCTAACAAACAATGTGCAGCTTATGTAGGGATCAGTGGGAGCACTACCTTAGGATCCCTGCTTACTCCATACCTTCAGGTTAAATAAGTGATTACACATGATTTCCTACACAGCAAGCTTTAAAAGCAGCTTTTTATATCAGGCTTTGATATGAATGTGTATACATGTGAAAAATGTTAAGTGGAAACCTAATTATATGTTAATATCATTTGTAGTGGGGGACCCCTCATGTTGGGTAACAGAAAAACAAAGCTGGTGCTGCAGTATCTGTCTTTCATCAGCTAAAGATTACTGCTAGAGACTTTCTCTGGGAGAAAGAATAGAACTGCTCTTTCTTCATGATATTTCTTGTACAAGGAAGGCACACTGATTGCTTCTGACTTTTAATGCAAAAGCAAGTTCACTGCTATCCATTGCTCAACTTCATATTGTAATAACATACTAACATCTGGAAAACGTGAACTGCATGTGATTTTTGTAGTCAGAGTTTTCTTCTGTAGAGTTTTTTTTTCTTTCTGCTTACTTGTTTTGCTTCTTCAGATATTATCCAGGTCATCTAATGGAAAAAAAATAATTATTTAGAAAATTGTTAGACTTCTTAACACTGGTATTATATATATATTAAATGTATAATTTTTATGCATAGGTAAACTCACATAGTTAGAATCTTAAGCATTGTTTACATATCTCAGCACCATCTCCTTAAACAACTGGATAATTCCTACCTTCCACTCTCTCCTGTTCCTTCAGTAAATAGGGCCAAATTCAAAGTGGAACTGAAGGTGGATCTATTTCTTCGGCTTCAATGGATTTCAGTGCTTGTTTAGCAGCAGCTCTTGAATACTGAGAGGTGGTTGCTGAGCTCAGGAGTCTTTACCTAAGGCTATGTTGGTATTAGTTGTTCTAACCCGTTAGCAATTCAGAATAAGTGGGGCACTTCATTAGCTCCAGTTAAAGACAAAACAAAAATGTTTGTTTAAACTGGCAGATCTTAAAGCTGTGTTTCTTTCACACCATTTAGAAGATTTCCCACAAGTTTTCCCCTTGGGCTTATCTTCAAAAACCAACATTTTTTCAGGTGCTCTACAAACTCTGACTAGCTTGCTGTAGCCCCTTCCTTGCTCTTAGCCCACAGGGTGTGCTCACTTGTGTCCAAAACACCATTAGCATATGGCATTTATTTCTCACACTTCCTGGGGGCAGCATCCTACTGTACAAAGTACATTTCACTCACCATCAAGTGAGGTTGATTTCCAGTTAAATATTGATATCAGTATAAACCAGGAACTCAGAATGGCACTTTGTACATATTTTTTTACTGAATTTTGGACATTGTGTTCTCCCTGTTGCTGAACAGAAAGTGACTCTTGTGAAAACAGCAAGCAAGTAGGGTCAGACTAGGAAAGTTTATTTTTGGTGATGTTTATCCATGATACCCCTGTTTGAATTATATTTGTAGGTACCTCACCTTGGCACTGACATGTGGGATTCTTTATACATATCAAGACCAGCTTTGAGAAAAAGTTGCCCTTCATAAAACATTTTAATGGCCAAATGGTAACTTTGAGGGAGAGCAGAGGACTGAGAAGCTTATCAAGTAAAGCCAAGCAGAAATATTTCATGGAAAGATTGTCTCTTCCCTAGGTCAGGAGTGGGGCTGATAGCTGGCTGGTGAATAACTGAGAAACCCATGAAAACTGGGGGCTGCTCCTGTTTGAAGGTCTCAGTGTTGCCAGCAGAAGCTCACTGAGGAGAAGGGGCTGTGTACTTAGGGGTGCAATGTTGCGTGTCCTCATGCCTGTAGGTGTGAGGACACACAACATTGAATACAAGACAGAAACAAAGCTTATGTAGCTGGATGGACATGCCTAGTTCAGGGTGTGTGGGATAAAAGTGGTAATTTGTTTTGCTGGTTTTGTTTTTCCTGATAGACTGCATCCTGGAAGCTAAATTCTGGACTATATTCTTTGGTGCCCACTAAAGATTAATCAAGATGCTTGTGTTTCAACATATTGCAAAATAAGGTGCTCCATCAAGGCTGGAAATAGTTGTTGTTTAAACAGCTCCTCCAGCATCCTGCTGTTTGATTCTTAGATAACAATGTTGTGGGATTTTGGAAAAGCCTTTGTCTATCAGGTTAACTGGAGAGTGTAGTTTAAAGGAGCAAATTAGAATCTTAAACTGCTATGGATGTGGGGGAACAGAGTTGTATTTTAGTACAACCAAGCCCTAAGAGTGTATGAAAAGTCACCAATTCTTCTGTACATGATTTGCCTTGAATGTGAGGAAGTCACTTGAAAACTTTGCCTGTTTCATGCCTCATGCTGAACTGAGGCTCCAATTCAGTGCCTGGTCCTGTCAGGTACGTTGGGGGAATTGTAGTATTGTGTACATCATTGATTTCTTCTGATCTTGAGGCATCTTCAAGGGTGTTGCTTCTTATGCATCTGTCTGTTAGCAAACAGATAAATGTAGGCAGTGGTTCCACACATAGTCCTGGATCAGTTGCTGAAGTTGGCGAAGAGTCAGTACAAATGTTCACAGAAGCATCTTGGTTTTGCTTTATTCTTAGAAAACACTGCTAGTTCAAAGGAGCTGCTGTATGGATAGAGGTGCGAGGAAGATTTATATTGTAAACATTCTTTTGATGACAATTGCTAAGTTGCTGTTTCTATACCCCATCAAAGTGGGTGGGAAGTCTGTGTGTCTGCATGTCTAAGCATGTATGTGCATTTTGTGGATATGCTCCATGTCTAGGGATATACCAAAATAGGCAAGTCTGAAATGAAAACTAGGAAAGGAATGAGGTCTCTTGTTTCTGATTCTTTGGGGATACACTGTGGTCACATTTAAGTTTTCCTCTCAGATTTTTCCTTTTTATTTTTAACAAGCAAACACCTCCCACCCCCTCAAAAACAAACCAAAACAAAAAATTCTTATCTAATCACATGCTTCCAGGAACTGGGCTTCTAAATTAAACCCCAGCTATCTCCAGATTTGTCCTAAGAACACAGTTGCCAGCAACACCAGGTGGTGTTGTAGCAATCAACATTATTATTAAAAAAAAAACTATTGGCCAGAACATACACAGAAATGTACTGAATGCTAATAAAAAAAGTGAATAATAGTTTGAATGCTTATCAGCTGTTCAATAAGGCAAACAGATGTAGTAATGCATACTTGAGAGCATGCCATGTACTTTAATCAGAGAAGTTTAGAGTATCATTTCATCATGGACAAAAAGAAAGAGGCAGAATAATAGGTTCATTTCAAAAGGCAAAACTTTAAGGAGGAGAGCAAGGACTTCCCTGAATTTTGTATTGGACCCAGTCCTGGGAGCTACATTACACTTGACTGGAGAAGACCTACTCCACCAAGCTAAGCAGTTTCATGAAACAAAGAGTCACAAGATGCAGTTAGATAGAAAATTTTTAGAAGCTGCCAAACTGTTAAAGGCAAATAGTGCTGGAGTGTTTGTGCAAGTAAGAATGCAAACGTTAATGAACGATGAGCTAAGTGATAGAGAATGCTTTGTAAATTTTCATATGGCATCAAAACCTGTGAGACAAACTGGTTGAAATGTAGTGAGTACAGCTTGGAATTTCTGTAAAGGCTGCAGTTTTGGTGTGAGAAATCATAACTGACTTAGTTTCATTCAAATGGCAATGCAAACAAACAAAAGAAAAACAGAATCAAAATGCACCTAAATCCTTGTGTTAAGACATAGAGGCTATCACTGTTTTGGTAGAGAAGTAAAGAAAAATTCGGGGAAAGGATCTTCTGGAATCACAGCTATTTGTACAGATAAGTATCAAGTAAATAAATACAAGTAAATATCATCTTGCATGTGTTCATTTTACATAGTCACCCTTATCAGTACCAGCCCTTCCAGCATTATTTCTGAGGCCTGGGGTCCCAAGTGGGAGGAGTCTGTGGCACTGCACAGAAAGAATTCTGTCTGAAGAGTGGTTGGGTCGGAGCTCTCTCACGTCCCTTCTGCATTTTGCTTGTCACTGTGTTTCCCACCCTCCCTGGCTTTTTGTTTCCATCCAGAGCTCTTCCTTGGTCAGTCCTACAGTCCCTGAGCCTGCCCTGTGTCCCTCCCTCTTTCCTCTGCGAGCTCCTCTGAGATGGTGTCTGTCACCTGCCTTTGCTGTTTCTGATTTGGTGACTTTTCCTGGCCGTGTTTAAGGGCAGAATCTCCCAGGTTCTTTCCCTCCATGGTTACTGTGGGGCTGGAGTCTGGCTGGTGAGGTTACCAACCTGTGTTATTGCTTCCCCATCCTCTCCCAGCAGTGGGAAGGGATAAGGACAGGGATAAGGAATGGGGTCCCAAGAGCTTGAAGCCTCCAGTGATACTGTAGGTGCCACCCAGTGAAGCTTCAGAGTTATTTGTGGCTGCTTGGTTTCCCTTTTCTTCTCAGAACAATGTGGTGCTGTATGTCATGAGATCAGGAGAAGAAGTTGTGACAAAAGGACAAACAGCTTGAAATCAGTGGAATAACTTTGGATAGGTTAATCTTGCAATGAGAATATTGGAGTCAGTCCCTAAATGACAGCAGAAATGCAAATGTTGACAACGGTATCTTCAATCATACACTTAAGATTTCATTCCAGATGTTTGCTCATCCAGATGTGCAGTATTTGTAGCAGTGAAGTCCTGTACACGCTACCGACATACAGAAGGCAGTAACATAGTTTTAATAACAAGTTTTTACCTATGTATTTGCCTAGAAAAGCTATGTACTTCCTCTGCCAGCTAAATATATATCCAGGAAATGCTCCTGTAATTCTACCTGCAAGAGAAAAAATTCTCAGAGTTAATACCAATAAACCACATTTGCTGCCTTTTAACCATCATTATCCTCATTCTCAGGGAAGGGATGAGTTCAGGTTGAGGCATCAGCACTGATTTTCTGCCTTGACTTTAAATTTCTGCACATTTTGAATTTGTCATACATTTAGCATTACTTCAATGCATTTCTTGTGTGTGGCTGAATACAAAGTGCAGGAGGTCATGAGAGGCATCACCTTGTTTTATCCAGAGGTCAAAGCTAAGAGAGTGTCAGTTTCCATTTTAGGCTTTTGTGGCATAGTTGACATTATATATACTCTTAGGTATGCAATGCAAATCACATTCCTGCAAGCTAATTATAGGATAAATGTAGCCACTTAACTAGGCAGCAGGCATGTCATCTCAGCATGGAGCTATCATATTATGTACATTTGCTGTCTCCTGTATAATTAACAGGATAAAAATATTACTGCCAGATACCATAAAAAAAATTAACACTATCTTAATTGTCTTTTCAGCTCAGGTATAGCCTATTACCATTTCAAAAAAGACCTTCCCTAATACACTAGAATTTTAAACTTCGTTTGCTGAAGATGCCATTAATCCCTTTTCACACTTTGATCTGCCATTGTGATACCTTTGGACTTTGACTTCTCTGTTTTACTTTTGAACTCTCCTTAAAAACTATTACTGAGATTTAGTGGCTTAAAATTTGAGGTTGCTCAGGACTCTGTGTTTGATTTTTAAAAACTTAGTGACAGTGCATTTGAGCTTGACCATAACAGAGATGTGTGCAGCCTGCAATAAGCTTTTGTGTAGGGCGCCTTTCTTCTGAGCTTTGGACATCATTCTTGTTTAATCCAAATTTTCTGCGTTTCTAATCTCTCCTTTTTAATGTGTATCCTACAGCATTCATTGCTGTCTTGTACATGGCTATGAATGAGTGGAGTCTTAAACTTAGAAAGTTTAATCCTAATTCTTACTAAAATATGCCTTCATCAGTATTTGTGTAGTATTTTGATGAAGAGTGGCTGGTCCCTCTTCCTCCTTGTAAAATCACTGTAATCCCCCTGTGATCTGAATACCACATCACTGCTGATGCCACTTGCATTTTGTAACTCTCATTTTCTGAAACTGCATTGGGAATCTCAAGACTCTGAATGCTGCTTTTGCCACTTGAAATTAATTATATGATGGCTCCCATTCAGAAAATACTTAGAATACATGTTTATTTTCAGGAGTTTTGGGGAGTAATTAAAGCTGAAAACTTCCATTAATATAACAAATTGCTCTGGAATTCTTTGCCATAGCAGTTTTCAAGTTGCTCCTAGAAAGCAGACCTGTGCTACAGACATGTAAAACCCTAACTACAGAAAGATGGAGATAAGCATGGTACCATTTAATCTGGCAAAGCTCTCTCAGTTATTTCTGTTGCAGTAGGTCTATAGGAACATTAGGTAGTTCTTGCATATTTACTTAAATGTTGACATCAGTAATGACACACATGGCTAACAGATTTTTCACATGTTTTCCTCCCTGGATGACATCTTCCTACTCCATCAGGACTCAAAGTCTGATTGTGGAGGCTGTTGATTGATAGCTTAGAGCACATGAGGTTTGGGGAAAACACAAGAATGACAGTTTATATAAATATCCTAATATGACACTTTTTTCCAGGTTTACCCTAACTTTTATTTTTCTCTGACCTAGAAATGATTTTTAGGTGCACAAAAACCCACAGATACTTTAGAAACACAGTTGACTCACTCAGACGTCTTGTTAGCATTTTGTACTTAATTGCTTCTTTCTCTGCTTACCCGGGGGGAATTGTACATGCCAAGATGGAGCTCCACTAGATCTAATAGGAGAAAAAACAAAAGGAAATAATGACTAGTCTTCCAAATCATCCTAAGTGGTCCAGGAGATGAGAGGGAGTGCTTTTTCCTGGCAGCAAAACCCCAAAACATGTAACTGGCTCATCCAGTGTCTCTTAGATTTTCAGATTAGGAGTGGTATTTTTATTACACTCCATCTTTCTTCATAAAGAGCCCATTTTAAGCACTGTATAAGCTACTTGTGGAAAAAGTAGCTACTATCTGTGGAAGTCACTTTAAAAGGAATACTGTTACCCCTGAAAGCGTTGCTGCTTTGTGTAAGCCTCTGGAAAAAGGAAGATAGCTTTATGACAGCCTCTTTTTTCTGTGAAGACCAAAGGGCAGCCTAATATTATATGTACGGATGCAGCTTTAATAGCAAATTGCCAAAAGGATTCCTTTAAAAAAAAAAAAAAGAGACCTTCAAGAAGATGTTTGCATATTTACATATAAATCACAGAGGGATATATGAATATGCCATGCTGATACCTGTCTTGCTGAAGCTATGGAAAGGAGTAATAGTATTTTTTTCATGCTGAGCTACTCGCACATAGAAGCGATTAGTGAATTTCCAGATATATGGAGGCTCAAAATGGTCATATTTTAAAGGATATATTTCCCAGGACTAAAGGGAAGGGCCAGTCTTGGCTTTCCATCTCCTATAAATGTAGCTATTTTTCATAAAGTGTAATGTGCTGGAATTTTTACCCCGTATGCAAGACAGAAAGCAAGTTATTTCCTTTTTTCAATAGAATTGAAATATAACACAAATTTGGAGTTTTAATATTTTATACTTGGACCTCCTAAACTAAATAATAATTAAAAAAAACATTCAGACAACTACATTGTCTTATTTAGCCCTTTCAAAACTCCTGTCTACAAAATTTTCTGCTGATTTTGGTGATAATAGCAAAACTAATCTCTGGAGACAAAAATTAATAATTCTGTACCTGAACAACCAACTATTCAGACTAGAGTAATTTTAAAAAGTGGAACAGTGTCAAGAGTGTTTCTCCAGACCATTTACAGTCACTCTGCCTCCTGACTTTCATGCTGCCAAATTGAAATGTTTGGTTCCAGCATTTCCAGGGCTCTCAGACCAGGGCTGTCATGACATTCCCTCACTTCAGGCACATTCTTGCTCTTTCATTTCACTGAATACATTAGAGGGTTTTTAAAGGACAGACTAACGTTAATCATAATAGCCTTAGGTCTGAGACTCCATGCTGTTGGCTGATAAAACCAGCCTGTCTCCTTCCACACCCAGAACATTTATTCACTTTGCTGGCTTTATCTTCCCCAACATCTTCGGTGATTTATCCATTTAATCTCTCCAAATCAGTTCTAGTTACTATTCTTTTAACTATGGCTAAGTGTTGGAAAATTCTTTTTGAATTGATGCAGTTCTAGAAAGGTTTTTCCAATCAGTTGTGTGATGTCTTGTTCTCAGGATTAAAAAATGACCTTGCCTGGAGCAGGTTATATGATTAAACCGCAGCTCTTGGTGCTCCAGGGGGCTGCCAGTGTTGTCCAGCTCCATTCAACAGTTCTGAGGAGAGCTCCCCAGCTGAACCCACGGCTCTGTGGAGCAATCCTTTCCCTGGCTGGGCTGTGTGGCAAGGGAGAGGGAGGTGGCAGTGCTGCAGTGAGCACCCAGCTGGCACCAGCAGATGCCAGGCACTGGGGTCTGTGCAGATGGTCCTGATGGCCTCTGCTGGACTCTGCCTTGCCAAGAATCGCCCCAAGTCCCTGGGGAGCTGGGATTCGTTTGCTTGGGGTTCTGTCTTCTAGAGGCTTGTGGTGACATCTGGATATCTTTTCTTAATTCATAGAAAATGTTCCTGGTTTTTGGGTAGAAGTTCCCTTGGTGTAGCTTGTTCTCAAAGCACTTGGAGGAGCCTGTGAACTGAAGCTCTGCCCACAGGTGCACTTTGGCTTGGTACCCCAGAACTTTTACAGACAGAGATGCTCATTGTTCTGGACATCAGGGATCATGAGATTTCTGTTTTATTCACCTATGGTTGAACTTTATACACATCAAGCGGGGCCATATGATGAAACAACAAATTATGCAAAAGCCAAGAGTATTTTCTTTCAGGAGGTGCATAGTCCATTTAGTCAGCTGTTTTTACTGCTTGGTCCTGTAATTCAGGCTTCTCCCTGTTCTGTTATAAGAGGTAGCTCTTGTTTCGGTTGCAGCAACACTTGAATAGCACTATTATTGTGATAATAAATGCATTTTTAGTACCTCTTCAGTTAATTTTACACAATCTGAAGTGGTCATTTACATTTTAAAATCTATCCTACATATTTTTTTTTGTAAAGGCAGCTAGATAGGCTTAATCCAGCTCTGATGACCCCAAAAGAAGTGACAAGCTCTGCTTTATTAGTCATGACTACGAGCATGGTTCTTTCTTATCATGACTTCTAACTGTCTGGTACAATGAAGATTTACAGAAATACATGATCTGCTAATCCTCTGTGTTTAAAGGAAGAGTACAGGGATTATGTGGTCATTTTCTTACTGTCATGACCAGGTATCATGGTGGGGTTTATGACAGTTGATTTTTGGAACATCTCTGGAAACACTGGAAGCTGTTTAAATAGCACCTTAGCTGTGAATTAAGCTGTCATCACTCAGTGATCACTTCTGTCTTATGGCTGTTTTCCAGACAGTCTGGTCTGCCTGTAGATAAGAATGCTCATCTCTTCATTTGGGTGAGGGCTGTGTGTTTGAAACTGTGATCAGAATTAGTAGGGAAATGGCAACAGGGAGGTGCTTTGAGAACAGGGAATTAGAATACTCTCTCGCTATTCCAAAAGAATATTTTAATATCCATGTTGATATTTTTCCCAAATGTTTTGTTGCTTTGGCTGTACTGATTCAACAACTCCTTTCTTCCTCAGGTACTTTCTAAGATACATAATGTAGGGAAAAGACATTTCCAGTATCTGTTTTTTTAAGTGCTCACCACTAAATAAACATATAAGGTTCTGTGATAATTTAAGAAGAATGAAGGTAGTGGCTGCCAACATACACCTTTCTGGAATCAAATAAGGCTTTTTGGTTCCATTTTCTCTTGGATAACCCCAGTCCTTTGATGTCAGTTGTATGAGAACTGATAGCCTCATTTGAAATTATGTTTCATCACAGCTATTTCCTTCTGCCTGATGTTCACATTGCAGATACCGTCTCAATTCTTAGTATTTCTTCTAGCAGTAGAGCTGCAAACCACTGTGAGAAACTATTGACTCTAAATTGTTGGACTTTGTATCTTCTGGCAAGCCTTTGAAGCATACTGGTTCCAAATGTTACTTTTAGAATTATTAATATGGAGAGTCCACAAGAACACAGAGGACTTGGGAACTTGCAGATGGAGCTTGAAGGAAGAGAAGTTCCAAAAGACTGAAAAATAGCTACGTAGCCATTAGAATTTCTCATACATCTCAGGATGTGTAGATAGAGGTGGGGTTGGGATGTGTAGATAGAGGTGGGGTTGGGGCTGTGACCAGGATGTATAGATAGAGGTGGGGTTGGGATGTGTAGATAGAGGTGGGGCTGGGGCTGTGGCACCTCCACCAGCATTGGTGGTGAGGTGCAGAGCTCAGTCTCCACGGCAGCACCAGGAGAGCCCCGATGGTGGCTGTGACCTGCTGAGGGCCGAGTGTTCCCATTAGGGGCGTTGGGGGTTGAGGTTGCTACGTGTTGGGCTCTGCTTTGTTCCTCCCTTATGGCAGAGGCAATGACAGGGACGTGCTCCTCAGCTCATCCAGCTTAAAAAGGTTTTTATTGCATGCAGCAAATCTACAGGCTAATTTCCAGCATAGAGGGCTGCCTCAAATTGTATTGCTGAACACTTCTTTGGGTGGATAGAGAAGTGGACACCACTGGCAGGGTTCAGTCTCAGACATGGCTTCTTTTTCTCACTTCACAAAGCATAAAATTGAAATGAGTGCTCAGTCCCAATTTAGCTTAAACCTTACCTGGAAAATGGTAAAAAGTAAGGAAAAAATGCTTAGTTAGTGAAAACTGGACAGGTTTTGGTTTTGTTTTTTTTTTTTTTTTTTTTTTTGCCATGCTTGTTTTTGTTTTGTTGGTTTGGGTATTTTTAAAATCATGTTAAATTTCAGCAAACTGGTTGTAGCAGTATTTTTGCAAAATACCAAGGCCAGTTGGAGTATGTGGAAGGGGAATTGATTTCCTCTGGCAGAAAGTTGTTTTGTTTTTTGTTCAGATACACAAAATAATTGCCATTTATGTTTTGATTCGTTGTTGATTCCTAGATATTCACTCTGGAGTAATTCTGATTTGCTCCTTTATAAATGTTACAAGAGTGGGTAATTAAAT
Organism: Lonchura striata; assembly: GCF_050655825.1. NCBI lineage: Eukaryota > Metazoa > Chordata > Aves > Passeriformes > Estrildidae > Lonchura > Lonchura striata. Next base: position 15,299,901 of record NC_140713.1, on the reverse strand, counting down.
GTTATTTTGTGACCTTTATGTGCCTTAAGGAAAAAGACTTGATTATATTATTTCACGTCACTTTTGGGCCTTCGTAGCCATCTAACTAGAACAAAAACCTGCAACTTGGTGCACTGGATCAGTGCCTGCTCCATTAAATAGAAAGCCTAGCTAAAAATGCACCATGAAACCAATTCTCAGACTAGGGCTGTATCATGTATACATTATGTCCATTTCCATACAGATCCCCTTTCACATTTTATTCATTGTTGTGAATAATAACATAATAGTGCCTTTCTATCTCCTTCAGTACCAAGTTTGAACTAGAAGCTATTTGTAAATTCATGTTTAATTACTGTAACTTTTAACAAGGTACTTGCCCCTTCAAAGTTGAATTGTAAAAATGCAATTCATCTACACATTTTAGCAAAGAATTGTGATAGATTTTTCTCTTAACAGACAAGCATAAGAAACACCTTTGTTTTTGTTGTATCAAGGATGCTTATTCTCAAATTCTCCTTGTTGCTTTTTTGGGAAATTGCTGACAAAAATTAACTTCTGCTAATTGTAGCGACTCTGAATCACAGAAACTGAATGCATGTTTCCAGATTTTATATATATATATATTGCCAAAACATGCCTCATGCATAACAAAGATAAGTCAGTGCAAAAAATACATAATGCATGTCTCTCCCATATAGAAGGTGACAGGCCTTCACTGAGACAATCTTGTCTTGGGTGAATTAGACATTTTTAATTATACACAATAGACTTCAAATACTAACATCAATTTATTTGTAGGAAAGGCACTGTTCTCATATGTACAAAAGCCAGTTTACACACTTTGTTCTTTTCATGTATTTGTTTGCAAAAGGTGTCTCAGATTGAGTTGAACTATAACTTGGCATTACTTTTTCTGGGGTTATGCATATGTTTGCAGGCAATGGGAATCAGGTTGTGGATTTATAGAGCAAAGCAGTAGGAGCTGTGGACACCAAGTCCATGCTGTGCATTTCTGTGAGTTCTTGCTTGTCTTGTGAACTGAGTGCCCATGGGCTAGAGGGGCTTAGGGGTGGTGCTGAGAGGAATCTTCTATTTAATTTTAATTAAATTCTGTTACACTTAATCCAAAAGGAGTCTGGCTCACACAACTCTGTGATGTGATCCTGCACACAGACTGTGGGTCAGCTCCTAAAGCACACTGGTGGTTTGAGAAGTTTGTATCCATACATAAAATTCCTGAGGGTGCCAAAATTTTACGTTGTTTATTGCTGGTGATACTTTGAAAAAAGAAATGTGGCTTTTATTCCTGTGTGTGAAAAAGCCTGTGACATCATCTGCTGGCAAGACTAAGTGTAACCACCAGGAAATTAGTGGAGCCTGCTGAGGGAGCTGCTTTCAGAAGAGTTTCCTGCTATTCATGTAAGTGCTGGCCTCTTCCAGCAATATCACCTCCACTACTCACCTTCTTTGTCACCTTTGGTTCAGCATCAAGTATTCTCCAGCACATGGTCAGAACATGATTTTAGGGCTAATACCCTCAGAAGACAAACATCAAAATAGTCATGGAGCTAAGGCTGTTACTTAGAAGGAGTCAGATATGACAGATCCTCAGCTAATTTATGTAAATGTCTACGCATTACCCATAGCAAGGCTATGAGGATTTATTTCAGCTGACTTGGCCCACACATCCAAGCTATTCTTGAATAATGTGGCACTAATAACCAGGGTTTATATAATTATTTTCACATGTATGAGACAGACTTTTAGCTCAAATGCTTGTGAAAAGTGGGCTGCCAGTGCACTGTTGTGCACAGCTGGTGCTGGTTACTGTGGGCACCATTGGTGACCCAGGCAGTGCCCACCTCTGCCCTGACTGTACATCCCCAGAGCCTGAGGTGTGAACCTGGGGCTCAAATCTCCTTACAGGCCCTGTGCTGGGAAGATGGCTGAACTGTGGTTCAAGCTCTGTTTTTTCACTAATGTGAGGTCAGACACTTGCCCAAAATGATTTTCAGAAACTTTTTCTTATATGTGATGACTAAGGCATGGTGGTAGTTTTGCTTACAGAGTTCTTTAGTCTACAGATACTTCTGTAATTGTTAAAAAATAATCTATGAGGATGGGGACAAGATGCAGTTATCTGTTACTTCTGCTACTTGCAAGAAAAAAAAATTATCCTATTAATGAGTACAGAATTTGTGCAAGCCTCTCCTAAAACAAGCTCTGTGTGTGTCGAGAGTTGAATAATTGAAAGGTTTTACCCAACCAGCTCTCCTGAGCAGTTTTTGATTTATCAGTGTGGTGGCTTTGTTAGTGGGGGATGTGGGGTAAAATTTATCTCTGAGGATGATACAGAAAGCTGGGCCAGATTTTGGGTTTATCAAAGAAGATGATATTTCTTAATGGAAGCATAGTAAAGCCTGGTCTTTAAAGTTCAGACCTCCAATTATTCCAAGATGAAGCACTGATACAGGGATTAACATGGCATTTAGACTTCAAGTATTTGCAATATGGGCAATTTCTGTCAAAAAGCAGATTTAAACCCTGGTAAATCTCTCATCTCACTTCTGTGATGTAATCAAGACTTTAATTTTCAAATTTTTTGACATCTTAGTTAAATATATGTTCTCATTATTTTTCCTAGTCATGGAGGATTGTGAGTCATGTGGGTTTGTAGGTTTCTTTTCCAGATTTTCACATTCTTCCTATTTCTTCTCATTAGTGACTAGCTTGACCACATTTTTAGCATATTCTCTTAATTGAAATAAAGCCTTAGTAATTAAAATAGAGATTTTTGACTTGGCCCAATAGTTTGGCAAACAATCCCAGTTACCAGGATTTCTTTACACTTATGGCAATTTATAAAAGGTTTTGTAACTTACTGTTAAATGAAACCACATAAAGTGATTTTGCACCTGAGAGTAGTGTATCATGGCATATCAAAAGTAAAAAAGAACTGTGATCTAAATATGTGTTCCATTTAAGTAGCCTTTATGTGGGTAACTTGCAGATACTTTACAGTATTCCCATTCTTTCCCCTCCAGAATTAGAGATGCTTAATGAAATTAAGAGAAGACACAACTGACTTTGTTTTTCATGCTCAGTCTTGAAACTGCAGGTCATCATGACAGAGATGGCTCTCTGACAGGTATGTAGAGTATGTCCTTCTGCTTGATCTTCTCTAGTCACTTCCTTTTGCTGTAGTGCAAGTATGTTAAAGTATGGAGAAATCTATGGCCTCTAGCTTTTAATCCTTACATTTTCTTCTGTAAAAATGTATCTAAGCTTAAAATTTCTTTGCAGCTGCCAGTATTTGGTAAATTGTTTTTCCTTTTGTTTGACGTGGCTTCCCAGGGACTTGCCTGGGTCTTGAGGTAGAATAGATTCAGATTGCAGTTGGATTTGTTATAACAGAATGTGCAGAAACATAAACTGTGACAGTTTCTGTCTTAAAGATTTATCAGCCCCATTAACTGCTTATGCTCATTGACACAACCATCTCAAGCACTTAGAGACAAGGGGTTGCTTGTAAGGTTTGAAGGACTCTGGGTTACTGCATTTGCCTTCCCTTGTCACCATCCAACCTTCCTGTGCATAAAGGTTGTTCTGAGCACTGAATAAATTGAAATACCTGAGTCCAGCCTCAGCAATGGCTTTAAGCTAATCCACTGCCATGGGTCTGGCTCTGTGTTACATACAGCAGTGTATAACATTCCTGCCTGGCTTTCAACAGCTTGGTAGAGAAGGATTTGAATTTTGGTGCTGCTACTACTGAAGCATAAGTAATCATTAAAAAAGCTGTGGCCAAATTCCTTTTTCTTGCTACTGCTTTTCTAGGGAGGTGCTTGTGCCCTTGATATATGTCCTTTCTCTCTCTTTTCCATTTTCTTCTCTCTCCCCCTTTTCTCCTTCTCTTTTCTCTCTTTCTTTATTTGTGATATACATGGAAAATGCCTCATGGGCATCTATTACTTTGCTTGTGACATACACAAAATAACTGCATGGTAACTTGCCTGAAACAAGAAGGAAATAGAAATGTAAAGAAAATTTGAGATGGAAGATTGAGAGAGGAGTGTAGATTTGTACCAATAATGATAAGACCATCCAGAGGAAAAAAAAAAAGTGGTTTATGAGTGTTAGCAGTTCTAAAAAAGTGGGTTCCTCTGGCTACAGAAATTTGCTCCAGACAAGAACTTCCTTTTTAAGGCCACCGTTGCCATGTCAGTAAGGATCCCTCAATGTTTTGCATTGTAAGTTCTTATTTCATTCTGAAATCTGCTGACATGCATAGGAATAACTGCCCCAGCATCAATGAGTTTTGAATGAGACCCTTATAGCATCAGTCTCTAAAAATGTGACAACAGCTACCAAGGGACCCTCTAGGATGTTTTATTCTATTACCCATGACTTTATATCATGAAAATGAATGTCTTTTCACTGGTCTGCAAGATGGGGTTTTTTTATGAGGGGTTAGTTCTATAATTGCATATGACTATGTTATCTAGAAATATTTGCAAATGGGAATCATCTAAATCCTGAAGATGCTTCCTGTGTACCCTACAGAAAATCAATGATGAGAAATTAAAGCAGCCTGTGAGATTACCTTTCATCTTCTGTATAAAACTGGGTTGATATTGGTGTCTAGCACAAGAGGAACAGGCACACAGAAATAGCATTTTTAGGTAAGCCACCTGCCTTACAGAGGCTTGATGTTTAACACAGACCATAACTTCAATGTTTTTCACAATTAGATAACATCATCTCTCATTCTTCAGCACACTTCTAATGCAGTTGACAATAGCCAGGCATGTAATTAATTTACACTTAAATTTTAATTGTCACTTGCATTTTATTTGGTCCTTCTAATAACCAAGTCATGTCATTTTGCCATGCAAGAAATAAGCTCTGATGAGAATAGAAGACTGCAATTATGGGAATGCATACCCATAGAAATGTACTGCTGGTAGTATCTCTGTGTGGTCTGTTGGAGTCAATCTCAAAAGTCCAATTAGATCCAGCTTATAAGAGTTTCCAGGAACACTGCTACTGACTGACAAACAGACCACACCCTCTCAGTCTGACTAAAAGTAAATCCAATTGTGAGTTTTCATGGACTGTTTCTAAATTAAATAAATATTTGTTATCTGGGTTCAAATGAACCAAATAACAGCATTTGCAATCTCCACCATTTTAATTTTACCCATTTTCCTGACTGAACTTTTGCACTGTGCATCTCTTGTGCTTAGATTTTTAGTAAGTAAGTAATGAATGCACCAAGCAGATGCAGAAATGTGCTCTGGAATGTTAAGTGGCATTAAATCTTCTTTGAACATTTTCACATATTTTTTTAAAAATTAGAATACTGTTAAAAAGTAATAAAATAATAAATTGTATAATAAAATATCCTATAATATATACCATGATACTAAAAAGAAAAAATATTTTATTGTTAATAGTATTAATTTAAATATTAGTCAGTGAAAAGATCTCTTAACAGCACAGGCAACATATCTGGGTATCTCTAACATACAGATGATGCAAAATGTTTAGCAAAAAGACTCTGAGAAACTTGAATTTTGTCTATGTGAATTTTACAGGAAAAAAAAAGGATTTGCTGTAGAGCTTTTCTGTGCAGGATCTCCACCAAAACAGGAGTCTTATATAGGGATGTTTCATATGGATGAAAAGTTGGTATTAAAGTGAGTCTTTCCTGTATGTTTAAATTTGTTTGCTATGCCAAATATTAGAAATTAAACAGAATTTTAAGGGGAGTTGTCACTTCAGTCTTAAACTCTCAAATATGTTTTGCTTTTCAGTGAAGGAAATGTTTTTGTGAAATAACCACACTGAATTAATCAAATAAGTTTTCTCTTTCGCTGCCTCACAAGTCCATTGTAAGAGATAAAGGAGATTAAAATATATTTGGTATAGGTTTTTATTTTTCCTTGGATCATGACTCATTCAAATTAACATAAAATCTTCAGTTAGGGACAAGTATACCACTCCAATACATTTTTCAGTGGTATATCACATTAATATTCTTTTACTGGAGGACAGGAGGAGGGGGGAGAACTTTTCCAGCTCATAATTTAGTTTTAGTTCCTCTTGGGTTTTTTTTGGCTGGTTCTCAGCAGATCGTGGGAATCCCAAATTTCAAAATTACTCATGTATCGCTTTCTGTTCATCTCTGCTGCTGTGTTTGTTCAATCCTTTGGTAGCCTTTGCATACTCTTAAAATACTTCCTTTTCCATATAATTCTCAACATTTATTTCCATCTTATTCTTTATCTAGCCCAAAGCATCCATCCTACTGCACCCCTTCTCTCTGCTTGACTGTGCCTTGCCATTGTACCAGTAGTGGTCTGTATCTGACATTTTCAGATTGCAGTTTATCCTTCCTTTTAAAGATAGCTGCTTGGCAGAGACTACAAAGAGCTCCCCAGGTGTTCTAGGTTCACTGTGGAAAATGGTTTCACACGGTTGTTGTAGATTCCCATGATGTTGAAACAGTTGAGTGAATGAATAGGAAACTGAATCTTTCATGGCTGATGAAGCTTTCAGGGCTGCTCTGTCCTGCAGTACCTGGTAACGTGAGATCACTTGCTCATTGAGTTTGGGGTGATTAATTGTTTTAGACACACCATCCTGCTTCCTTCTGCAGGGCTTGTGAGTAGAAACTTGAGTTTAATCCATGTTATACCCACGATGGCAAAGGTTTCAGTGCATGACCACTGTATTAGGACTGGACAGACATTCCCAGTGTAATGTGTGGCTACTACAGCCTTCTGCAAACCATCCCATTGGGTCTGGTTTATGTGCAAATCACAAGCTTTACTTTTGCAAATGGTTCCAATTTTTGTGTGAGTGATCAAAGGGTTGCAGCACTACATGATCACTTATTCCAGAGATGTGTCTGGATCAAAGGTTAACATTTTTTGCATGGAATATTCATTTTTAGCTTTGGTTGAACACTGTACAGTTTAGCTGGGAGCAATGGTCAGGGTTATGTTATCATTTAAGAAATGAATAAGCACAGAATTGTGATGCATGTCTTAGGAAGGCCAAGTGGAAATGGTGGTGAAACAAAACTGGACATAAAGGAAACTGGTTCAAAGAGATGATGCAGTAAATGTGATGTCAGACACACAGAAATTTTGATAACTGGGGGAAGGGAAAAGTGTCTCTGTCCAAGACACACAAGCCATAAGGGCCAGGGATCACCTGGGCAGGGATCTGCCCCTGCTGTGTGACCTCAGCAAGGTGAGCAAGTGCTGGCTGGAGTGGGCAGGAGCTTCCCTGGGCAGCTGCAGCAGTGGCCACTGCCTGCCTGGCTGTGCCAGCCCTTGCTGGGCACTGCTCCCTGCACCCTTCAGGGGCTCTGTCTCACAGCTGGAAGACCTTTTTGGCTTTAGGTGGACACTGAAATCTTTGCCCAAGCGCTCGCTTGGTGGCCTTTCCTTGAGAGATCTATGGTTCCTCCCTCACATCTCCAGTGACTTGTTTGAATAAATGCTTTGAATGTGGATATTAAAATACAAATTCTGACAGTTTAGTGAACTGAACCACACCACTTAATTATAATTTTTTTTGTCTGCTTGGAGTGCTTAGCCCTGGAGAGCACATTGCTTCGTCGTGCAGTTATTAGCTTACACTGCACTAATTTCTAGTTTGACTGCATAGGGATTTTGACATTAGATGATCTCCTTATGTGCTACAGCAAAAGCAGTCTCTGCTTTTCTCAAGCATGTCCTGATGTTGTTGCTGGGCAATCATTAGCTTAAATTTCATTTGCAAATAAATAAATAAAACCTACCTCTCATTAATAAGAAATTGGTGTGTGTGCAAGTCTGTTCTTTTAAACCCTCATAACTCAGCCAAATAAAAACATATTTTCTCTGGACTACCAAAAGGCACATGTCCAACCTAGAAAGTGCATTTAATAACTTCCCCACTTCTGTTTTTTTTTTTTTTTTTTAACATTGACATTAATCTCCTGTGCACATTTGGAATTTGGAATGGAGTCATTTTCTAGCTGCAGTGCTTCCAATTTTAAATATTCTGTTTCCTTTCAGTTTTTCCAAGCAATTCAAAGATTAGTAACACTGTAAAACATCTAAAAGCATGCTGGAAGTTTCCTGCTGCTTCAAGTGTTGTGTTATGTTATCTTTGGAATAATTTTAAGGTCCCACTGGTGTAGTATAACAAGTTATTATGTCATGGAGCTTATTAGTATGCCTATGGGAAACATTAATTCACACTGACATCATACTACATTTTTCAATAAATCAGGGGATTTTTTTATTTTTGGTTTTAAGAAATAGTGGTTTTGGTTTTTTTTTTAATGAAAAAAGTGATCAGATTATTTTTCATCCATGTTGGGACACGAACTGAATTGCTTGGAGGATGTGCGTCATTATCTCAGAAATGACCTCTGCATTGTTGCAGGGAATGGAAAGAGCAGGGGTTTGGGTAGTTTGAAATCTTTATTTTTCTAGCACGTAGATGTTATTATAAAAGACTTTCTACTCTGCGATTAGCACAGCAGGCTTAAATTGCCTGGGCTCTGGTCATTATTATTTCTGTAATCCCAAAAGTTTATGATATTATTCAGGATCTAAAAAATGACAAAGTAGGCTTAAATTTGGTAAGGATTTAATGTGTGATGCATTTCTTTTGGAGCTGAAAAGTCTGTTTTTGTTGACACAGAAAGCTGAAAAATGACCACAGACCACAAAGGTCCCGAAGCATTGCCAGGGAAAATGTATAAAAAGGGAAATGCCCTTACTGTGCTGTCTGTATGCAATTGATTTTACTCCTGTTTCCCAGATATACTGTTACTTAGAAAAACAAAAACAAACCATTTGAGCTGTTGATTTGCCCATGGATCATGAATTAAACTAAGAACTGAAAATAACTTCTACAGGATAGTTAAATTATTATTATTCCATTAAGATGTCTGCATTTTACAGGCATTAATTGACTACCCAGATACATTACTGCAATTGCAGTTGTGTAGCTGGAGAGCAAGAGGCAAAGATTTTCTTTTGGGTACCACACAGGCTTCTGCAGTTCCAGAATGACCAGAGTTCACTCCCCCTTTGCCTGTGAGAGTAAAGGCAGTTTTGCTGCTGTCAGTGCATCACAGGGAGAGGGGCATGCTGGAAATTTGGGCCTCCACACCAGGGGTGTTTCAGATGGAATAAATTCACTGTAGAGCAATGTTTTTTGTGTGGGATATAATTCTTGGTAAGTGCTGCTCGCCACAATCAGATCGTGAAAGCCCTCAGTGTTTCTAAATATAAGGTAGGTTGTGACAAGTGGGAGCATGTTCCATGAATAATGTTGATCCATGCTTTAAAAAACACTTTATGGGAAAGGTTTTTGGCATATCAGCCTTTCACTGGGGCACGGCGAAGGGTGTTCCTTCAGAATAAGCAGAACACTGGTGGGGTTAAAAGACTCCAATTTTGATTTTAGGGCTCTTGGACCAGGTGGCTGGATGAGTGGCTGGTGTGAGATGATGTATGTTTGAAGTCAAGAGGATAGACACACCTAGAAATGTAGCTAATAGTGTGGAAGTTAAATTAAAGTAATGAAGTTAGGCAAGGTATACCCCTGATGTAACTTTTTCTGAAAGAAGTCACCTCACGGTAGTAAGACTAACCTCACACTCATGTGAGTGTCTTGACAAAGCAAAATCTGAGCAACTGTGTATAGGCACTCACATGAAACTGCTGGGTGAAAATTCAGAAGGATGCTGGAAATCTTTAGATTTTGGCAGTAGGTGTTTAAAGCAAAGCACAAGAACCTCAAATTCTTATGAAGACCCTTCAGAGAGTGACATTGCATACACTGAGGTGTTTTCCTCTTGGTGATGAACTCTAGGCTGGGTGTCATGTACCAATATGTCCCTTGTCTAGGATGACCAGTTGTGTTTACTTTCAGTTCTTTTCCATCTAATTAACATTGAATAAAGTTCAGACATTTTAAGGCATCCAGTGTGATTCTGGTCCCTTCCTCTGCTCTGTGAGCTGCTCTGGCTCCAGGGTATTCTATAGTCAATTCTCCTATCTGGAAGAAGGAGTTTGCACAAAAGCACTTTCTGTAGTGTTTGATGGCTAAACCTAGGAAAAAAAAAAAGTAGTGCTGGATGTCTCTACTAAATTACATTAATTAGAATTACTTTTTCTTAAGTAGTTAGTTCCAAATAATTGTGTGTGACTCCTTGTTCTGCCCTCCAAAAAATAAGTGGTTAATATTTTTCCTAATGTGATGCCTTTTGATCATTTTCACAAGGATGTGGCAATTTCTGATATCAAAGTTAAGAAAGGCTTAATGAATTAAATAAATCATTAAAAAATGCAGACATTAGCTATAAAAGTGACAAGCATATTATCTTAGTGTAGTTTCTGAGTCATCGGGAGCAGAAAGGCAATGATTTATATTCTGGGCTTAATTGCTGGTCTTGTCTATAAATGTGAGGGGTGCCAAAAGTCCCACTGCTGTTCCCTGGCAGCAGCCCCAGAGCCATCCCAGCTGAGGGAGCAGGGTAGTGCTCACACAAACACAGGGGGAAATCTCACAGCCTGCCCTGGGCCATGGGCAGGGGAAGAGGCACCAAAAGCTCCTTCCCATCACCTGGAGAAGGGCATTGGTTACCATGAGCAGGATCTCCTCAGGGGAAAGGGGCAGCATGAAAATGGATTAGGGCTGCAGAGGAGCCTAGGAGAGGCACCTTTTATTCTTCTATTTTTGTGAATTCTCTTGATGCCATTTCCCCTTAGGCTTCTGTTTTCCGTCTGTGTATTTTTATGGAAGACTTGCAGTCTCCTCATAGAACTCACTTTGTTTTCTTTGGGTGAAGCAGGCTCCAAAACCTCACTCCTCTAATCATGAGAGTGCTCAGATGCTGGGGGATCCTGAATGGCCAAATATTGTATCAAGGAGATGGAACAGTTATAAGTGTTAGGTTATGAATGCAATGTTTGTGGAAGTGTCTACTTCAGCAGCAGTAGTAGCAGATAAACAACCAGCACTAAAATACTAAAGAAAGATGATGAATATACATGTATCTGACAGGAAGAGCCATGAAAGTACAAAGCAGCTCAATTTTATGAAAATATAAAGATGCATTTCTTCTTTTACTAACCTAGATCAGAAGAATTATCATGCATTAAAATAAGCAATTTATACCAAAATTTGCCAGTCAGTTTGGAAGCAAGTTTAAACACAAGTCAGCATCAAGCTATGATGTCTTTTAATGTATGTCAGCCTTACTTTATACTGAAAAATTAACTGGCTATATAATGATTTACATTATTTTAAAAGTAATTGCAAGACTGCACATGAATAAAATGCATAAAATATAGTTTTACTGAGTTTATCTGTTGTAAACAACAATGTAAATAAAAAACCATGTGAATGATACACAAGAAGGTTATTTCTTTTTTAAAAAAAAGTTAAAATTAAATATCACATTTCTGATTTGTATCTATCATTTCTAATATACACTAGAAGCCCAGAGAAACAATAGTCAAAATAAATGGTCAATGTCAGGCCCTAAGTATGGCACACTAAATTTACACACACAAGTCACAGTGTTCTTTTTCTTTTTTTTCTAGGGATATGTCTGTATGTGGCAAAGAAAAAAAGATCAAACCCCATAAAATACATCATTTATATGCCACTGTGTTATAGAACAGCATGGACATCCTTAATGAGAACTGCTGCTATAAGAATATTTCCATGAGTTTTTTTTCCAGGCACACTGTGGCAAAAAGGAGCTTTCCTCTGGGAATTAAATAGTAATAAAAATGTTGGGGGGAGGTGGGCAGGAGAGGTTAAGAACAAAAAAAGAACAAACATGGTACTTGAATTTTTTCCCTTCTACTGGTTCATCATCCTTTGCTACAGATTGAGGTACAGAATTTGCAAAACGTATGTGGAGAGCTTTTTACTGCTTATTTTTTTTAATCTCTGAAGTCCAACAGTGCTGATGAAGGTAGCTGTGACATTTGCAATTTTCCATGCACCAGCCCATTCCATTTTCTTCCCTGGTGCCACTTACATGGTACAGTAAACCTCCAGCACTGACAATAATTATAGCCTGAATAAAATGAAGAAGGTAATATGAACAAAGCTCTGCTGTAATTGCCTTTTCATTATTTGCTAACAGTTAGTTATTCAGTCACAGGGAAAAAATTACACAGTAATTGGTTGACAATAGGAAGCTAAAGCTAAATTCCAGAACTATGATATTTTTGCGTGTTGGTCTTTTAGACCTTTTATTCATATTTTGATTAAACAGCTAGAGCATTAAAGTGAAATATAAATGTAGTCTTGGTTCAGATTCCATAACATTAGTTTCCACCCCACACCATTTTCGTTCAGTTTTGAATTTTAAGCTATCACATATGGCAGCCCTGTAAATATTGTAGCCTATTGACTTTGAAATACAGATTTGCAACTCTCATTCATTTAGTTTAACAGCAACAAAGAATCCCTTTCACCTTAATGCTTCAAAAAAAGTGTCCAGCGTGACTATGTGCAAGCAATTTAATAGTGCAGTTCTGCCTTATTTGAGATACTCAGGTAGAGGAATGCCAATCTGAATGGATTTTTTTTTTTTGGCGGGGGGGAGGGGGTGTGGGAGTTTAACCAACAAAAAAATCTTTAACTGCTCTTGTGATTTTGTAGATGTGGGTGCACAAAGTGGAACGATCAGTCCCTGCATAGTGGGCTGAGCAGGGGAACTCTCTCAAGGACATACACAGGTTTTGTGACCCTACAGTGTGAAACTGTTGCTGATTAGTCTCAAGTATCTATGGGGAAATTTACTTCTGATATTTGTTTCTCTAGCTTTTATCTCTTTTATTATCTTTATTCTTGAGTTTTATGTGAACCTCAAGTTGCAGCTGAAACGTCTTCATTTATTCTTTAATTTGTTTAAAATATGGGGGGTTGATCTCTACTTTTGCTCCAACTTGGCAAAGGACCACTGAGTACATTCTGCTGAAGCTGGTTCACCTGCCTCAAATTCAGCATTCGTTTAAATTTCACAGTTATTTAATGCCCAGAAATGTATTCCTCAGAAATTCAGGTGTCACATATGATACTGATAAAAATGACAGGTAAAGTGCTGCATTTTTTTTATTTATTTTATTGCATACAATAGATTAGTAGTACTACTCTGGTTGGTGAGAGATGTACAAGGCTGTAACCTTTAAATTTTAATTCCTAATTTTTTGCTCCTGTACTTGGGTTGTCACTTGCAATGAATTGATACCTGTAAATGTGTCAGTGAGCTTTAACATACTATTTCCCTTGTATCTGGTGAAATCTTTAAAAGGGAGCAGAAACTTAGGGCCGGACTGATGACTGAACTCAGTTTATTTACTTTATCAGACAATTAATTAGAACAATGTTTTTCCTATAAAGCATAATTATTACTGTTTCATCAAGCAAATTTTCACCAGTCTCAGGTATAAACTACTAATGTGGACTAATTAAGCATTTCAGCTGGGTCAGAAACTAGAGGAATTATTGTACCTTTTGTTCTGGGTCATGCACCTTTATAAATGCTCAAACTCCAGCAAACCAATTGCTGGAGGAAGAAAAAAATCCTTCAGAAGCCGAAACCAAGCAAAATGTGAGTTAAAGCACATTGACAATGGAGTCTTTGAAGGGTTTAATTCTTATCAGAGCTGGCTGCCTCTGTCTGGGCCCTGGAGGATGGCAGTGGCCGCGGGATGGGCTCCGCCACCGGCCCCTCCGGCTGCCTGGGAACGCGGCTCCCGAAATCGAGCAATGGCAGCTCCTTCCCGGGCACCTCAGGAATGTAATCTGCAAGGCAAAGCCATGCCTTGCTACTCTGGGCCTGGTCCAAATGGCAGCAATATCAATGGAAATCTTCCTGCTGGGTTCAGCAGACTCTGGATGGGGCCTTCCAAAGCAAAGAGCCGAAGGAAGTGCCGGCAATAAACAAACATACCCCATCAGCCCCGTTCTGATGTATATTTCATACTTTGCCCTTACTTTTATTTCCAGTCCTAGATCTTTATTATAATCAGTCAGAGTCCTGGCTTTCAAGTTGTGAATGGGCATCATAATTATCTAATGCAACTACTCCAGAAATCAGATTAGTAATTAGCTGAACCAAACTGATTGGTGTGACTTCCTGAATGCATCTCTTTAATGTTGAACATTTGCTTTGTGCTTGAAGGATTTGTTTGTGTGTTTCTTGTATGTGATGAGAGGTTCTCTGTAATTAGCTCCTGGGGGACAGCATATTCTAACAGTTAAAGAATAATTGCAGCCCTATGAAATGTGAAATGGCTTGGGCTGGCTTTTGTTGCAGTTTAATTGTATGCAACAAGTACAGGAGGCTTTTCATTTCACATCATGATAGTAAAGATGTAGCTTTCATAAATAAAGAAAGGAATTTTGTACAGTGGTAAATAGTCTCTAATGTGTTAATTTTGCAGAAAAAACAAAACAAACAAAGCACATTTGAGAATTCTTGGTGTTATTGAAGTAGATGTTCATCATTGTTTCATTAGCTTGTACTTTCCATGTATGACTTTAAAGAAAAGGAAAAAGATAAAAACAAGTGTGGCAATAAAAGACAAATGACTTGGTGGTCAGTCTGAAGCATCTCATTTTCCTTTGAAATAAAAATTTGAATAGTTCTTCTAAAATTTTGTAGGGAGAGAAATTGAGATTTTTGGACAGCAGTTACAACAGTTTTCTGGTAAAATTATTTGAATAGAAAAAGAAACCTAGTATTTAACATATTTTTATTGGGAAAAAGGGAAGAAAAAAAGTATTTTTTATTTTCCTCTGCCCATACATGGGCGTGTTCTTTCCTTGCCTGTAGGATATTGCCGTTGACTGCTCCTAATAACTGCAGCTGCCCCTCCTAGCTTGCTGTCTGCTCACAGTCACCAGTGCCACTTGCCTTATTGCTCAGTGTCTGCCAGAGAAGTGATTTGGGGGTACCACACTGAGTGTAGCAGAGAGCCCTTGTGTGCTTGCCCTTGCACGTAGCCTGAGTTTGCTGACTGTTAATGTGTCTTGTGCCTAATGCCTACAGATAGGATTGCTGGATGCTACTCACAGGAGGGCATTTGGAATGCAGAAGGTTTTCCATCCGCTACCCAATTTACTGGCCTGATGCATCCATCCTTGCCATTCTGCACATCAGAATGATGAGTGCTAATTCAATATTTATTGATACCTAATTGGTATTGTTCAATTACCAGCACTTTGCTCTGTGATTGTAAGATGAATTATCCCTAGATTAATCATAGTATTCATGCATATATTTTTCCCTTTACTGAAAAAGACAAAATTGTGTAAGTTTGACTTTAGGTTAATTATCAAAGCTCTTACCATCCTTGCCATAGACAGCATTGCTGCAGCATATCTATAATGCCTGTCCATTCCTGTGGCTAGTGGCATAGCATTTATTTATTTTTTCAGTGTAGATGACAGTGATGCTGGAGTCTCATTGTCATCTAGATCTGATAACTGGAAGTCATTTTGATATGGTTCTGGGCTAATCTACAGTGTCAGACTCTCAATGTCATCTTGTCACTACCACTTCTTTCCATAGCATCGCCATAGGCAATAGCTCTGCTGCTGCATTTCCTTCAGGGGTTTCCCTGAGATGCTACAGATCCTGTGAGGAGTCACCACGGGAGCTGTGCGTCCCTGCTAATGGGGGAGAGCAGAGCTGTGTCCCCCACAGTGCCCTGCCATCACTTCTCTGGCTGGGCCCAGCCATGGCTGAGCTTCACTGCCGTGCTTGGTAGGAGACAGCTCATGGGATGCTGCTGATTTTCCTTTGGCAGCATCTCAGGAATTTGATGTGCAAGTCCTCAGCTGCTGCATTCCTCTCAGCGGGGAAAGGGAGGGTGTCCTGCTCCTGCTGTGCTTCACTTGGGTGTTGAAGCAATTCTGATAAGAACCAAAGCATTTATTTGTCCAACCTTGTGTTTTTACACTGCTCCCCACAACACAACAAAACCTCAATATAGCTGTTGAATGGCTGTCACTTTTGCCATGGAAAGTTCTTTGACAGAGGAAGTGAGAGCAGTGGGTGACCTAGTAATGAGATTGAAATTCTGCCTGTGCTAAAGGTTCGTAGGAAATGGCAGTGAAAAACTCTCTGAATATGTGCTTGCTCTGCACTGTGACCTTGTGGACTGCTACCTTATGTACTTTGTGTTCTTCTGTGCAACAGCTGGCCAAAATGGGTTCAAACAGTGCAGCTTTTGTCTGTATCTGACAAGTAGGAATGGCTCAGAAGACAGGTTAATTCAATGAAGAAGTTACTTTTGTTTAGCCACTAGTGTTATAAAAACAATATTCTGCAGATAATGTTATGTTAGTCTTTTGTGGGAATTCTACATCTATTTGAAAACATTATCAAAATTATTTTAAAATAATTATCAGTATTTTCTAGCAGAAGCCTAATGTTTGGTGAACATAAATGTTTAACCTCTTGAAAACTTTTTACACAAATTCTGGAGAATGTTGTTGTGAAAGTGGTTGAAAATGGTCTGGTGTTAACAAGTTTTAGATTGTGCTTAGGATTCTAAATGTAAATGGGAGAGATTATTATCTTGAAGTACCTCTAAGCTACGTGCTTCCTACTTGCTTTTCAATCTGAAGGTTAAGAATAGCCTCTCTCTTCCTCATAGGACTAGGAGGAAAACACTCACAAGAGAAGTTAAATGTCTGGACTGTGTGGTGTCGATAGGTGAAACTAATTTTTATTAAATACAGATTGTTATGATTTCCAGTGAATGGTCATCTTGGCCAGTAGAACCATGATTGTCTTGATTTCCTTGTGGAAAATTGACCCAAGACTGTGCCTAATTCTTTAAAAAAACACAATTCTGCTTATAATGTGATAGGTGACTTTTCATCAAACAATCTGTGAGAAGAATGAAGTATAAACTAAAAGGGAATTTTTCCCCCATTAAGTGTCATCATGACAGAAGGTTATTGACTTGACAGGACTTAATTGCTTGTCAGAGTATTTTTTTCCTCTGAAACAGCGTGGTTTATTAGTTTCCACAGAAGAGGCAGCACCAGGGACACAGTTCAGATGTGATAGAACCTGCCAAGCCCTTTGCTTCTGGTTCAGCTCTAAAACCCATATCCACTTCTTAGCTGGATTCAAAAGAGACCACTTGGCAAGTGACTTGTTTAATGTCAGGGAGTATTTTAGTTGACTAAATGCTTGTAAAAACATGGGGATCTCCCAGATCCTTAATTTCATTTTTGCATTTAAATAAATAGATATTTGAGAGGACTCAGTAGATACTTTTTGACTAGTACAGGACAAAGGTGCAAGTGTTGATTTTAATGAATCGCACAATCTGAAAATTTCATGTTTGGTAGGTTAGTCCAAGCTTCTGTCTTACTGAGTTGGTTTGGAATAGAGACAGGATAACATAAGTGCTCAGTAATGCCAGAAGTCAGTGATTATTTCCAGCAAGTATGAAACAAGAAGATGAATGGAATTTTTTCAAGCTTGAATTCTTCAATTAAATAATAACTTCTTGAAGTAGTTTTCATTGGTGGAATGCTGGTCAGCCCATAAATCATGGGTATTACTTTTCTTTCCATGTAGTTAGGAGCATAAACAATTGTATCACTACTATTTTTAAATATTCCCTGACATGAAAATGAATACAGAATTTGGAGCATGTGCTCAAATTGCATTTGATGTCTCACAAAGACATGACCATTACAATTCAAACTTGTAGAATAACGTCCAAAACTAATGTCATCCTTTACAAGGCACAACACTTTGTCCTAACATAAATGCAAGTATGACCAAGACTCTGAGAGCATAACTAGCATAAACTGTTTCTGAGTGTTTACCTATAGGGAAAGCCTTTGTTGCTGTGTGGCTGGGTTGGTAAGTGTGTTACTGAAGTCACTCAGGCAGGTACAGTGGGCTTAGAGAAGCAGTTTTACTGCCTAGGAAGAATAGTTTTATTTGTCTTCTACTTAATCTTTCTAACCAGAGGGTCTTGGCTAACTGAAGTCAACACAAATCTTACCATGACTTCAATGGGTTTTGAGTTGGTTCTTTAAGCCTTTAATATTTGTTACATTTTGACATGAGTATATTTGCACTCAAAAAGTGGCAAGCAAACCTGGATTTTTTTCTTATGTTATGTAGTGCTTATTTTACTGTGCTCTTAAGACATCCTAACAATTATTCCTTCCTGTGCATGGAGCATCCATATGATTTGTGTTTCTTTTCAGTACTTAAAACTAATCTTTGTTTTCTCAGGCTTTTAGGTGGGACACTTACCTTAATCCTCTTATGTTTGTATGCCTTGAAGTGATGGCGCTTTGTATGATTTAGGATTTCAAGAGCCTGACTTAGAATCTTGAGGTCAGCTTGACCTTCTTTGTCGGGTGGTAATTTTTTTTGCTACCACAATTGTGAGTAATTCTCAGAAGTTTTGCTAAGTCTCCAGTCCTAGTTTGCTTTCCTTACTCCCCCCACCCCTCCAACACATGCACACATTTCTTTTTTATTTCTTTTTCTTGGCCTTATTACTTGCCTGTGATTTGAGGTTTTTCAGCAATTAAAAATAGCCATCCTTTCTTAGCATTATCTTACTTTGAATCTTTATTCTTTTCCTTGCCAAGGACTAAAATTTTGCTATGCTAAGAAAGGACTTCATTTTCGCATTTTGTAATTCCTTAATATTGGGTTGTTGCTGTTTCGTTGCTTTATTGAATTGGACTTTAGTGCATAAATTTTTTTCTTTCATTCAATCCTTTTAAGGAAAAATAGCATTTTTGTTGGAAGTTAAGAAAGCAGAGGGCATCGATCATTTCCTAAATCAACTAAAACATTATCATTTTCTGTGTGTGTGTGTGTTTGATTTGTCCAACTTATTAGCTATGACTTCACTCAAATTTTTAGCTTTTTGGATGGTAGCCAGGTCTTAGGTTTTTATAATACCAGAATATAGTCAGCTAAGACAAATTGATTCAGACAGTTGTCACAGAAGTATTTAGCTAAAATTACTTCAAAAGTTTTACACTGCTTGACATTGCAGTACTGTCTTTGAAGTGTATACCCTGAAAAATATTTGTTATTAACAATTCCAGACAGGTGTTTCACCAAAGACATGTGAAGATGTGTAGAAGAGGAGATTAATATTTTGCAGTAGGTTTAGCCTCTGGAGGAAATATTTGTCTTACTCGTTTGGAATTCCACTTGTCACTTCACCAAAAGCTTTGTTCGCAGTCAGGGTTTGTTCTGAACAAGTGAAATGAAACTGTATGTGGTCATAAGAATTAGCACAACATATGCTTGGGTGATACTTAAGTAGCTGCTGTGAGATAATTGTAAGGCAATCTTTTTCAGGCTGTGGTTCTGCTTTTACGATGCTAAAAGCAGGGGTACCTGATAATCATTTTGGGATTAAATATGTTTCAAGCACTGCAAGAAAAAGCATATGTTAATGCTGCTGTGGGAGTGATCCATCCCACCTGCCAGAAGCCTTGGAGTCTGAAGGGGATGGGACAGGACACGTGGCATGCAGCCTGGCTCTGGGGTGGCTCAGGGACAGCCTCTGCTCCCTGCGGGGTCCCCCAGCAGTGTGGGGGTGCTGGGAGCGAGCTCTGTGCTGCAGAGCAGAGCCAGAGCCCTCAGTGCCCCTGGGCTGTGCTGGTCAGGGGCAGCAGGGAGCCAGCCAGGGGCTCCTGGTGCTGCAGGTTTGCAGCTGCAGGGAGGAATAAACCTGTGTGGTTTATTGGTTTACTGCTGGACCACAGTGAGCTGAGAGCTAACCTGAGTTCCTGCCAGGCTTAGATAGCCACTTAATGACATGGCTCACTCACAGCCTTGCTACCTGATAGTTTTCGTGATCATGAACAAGGAAATTATTTAGGATACTAGAAATAATGAAATAAACCTATTTTGATTTGGACACTAAATATAAGCTATTCTGGTGAGGCGGTGTCAAACAAATTGCTGTGTGTTTTTAGGAGGTCAAATTAAAAGTTAATTGAGTGTGAGATACCAGTCATAAAGGTGACACAGGTTTGAATACCCATTTTTGGGTGGGCTATTCTACTACCTCTTTAAAATTTGAATTTTCAGGGCAGAGATGTTAGCCATCTGGGAACGCTGCCCACTGATGCCACGTTTGTTGGTGATGGGAAGCACGGAGCTCACAGGAGAGTTGCTGAGATGGAGAGAAGCAAGGGCTTAGATTTTTCTCCCATGAAAAATGTGGAATATTTAGGCGACTTACTTAATTTCTGCCATGCCCTGCTGTGTGGGGGAGAATGTCCTCTGACTGCCACCGGTGAGCAGTCCTCATCCTCTCCTTCTGCCACAGGCTTTGTGCTGGGTGAGGAGCTGCTCCTGGCGGGGACAAGGTGTGGCTGATGCGTCCCAGATAAAGCCTCACACAAAAAGGCACTGTGTCACTGAATGGGATTCCAGTGTAGCTCTTTAATTTCATCCCTTGGAAATGTTTCTCCTCTTTCATCCAACTGCCTTTATCTTAACTTCTGATCTGAGGAAAGCAGCAGCTTTTCAAATTGAACAAACCGTGTTTCAAATAGGCTCTTCTGCTTGTGACAAGATGTACCTCATTTTCTCTGCAAGCCCTTAGCAAGGTCACACCTTTTTAATTTATTTTCTGTAAGAAAAATCTAGTTGCATGATAGAACAAGGCCAGATCTAGCTAGAGGTCATTTCCTGAACTAGTCTTAAAGTAGAATAGAATTAGAACCATTTAATATCCCAGAACTTTGCAAGCATAGTTCTGTTAAAATATAGGCTTTGTGTTTACAAATCAACATAAATAGCTGCTTAACGTTGTAGCAAATTAAATTATAATAGCAGGAATATTTTAGATTTTTTTCTCCTTTTGACTGTGAGAGTGACCTTTCTTTTCCTTCCTTCCACATTTTTTTTGGTTTTTTTCTTGATTTTTTGTTTTTTTGCTATCTCCTAGGCACAAAATCCCTAGTACCACCAGATAGCATTAAAACTTGAATTCAGTTTTTGTATTTCTAAAATTAAATAACCCTGTTTCTTCTAGAAATACATTTTGTGCAAATATCTATTTCATTAATATGTATTAATACAATGTTAACACAGTTTAATAGATTTGTTATTTGCTCAGTAGCAGGAAAATACCAGACTGGATGCCATCTGTATGTTGTCCTAGAAATTGACACAGGTGTATTTCTGAAAGACATTAGTTTCTGGCTTCATCCTTAGGCACATTGCTTTTTTGAAGAGCATATATTCAGCCACAGTATAGTGGCTTTTCAAAGAAAATTTCCCAGCCAGGTTTTATTAGATAGCTCACGTTTCCCAGAGAGCTGTTTCCCACAAGCCTATCTCTTTCCTGCCATACTTTGATACCAGCTGTTGGTTTGCAGCATCAGCTTTCCATAGCTGGCGTTGTTTCAACAAGTGGAGCGGGGCAGTGAGAGACATGGCACTGGCAGAGGTGCTGGGGACTTGCAGCAGCAAGAGGCAGAGCTTAGGTGCTGCTCAGGTCTGGGTATGAAAATGTCACGGGGCTGCCAGGGCTCCTGGGGGCTCTCCAGGTGCCCTCTCTGCTCAGGTTTTCTTCTCGTCAAGTCCATTATGTCAAAGGCCTCTCTAAACTTCTTCGTTTTACATCAGGGGTGCAGCAGAGCGTAACGTCTCCTCCTAAGTGCTCCCAATCCTTTTGACTGACGTGTATGCTCACTGTATGTCTGTACACTCAAAGTTTTGATGAAAAAATATTGAAAAAGGCTACGTGTACATGTGAGGTAGCTGGTTTTCTTAGAGTTTTTTTTATATAATTGATAATGTCACAATTACACCGTGACCTAGTGCAGCTCAGTCATTCATTCTGGGTATGTGTTGAGGTATTCATGCACCGCATTTGAATGCTGAGCAAAAGGGTGACCCCCATGCTCTGAAGCTGAGGTAGGGATCAAAGGCATTCTTGAGCTCTGACAATACCGTGCTGTGTACGATGATTAACTCGCATTTCGCTGTGCAGTTCTACCTTACTAAACCCCTCCTATATGGGTAAAATAATAGTGCTGATTGACATCACCATATGAGCTGAGGATTATTTATTAATAGCTACTAACAGTTTTTGACCACTCAGTAGATATCATTATTTTCAGTTGAACATAACTCACAGTTTGATTTGTTTGACTAAATTTACACTTACATGGAGACTGCTTGGAAAAATTGCTATAGACCAACAGTAATTTATCAGCATTCAGTCATACTTCAGGCAAATGGAAGCTTTTTCTAATAAAATTTATGTATTAAAATAACATGTAGAATTTTTGAATTATGGAAAAACACCAAGAGTGTATGTTGGAATAACAAGCTCTCAAATATTAAAGGAATACAGAAAAGGAAATGGAACACTGCCATTTTTCCCATTCAGAATTCTAGTGATATAGGGTATGTCTTCATGTTTTCCTATAAACATAGTTCTGTGCTTAACAGAGCATAATCAAGGATAAATTTGCTTTTGAGAGTTTAATTCTTTCACATGTGAGAAATCAGGCTTAAAATAAAGTGGTCAGAATGTCAACAAAGCAGAAAGAGTTTAATCTTTTTTGTGAGGCTAGGTGTTCTATTTCAATTCCAAATCAATAAGATTACTAATAAAATCTGTGGTCATCTTTCTTCCGGATAGCCTTAGGAGCTCCCGCTGCCAGGCAAAGAGTGGTGACTTTGCAGGAATGTCACTGTGACTGGGCTCACATGAGCAATCCAGCTGATCAAGATGAGGAAATTCACCTCTGTGGCTGAATAAGTAAAATTACAGCTGCAAAAAAAACCTTTACAGAACCCGAGTCTTGGTCTGGTTTGGCACAGAGTAAATAGCTACAGGATTCCATCATTCTGTTTCAGAGCTTCAAGTCAGAGTGCAATAGAATTAAGTTAGAGATGTTTGAAAAATGATTGTTTGAATGGCTGTCTCTAAAATATTTTTACATTTCTCTTTCCAACAAAAACATGTTTTTATTCACTGTCTTCACTTCTTGAGCCTCTCACTCTATGCTTGTTCTACAAATCTGATGTTTCTAGATTGCTCTTTTTAGTAATCTGAAAGTCAAGTGCCTACACAGGTGTTATTACAGACAGATGATATATCATCCACTGTTTTATTATTTCTTGCACTGAGACAACACCATCTGTTGTCTTAAAACTACTCACATTTTGTAAGAAATTTCTTCATAAATTGCTGTATGGAGGAAAAGAGAACATTCTTGCTGTGTATAGACTGATCCTTCTTGTTAACATAGTGTTAAAATATGTTCAGTGCATCATGAAAATATAAACTCAAAGTTATCTGAAATGTGTCGATTGGTGTATATACTTCTTTTTTATCATAAAAAATAACTGTGAAAATAACTTTAATGAAAAGCCCTTTAGAATGGGGGAAAAATACATTATTAGTATGACTTAATTGGTTCAATGAAATTGTTTCACAGTATCCTCTACAGCTGGTAAAACTACCACACATTTCTCTTGGTTAATAAAACCTGTGACATATTTATGATGGAAATAACAGTTGCACAGAGCAACAGTGGTATTAGGAATTCCTAATGGCCTCTTTAAAACACAAATGTCTTACTTGGGAACAATTTAATTTTTTTTTTAAATCAGAAAATCTTCCTTGTGCTATTTCAAATTGCAAAAGATAGAATGATTTGTACAAGCTGTTCTATATTATTTGGATAGACTATGAAAAAAACATGAAAGACTAAAAAAGATCAAAAGTTTGTTTATACCACCAGCTTATTTCTAGTGAAAAATCCTTTGACAGATCTCTGTCAACTGAAAATTGCTTTAGCCAGACTTATCCCCATTTCTACAATACTTTTGATATAATAGTTGAATTAACTACTGATGTATTTCATAATTTATTCCTCCTTCCATAATTTATTCCTAATGTAATATTTTGACACTGTGTTAATCAGTAGTTGAAGAATTGTTACTAAGAGGTTATATGACAATATGGGGTACTTCTTGCAATAGAAACTTTAGTATTTTCCAACTTGATTCAGGCCAAGAAGTTCAAGAGATATTTACTGCATGTGCAGGAATAAACAACTTTTCAGTATCGGTGCAAAGCCACAGTAAAATTAAAATTAGATGAGAATAGTAATATTTATCTTGCTTAATATTATGTAACTCAAAATTGAGTCTGTAAGCAATGTAGGATTCTACAAGGTTTCCTTTACAGTCAAGCAATAGGAAGACTTATTTCCACAGGTCAAAATACTCCATTTCACGTGTCTCAGACACAGGATAGCTCAATTTTACAGATTCTTGTCTTTATTGACTTGTCTTTTATTGAGATGCTTAAATTTTAGATTACTAACATAGCTGAGATTAATCCTAATTGCTATTCGTGATGTAATAACAACATAGTTGGATTAATTTATGATTATTTGTTTGTTATGATGATCTCTAAAAAGCAGAAATAAAATGCAAGGAGGCTGTTCTGCAGAAAATCGCAGAAATAAGAGCATAGATTTGAAAACTTTGTAATTATATCGATAAGAATAGGTTTTGAAAGGGAAAAGAAAAAACATTGAACATAAACAGCGATAAGCTGTTGTGTTCTCAGATTTGCGTCCAACTTTGAATTTGCCAAATTTGTGATGAGAGAGATTAATGCTTTTGAAATGTGTAGGAAAATTGCTCCAGGATCTCTTTGTACCATCTAAAGGCAATGTCTTAGGGAAATAGGAGACAGCAGAGTTCATTGGGCTGGACCAATTTTATTCTTAGAACATCTGTGGATTTCTGGTGGAAGTGGGACACTGTACTCCAAGACACCTGTGATGGGCATAGATCAGGATGAGAAATGTTTGCTGTGGCCTTTCACGTCCTCTCGAAGGATTGTATGTAAACTAACAGGTGAATCTGAAGAAATCTGTGCTATAATATTGATCAAGATAATTTAGATTTCATGGACTTTTCTTAATATGAAAGGTCAAGGTGGATAGAACCAAGGAAGTGTTAATAAATGACACCAAATAGTGTCATGGCCCTAAAATATACTAGTTGCAGGCCCTGGAGCCATACTAAATGATTAACTTTCAGAACTAGTTAATGCTATTGCCTTGACAGTCTGGGTAACCTTCATTACCATCCCTCAGGTGTATGGGTTTGAGAGAGGATCCAAATCAGACCTTGATTTCTAATCAATGCCAGACAATAGGAGCAACATCTCAGACTGGTGCTGCATATATGAAGGATGTCACTCATCATGTATTGGTGATGTACATTGTGGGTATTGGTTTCCCCACTGCAGTAACAAATTTTCTAAAAAACCAGGACAATGCATCATTTAATTTCCTTGTAGCAGTCTGTGTTGCAACATATCAAAGCATATTTCTGTATATTCCCCTACACCCCCTAAACAAAGTAACAGAACCTGCCTGGATGTCCCAAAGGAACTCTTCCTGGTCATCATGATGCTTTTAACTGACCAAAAGGAAGAACTATTCTGGCTATTGAGATAGTGTGGGAAATCCAGTAGTTATCATATTTGTGAGGGTGGGGATTGGAAAATGCAGAACTACCCTGTGGTATTTCATCAATGTTTTATATAGTAACATATTTCACAAGAAAGTTTTATTTACTTAAGCAATTAAGAAGTAAACCTTCCTGTTCTGTATTTGGCATTCTGTCCAGGAACCAAATGCCCAGGGCAAGTAATGGTCTGTTTTAAAATACAGAATGTAAATTGGAATTGAGTGGAGCACACACCTGCTCATCTCCAATCAGATAGGCAAGCAGTATGCAAACTGCAAGCAGCTGTAGCGAAGAAAAAACCAAATCAGGACATTCTCTACTTCCATACAGAGAATGAGCTAAAGCAAAGAGAGGAAAGGTGAAAAAGCCCTTGTGTTTCATCCTTTTTCACATAGAAGGCACCCTTTTCTCATTATGGTGATGGCAAAAATAAGCATAGTAACTGATTCTCAGAGTCTGTGTGACAGTGGTGGGACACAGAGAGAATTGACAGTTTTAGGATCCAGGTCCATTTGCTGGTGCTTGCTAAAAGGTCTTTTTTTTCAAAGTTCAGATAGCAAGAGGGATTGGTATTTTTTGATAATTACATTGTACAGAAAAACTTGAGTTTCTTGATGGCTTATTTCTTTGATTAACAGACATTGTGATTATTGCATTTTGGCTGTGATCCAGTCTTTTCATGCAGCTTTAGAAGCGGTGGAATTAAAGCTTCAAATTATCCATTTGTTATTAATGGAGAGACCCAGCTTCTCCATTACTTTCTTTGGAATGGTTATTCCCTTTCATCATGGTAAATGCTGTGTTCTGGTTGCACCATTGGTGAATACTAAGCTCCAGTTGCTATTTATTTAGCGAGTGCAAATAAATGTTTATTTTCATTGTTAATTCCAGGTAATTATTGCTACGAGCTTGTTTCATGGGTTATGCAGGCAGTTATTACACTAACAGATAGACACAGCCATTCATACAAATAATTACTTGCTTACCTTGTAAAATAAAATGGGTTTGTCCTCCATTCTAGTATTATCTGTAGTCCATTGTTTTATACATCTTAAAAAAACTTTTTATGCAACTACTTTGCTTACTCATTTATTTAATGGACTACAGGCAGATGCCAAGTCTGCCCTGCCTGTTTTGGAGTTCTGCAGCTGATTGTTTTATATAGCAAATTTATAAACCTTTTTGCAAGTTGCTCATTCTCAATAACATTTGCAGAAGAAACTTCCATTCATGCAATTTTCTTTAAGTCACATTTATACTCCTGAAAATTTTGTCATACAGAAGTTATTCCCAATAAACACTTTGACACAACGGAACTGTATGGGAAAATTGATGCCAACTGCTCTCCTGCTCTTTTCTCCAAGCAGTTGAAAGGTTTTGCAATGATAATTTTGCTTACAGTCTCCTTTGTTACATCCAGTAAAACACAACAGTCTGGGAGGGATCAGTGTACCAGATTGCACCAGGTGCGAAAATGAAACGCGTTGCATTTCTTCAGGCATTTTGTATTTTACATTGGTAATTAATCTGTACACATGTTAGTAAAGAGAATGAAATTACTTTGGCAGTGTTCAGTAAGAGCCAAAGCTACACCTTCAAACATTTCTTGTAATGCTGTGATGATCTATTTTCAAAGATCGGCCTTGGCCACCCGAGCGTTCGTGGGACAGGGGTGAAACTCTTGGCACCCTTGTCTTTGCTTTGCTTGTAGCACAGCACTTGCTTGGTCCTTGCTCCACATGCCCCCATGCCAGCTCCTCTGCTTTCCCACAGTGACCCTCTGCTGTGGATGGCTGCCGTGCCTCTGCCACTGCACATTAACTTCAATATTTTTCATCATGGCTCCTTCCAAACAAGCTCCAAACTTCTTACTCCTTCATCCAGAATTTATGAAGCTCTTTCCAAAGCTAAATTCATGTACGTAGGCTTGTGTAATGCACTTAGTCTGCTGCAGATGTGAGGTTAACTTTTAATTCATTTCAAACATGTTACAACTAACACATACTTGTCTGAAGCTGTAGGAGCTGTTAACACTTTATGCCTAGCAAATCTCTCTAGGTTGTTTCTGGAATCACAGCAGAAATACAAGGGTCCCTACTCTATTCTGTCTCTGTCCCATTCCTCCTGAGCTAGGACAGAAGGTCTTCTCTTGATATTTGTGCTAAAGACTAACAACTGATTTGTAGTTCTGGCTGGAAATATCTTTTTATTTCTTTGTGTTTTGGGCATTGCTTAGTCAAGTGATTAAATTAAGGATACATTTTCTGATTGTTTTTGAAGGGAGTAGATACAGGAGAAAAAGAATATTTTTAAAGTAGCATAAATACTAGGACTTGGGAGAAACATATTCTCATTAATGGTCCTCCCTCTCCTTCTCTCTTGAACTCTGTCACAGATGGATCAAATGAGCAACATTATAAATACAATAATTTTTCTTTAGTAGCATGAATCTTGAGGAACTCAAAAGTTCTTCCAAAGAAACAAATGAGTAAAAGAACATAACCAATGTGCAAACATGGTCATACTAAAAATCCCCACAAAACCCAAACCTGACATGTTTTATGGATTTGGTTATTGAGTAAATTAATGTATTATGATTTCATTTCCATTTTAAATAAAATACCTAAATGCACAGCAATTCCTGGCAAGCTGAAAAAGGCAAATAAAAAGAATTGATTAGCAGGAGGTGGGGGTTTTAAAATAAAGTTTGATAAAGCAGGTCAAGTTGAACTATGCAATATTCATTCATATTTCACTAGTAAGCTCTCATTATGTGGTGTAAACTAATCTAGATATCTCCATCTGGCAGTTGTGAGGAGAAGTAGTCAAGAATATGATCAATCAGCTGCAGCCCAGCTAAGTACTTCACTGTAATTAAACTTGAACAGCATTAAAAATTACATGCAGTAATTGAAGAGAGGTGATTTCCAGTGTAGTACCTTTAGCTTGTTTGGTGAGTATATACTTTTATGAATATATAAATATTGCTTTTGGGCTTAATGCCCACATAGGAGTTGATACACCCAGTGGGTCATTGGATCACTCAGTGGTGTAAATCTGCCCAGTTGCTGTGATTTCAGTGGTGATACATTAGTGCAGGGTGGCTCGGGACTTTGCCAAGTCCATAAATATGAATGCCATTCTGTATGTTACACCAGCTGTGTAAATCCAAACTGTTAACATCATTACTGTGTATTTATCACTGCCAGACTAAGAAAGCTGTGAAGAAACAGTTATGGTTGAAAGCAGTTAATTAATTAGCTTAAAGGCAAGATTGTGGCTTAGCTTAATGCAGCTGTGCAGGCAGGCACAGGCTGCAATGTACCTTTTTCCTTCTGTCCTGGCTGTCCTTGGATGTCCCCGTGTTTACTCCACCAAGGCTATTCAAAATGTGAAAAAAAAACTTTTATAACTCAGGCTTATTAAAATGAAGATTTTTTAAAATTATTGCCTAAAATATGTAAGGGGAGTATATGTGTGGGGATATTTCCTCAGGAATCAATATTTTTTTTCTAGACCAGTCATCAAAAATAATTTTTTATATTTGTGGACTGAGGGCAAGGGGCAGGAGGTGAGTCCTGGAACACAAGGTTTTGTGGGGAGTTATTGGGCTATACTCCATATCTAGAAAGTATTTTAGAGATGGATCAGAAAGAGAAATTGGGTAGTACCTACCTAGGCAAGGAAAGCTGAAGGGGCCACATTTCTTTCTTCTCAAACGTGGTGTGGAGCTGAAGTGTTTGTGCAGCAGCTGAGGACAGCCATTCTTGTGACTAGAGCATCCACATAGCAGTCTAATTTTAGTTTCCCATATAATC
The DNA here is from genome assembly GCF_050655825.1 of Lonchura striata. Classification (NCBI taxonomy): domain Eukaryota; kingdom Metazoa; phylum Chordata; class Aves; order Passeriformes; family Estrildidae; genus Lonchura; species Lonchura striata. Next base: position 15,270,528 of record NC_140713.1, on the reverse strand, counting down.
CTTCTGTAAAATGTCAAAAACCTGGGTTTGGGTTGCTGTATTTCACTGGAATAGTTTTAGACATCTAGGCTAAAGGGCATCCATAAATGACTGCAGTGTTTTATGTATGTATCTCTTGCGTTGAATGGGTCTTTGAGCCTTACATGGAGGTTATGATTTCAGGCATCACAAATGGCCACTTTGATATTATCTTCTGTCTGGAAATCCTTGTTTCAGCACTAAGCTATCACATTTTGTATTAAAAAAAAATAACACTTTGCCACCAGAGTTAGGTTCAAAATGGCACCATCAGATGAGTGCTAAGGTTGTATCTTTGCCTGTCATACCAGATATAACACTTGTCAAATAACACAGATGACCCTTAAGTATCTTCCATGTATCTTAGGTCTAGAGGGCAGGTTAAAGTACTGAATATCTCTTCAGAAAAAGTATTTTCTACTTATTGTTTTTTACTGAACCAATCAACCTATGATCAGAACAACCTACAGACAGAACAAAAGCAAACCCCAGGAAAAGATGCTACTTCTGTTCTTTTTGTTAAAAATAAATCCAAGACACATGCTTTTGTCTTGACAGGTTTATTTCAAGAGTAATACCATGCTGTCATTGTGCTTGCTATCCATTAAAAAAATAAAGGCAAATAAAGTGTCAGAAAAAAGAGAAATGTTAATTAGGAAGTTCTATTTATATATATAATGTTTAATTTGTAGGGTTGCTAAATATTTTCATACTAAAACAGACCCTGATCTTGCAGTATTATGGTGTCTGAATCACAAAATGAACAACAACCTGTTTACAAAGCACCTTTAATCATAGGCAAGCAGAGATCATATTGCTTTAGTATTTTTATGACGAAAGCAACTTAGACTTATTATTATTATTATTTCCTACAGTAAATATAAGCTTTTCAGTATAACAAGGATAGTTCCCCCTTTGGTCATAAGTAAATATTGCTCTTTTCAATATGTGTCTTCACTTGTGGGGTCACAGAGGAGAAGAGAGGATGCTAAGCTACAAAGCAGCAATCTGAGCATTTGGCAGAAAACTAGCAATGCAGAGAATAATAATATCTAGCCCTAGGTATTCGTAAATTATACACAAGCAATTTACATATAATTTATGATTCTAAGTCTCATTTTATTACAAAATTTGCAGTTGTGATTATAGAAACACCACGGTTGTGCTGGTGGGAGAGGGATATTTTGAGTGTGTCTCCATTTGAACTATGTTGCTGTGCAGCTCCTGCCCCTCCTCACCGCAGTACAAGATGAATGTGTTTGCCCCAGCAGTGTTTCTCCCAGATGGGCAAATGAGAGGCCTCTCCATGGGACCCTTTTATTTACATAACTTCACAGTCTGCTTTTCCTGCTGGGACGTTCCTCTTTGGATCAGTCAGTGCTGCTCCTTCATTAGGAAATCACATTTGAATTGCATGTGTTATGTTATCTATATGACAATTTCCCCTGGCCCCTTCATTCCCAAACACCATGGAAGGGAAAGGGTGGGAGCTGTACTGTAACACAGGTGTTTTTCACAGGAGTTTTGCATGCACAGTTCTGTGTCCAGTGGCAGGGGATGGGAGGAGCTGGAGGGGCTGCCTGCTGCACCTCCTCCCCTTCTGCATGGCTTGGGAGTCTTCAGGCCTTGCTGCTCAGCTTCAGTCACCGCTGCTCTTGGGCTTTTTATACTTTTCCACTTAGAACTGCAATATTTTTACCTTTTACTGTAGCTGAGGAAGGGATGGAAATATCTGTAGAGAGCTGTCACAGGCAGCATGAAGCCTTGAGGCAGTTCAGATTTGTTTGAAAGGCTTATTTTTGTCTTTCTCAATGTCTGATTACTTACACAGGCAGGCTTCTGTTTGGGTCACTGTCCTTTTCACTTGCATTTTCTTCCGCAGGCTGTTTGTGCTCCTCTCTCACACCAGCATGAGAGGGTAGAGCAGCAAGTCGAGGGGGTGGCACAGGCGTGCCCGGGAGGTGTGTGCTGCACTTGTCTGCTTCAGGGGGTGCCACCATCAGCTGGACACACGAGCTGCTGGGGAACTCTGAGCAGCCCCGCGGCCGTCTCTGCTGCACTTCAGGGGGTCAGGGAGTTGGGCAGTAGTTTGCTGAGGGCAGTGACTCTGGGCTCCATGCTGTTCCTGAGGCTCGGATCTCTCTGGATTGTCCAAACAGCAACGCTGCAAGGCGCTGGAAGGGCCTGTGCTCCATGGAGGGTCTGGGAGTGGGACGTGTGTGCTTCCCCCTGCCTGTGCCAGCAGCTCAAATCCTTTCCCTCACTGATTAGGAGAGCCCATGCAGCCATAACAGGAGAGAGCATTTCCATGCCTTGCCACAAGGTACAACTGCTCTGTGGTGGTGCCAGATGCATTGTCCTCCTCACTGGCTGACATTTAGCATTAGTGATTTAGACCCTTACGGAGGCTGGCAGAGCGAGACAAGCGAGATGCTCAAACATGCAAACCTAGCCTGATCTAAGTTGAAGGTTACTGTTTGGTAAATAAACTGAGATAAAATCCAAGTGATTTGCCTTGAACTGACACCTCTGTAGATGTTTTTATAAGCAAATAAATAAAAATGAAAATGAAGATATGGCTCATAGATTTGATGAAATTATTATCTAGTAAACACTTTGCAAATGGGATGTTTGGTATACGTAACAGAGGTACATATTGAAGATTGAAGTCTATGGACAAAGACTAGAACATCTGTTATTGCTGCCATTACTGTTCCTGAGCTCCATCTTAGCATCATAGCCCACCTTCCCTACAAAATTGTGTTCTAAGGGAACACTTCAGCTGTGTCCTTTTTGATGTCACTTCTTTCAATTGATACCACACTCCTTGGTCAAGCCATGTCAGAGAGAACTTTGTGTTAATAGCTGTCTAACTGCTTTTCATGTTAGGATTATTGCTTTGCAAGCCTGAAAACCCAGGGTTGTGTTAAGACACATTCCACTGGAGGCGTGTCATAACTGTTCCTAGCCTGGGGTTGATTCCTCTGCAGGAGTTTGCCAGGACTGTGATAGGGATTTCATTGTGTGTGCTTAAGAACCAGTAATGCCATAAATCCAGGAATAGTCTGTTGGACGACCATGTCTGGGATCAGAGTTGCCCTAACTGTCTTTTCATTGTAGGTTTCTTCTCAGGTTAAAAAAAATTCTTTATACCCACTGTTTAGTATTCTGCTAGAAAACTTGCTTTATTGAAAAGCCTAAATATTCATGTTTCTGGCAAGATAATCAAAACTTCAGGACAAGTCGTGTCATTGTAGAACTTCCTGCCATACACTAGGGAAATTATTAAGCTGCTTCATTTACCATCAAACCATTTTGTCACATTTCTGAGGACCCCAAAGATGAAGACTGACTTAATCACCTTTCATTTTTCCACATGACAAGTCTAGCATTCGGTCATGGTTTGATCTTTAAAATCTTATAAAATCTTACAGTCATATTACTTACTCAAAATCTTACAAAAATCATGTGTCATAGTCATACTGAGTCATGATTTATATTCCGGCTTGCATTTTGCTGGGATTTGCTCCTATAAGAATCAAACCAAAGGAACACTTGCTGATAGAGCTAATTAAGTTACTGGATTACTTACACTGAGTAACAGATGCCTTCAGATTTCAGGGGCCTTTAAAACAAACTTTTGACTGTTGTGTTTTAGAGAGCCATTGGAGGATGGTGTTTGTAGCCACCTTGCAATGCAGCTGGAGACAAATACCAGGAGTCACCTGCTGAGCACTCAGGAGCAGCCAGGTGCTTGGGGCAGGGGGCTCCAGGCTATCCCAAAGACGTGGCCAGTGAGGTGACACAGGGCTGATGATTATTGTGCCATGAAATTCTGAATGGATTTTATACTTGAAGTATACTTACCGCAAAACATACCACTTGGCTATGATCAGCATTCACCTTCACACCAGTGGCTGACCTCACCTAAAGTAGGTGAATAAAATATACATAGTTTATCTTGACTATGGTTTTTACACTGACCTACAATGTGTTAAATTTCCCTAAGTGAACAAGTACAGTAGTTTTTTATCAATCTCTATGTTTGGAATATATTATTAATATACAATATATAATATATATTAACATATATATGTTAATAGCCTACACTCTGGGAAATTTTGAACACAGAGCTCTACTGCCTTAGGTTCTAGTAATAAGATGTTAGCCATATCTGTGCTGTCCAAACTATCACACCATAAACTAGAGGGAGACATAGCTGCATTGTTTTAGACTCCTTGCTGTTTCAACAAGAGAAAAATCTGAAATGAAAACAGTTCTGACAGCCTGGAAGCCAATGCTGTTGTTATTAATGGGCTCTTTGGTAATAGAAGCAGAATTTAGTGTGCCAGATGTACCACAACCATAGAGGGAGGATGCAGGTCTGGGCTTGTAAAGGAGACAGAAAAGGTGCACTGGAGGTTATTAGCCCAATGAAAAATACACAGCCTAAGAGGTCAGCTGCTAAAATTAGTGTAATTTTAGTTTTGGTTTTGCTTTCTATGTAAAAACTGCCTCTACTTTCTTATCTTTTTAGTTTCTCAAAATATATTAACCCAACCAGTTCATATTCTTATTTATCCTTTTGCCTTCCAACTCTACTAACCTTGTGTTTACCTCTCCTGCCAAGAGCTTTAGACTGTGGGAATTAAAAATGGCCTCAGAATAGCCTGAAATGAAACAAGTCCTTTCCTCTGGAACACTTGGAAAGGTAGAGTTGGTACTTCTGTGATGGGATTCTCTTGATCCAGGAGTTTCTCTGGGGATGAAGCTAAAAACACAAAATAAGATTTAAAAACCCCAAACCCACTGAACCAAAAATTTGTCTTAAAACTGTGCATACTTTAGTGAATGAGCAATAAGTTTAGATTTCAGAGTCAATACTCTAATAATAATGTTAGGAGGCTTGCTGTTGTAGCCAAATTATGGTGGTGTCCTGGCACTGTGTATGTTTAAATGTGTTTACTTTTAGCTGTCATTTTCTCATTCCATAAAGGGCAATGCCAGCTTTGTACTTATTACAAGACATGTTAAGAGAAACAAAAAAGTCCAGTCATTAGAGCAAGTGAAGGCAGTTTCTCTTTATAGTGTTTATTGCAGCTTTCTTTTTTCTTTTTCTTTTCTCCCCTTGCTCTTTGATGAGTCCCAGAGGGGACAGCACAGCATTTGCTGCCTGTAGTCTTGGCCAAGGACAAAAGGGGTGAATTCTGTAGTGCAGTTGCGTGTGTGCCCCCTCTTCATCTTGTAATCAGGTTCCTCACTTCTCTCTACTGAGTAGATTCCTCTAGTGTAAAGTGGTTATCAGGATGAATAAGGGCTGCTTATCCCAATCTAGTTGCAGATTTACATCTTGCTGCTAGCTGACCCACCCTTTCATTATCTTTTTTCTTTTTTTTCTTTTCTTAAAAAAAATATTTAATACCATCAAGGCATGAGCAGCTGTTACATTCAGCCCTAGGTAAAGGCAAACCTTCCACATGCTACTGTCTCATTAGAGAAACCTCAGCACTGTCACACAGCAGTGACTGCCACGTTTCTCCTACCACATATGAGCATCTATCCCACACAACCTGGTCTGAGAAGTTACCACAATAAACCACCTAGATATAATAGCTTCTTTATTTTTGCAAAGATGGTCAAAATCAGAATATAAGTGAGTACCTAAAGCTTGGTACATAATGTCCTCACAGTCCAGCAAGTGTTATTGCCTTCATTTCATAATTTGGAAATGGAAAAATGGAGCATCTATCCCAATGTTATTCTCCTGCATCACCATATTCACAAAACTAGTCTTCTTCATGTATTGTAATGTTTTGTAGCCTATGTCAGACACCCTGATTATGCTGCTAGTTTGTGTCAGTTGTCTGAGCCACTGTCTCTTGCCTTCTCTCTAGAATTGTTTCTTTAGGCAGTGGAGAAGAGAGATGGAGCTGCAGCAAGACAAGAAATTTGGAATAGGAATTACTGACCTGACAAGGCAGGAGGCAGGAAGTAAGAAGGTAGTATGTCTTCTTCTTGAAGGCCAGCAGATATTTTGGGGCTGAAGCAGGCAGTGTCCAGAGACTGACAGAAAGAGGCAATAGCAGAGAAGGCCAGTGGTCCTGTAAGGGGGATGATGGCAATTGTCAGCATAGACATGGCCTGACTGATTTGCCTGGAGTGGTGCAACAGCTTCATGGCAAAGAGGATTGAACCTATTTCCCAAGCACGCCATAGCATGCCTGCACAATCATTTGTGTGCATTTGTGTAGCACATCTAAATGTTGCTTCTCTGCTGCAAAAATCCCGTTTAACTTGATTAAATGAGCACATATTCTTTAATTTTAGGACCCAGTGGGTCAGGTAGATGACTTAAGGCTGGAGATGGAGCATATTTTCCAGGGTGTCTTTAGCACAGAAAAATTTAAGTTTATGTTAATAATGGTTTCAGCCATGTGGGCAATGGAACATTCCTTTACTAGGAAGGAAAGTCACCTTTCTCTTGCAAAGGAGTTCAGTCACCTGTGACACAGTGGATCACACAAACTCATAGCCTACCATGGAAACATTAGGACTCTTTCAAGGTAAGACAGGCAGTTCTGCAGATACTGACAGGAGCAGCACTGACAGTAGTCAGGACTTTGGTTGAGAATCAAATCTTGCACTCAGCCTTCTGTAGCCTTTAACTCAGTGAGGATCTCCATGGGACTCTGGGTGATGGAGGAGTGTTGGGGCTATGGAACAAAACATTGTAGATGAACATTTCTCAGTTCTTCATGGGACAATTTTCTTATGTGTTCATTTGCATTTAAAATTGGAGTTGAAAATAAGGCTTTTAGAAACTTTTAATTTGTATTTAATTATGAGAATTTAACTTCAGGGTCTCTATCTGATTTTAAAGAATAATTAAAATTAAGTATGGCTGGAGTGATTTTTCACAGTTTTTCTGCCTGTCCTTTAGGACTTAAAGTAACAGTAAATTATTTGTGGCTGGGGGTGATCTATATGTAAATTCCATTAAGAATGGAATTTTGTTATAGAGAAATTCAGATTATGAAAATGACATTGCTGCCTTGAACGTCAGTAGCTAATAAATGCATTGGTTGTTACCATTACTTCTCCTAATGTCCTCAATTAAAATTATTTAAAATAGTACAATAGATAAGCAAGATCAATTAATTTTATAAGATGATCAAAGGAATGTAGTTCTGCATTGTAAACGCTCTAAATGTGATAATGGCTTTATCAGGCGGGAAAATAATTTGAAGTAGCTTAAACCTTATTCATTTTAGCTCAAGGGGGTTTTATTTGTAGTTAATCAAATGGTCTTTTGTATTTGCTAAGGTAGAATTTTCAGATTCTGTGCATTAATTTTACAGAGTAAATTTCAGACATTTTTGAAAATAGCCAAAAAATTTTCAGAGGGCTGTGATTACAGGATCCTGTTTAATCAAAGAGAACTTGATTCTAGTGATGTTCTGAGCAGGAGTGGGTTGTTTGCATTTGCAGTTTTGGAGAAGGTTATTTTTAGATTGCTTTGCTGCAGTGGCATTTGTTTTACCAAGATGTACGAAGTACCACTTGGGACACTGTACCCAGGTTTAACTTCCCTGTGACTGGCATTCTACATAAATGGTTAATTATATGGATTTTTTTTTTTGGTATTTAATGTGAAGTCTATAGATTTGGAAATTAAATATCTATATTGTACAATGAGAATACATTTGTGGGTGGCGCATCTAAAAGTGGCTTTGAAACCATGGATGAGGGAATTCTCATGTTGGTCAACCTAAGTGAGAGAGAGGTTCACAATCCTGGGAGATTTCCTCCTTCCTTTCTTAATGACCACCTGTTTGCTGTTAGACAAATGATTTAGTCCTCCTGCTACATACTTAAAAACTTTTTGACTAAAAGAAAGTGCATGAGAGTATAAGAAAAAATTAACTAGATGATCTAAGGCACCAATAAACCCTTGAAGGTTGCAACAGGCAGTGTTTGTCTTTCTGTGTTTGGGTACTGTGGAGTCTTGCCTTGTAGACATTTTGTTGAGAAGCCTCCAAGGGAAATGTTTTGGCTGCTCTGTCACCTGTATAACTGTAATCATTGATATTGCATCTGCACTTCCCTCTAGATTTCATCAAGGCTGGTCAAGCATTGGAACAGGCTGCCTTGGGAAGTGCTTGAGTTACCAATCTCTGGAAGTATTTAAAAGACATATAAATGAGGTACTTAAAGACATGGTTTAGTGGTGAAAATGACAGGGCTGGTTTAATGGTTAGATTCAACAATATTAAAGGTCTTTTCTAACCTGAACAAATGTATGATCTTTCCAGTACCTGATTCCCTGAAGATCCTAGAGGGGAGAAGTCAGGTCTACATCATGGAGATGTTACTTTCTCCTCATGGCATAAAGAAAACACCTAAGGAGAAAGGGAGGCAGCCTATTCTGCTGTCTGTTAGAGGATGTTTTTTAGTTTAATAACTTGCAGTTCAGAATCCTGCTGAATGCATGGGCTGTGCATGGATAGGTGTCATATTTTTTAGTTATCTAAATAGGTTTCACACATGTTTACTTGTCCTCTCTGTAGAAAAAGAAATAGGAAATGCTGGTGGAGAAAGAACCAATCAGATGGTGCAATAAAATATTGCACAGAGGTAAAACAGGGCAGAAGAAAATGGGGGATTGAGAATGAGGGATAATGCTGTGAGGCAATGAGGATGGATAGGAAGTGTCTTCAGTGCATGGTGCTAGAAAAGAGACAGTAGGGTAACAGAGCTATTGTGAATTGAAAAAAGGAGGGAAGGGGAGCACAGACTCTTAATTTGCACATAAACCCCTGGCAGGTGAGACATAAAGAGAAGGTATGTTGACACAGCTGCAAGGAACAGAAGTAATCATTGGTGTTATAGATGCATTCTACTATGAAAACAAAAAATGTACAATCTAAAAAAAATAATACTTTTCAATCTTTCAAACCTCTAAATTGCAATAGATGTGCAAGAGCTTTATCCATCAAAGTTGAATAATTATATTAAAATGAAGTATAAACTTCTACAAAAGAGAAAGTACCTTTTCCTAAAGTCAAGGACAGAGCCAAAAATAAAATTCATATCTCAAATTTTCAAGATGAGGAGAAGAAACTGTCTGAAAGCCATAGCATGATGTAATCCTCTCCTCTATTTTTCAAGTTCCACCTGAAGTTCAGATTGGTTTCTTGTGCCAAACCCCCTTCATTGGCAGCTGTTTCAGGATCTCACCACTTTGCTGGTTAATGACCTTTTTCTAATTTCCAATTTCCTGGCATTTCTAATTGCTGATTGGTACTTGGTTCCCTCAATTAAGTGATTCTTTTTCCTCCCTACAGCCTCATTTCTTTCACACCTCTCTCCTCACTGGTATTTACAGATGTTATCCACCCTGCTTTGTTTTGGTAGGCTAGAAAAGGAGAATGTTGCTCTTTGGCTTGGGGCTTTTTTCTTGATCTTCCTCAGCTGTTCTAGTTAGAATTCCTTTCTGCAGCATGTGAGTGACTCAGGGAAGATAAGGCTGCCATGCCCTGTATATTGAGATCTGTACTGTTCTGTCTCTGTGAGAGGCACCTTTCCTTGTACAGTGTAGAATCATGTTTGTAATCTAAATCTTGTGCTGCTTTGTCTTTCACTTTGATGTGGCTAGCAGGAATGCTTATGCAAGCTATGATGTACATGTACATCATAAAAGCCCAATAAGACCATGTTCTTAAATTTTTTTATATAATAACAATCAGATACAGCAAGTATAATTGATTTCTAAACAAAAGTAAAGTGTCATTGGTGTAATGTACCCTAACAGGGTGTCCAAATGTTCCATCCCCACTTATTCTCTAAGGCCTCTCAGCTCAGCCAAGTCCCTGAGTTCTGATGCTTCGCGTCCTCTTCCTTCTACCAGAGTGGGAAATGGATCAGCCCATCCCTGCTCACAGTTTTTACAGGCCTCTAGCAGAGCCATTTGGAGGGGAAGTGAGGATCCAGTATGGACAGGTGGGAAAAGTACTCATTGTTGCAGCACAGAAGGTATATAAGCCTTGAGGAATGAGCTAGTTAGGACTTTGCATTCCCAGTTTGTTGAAAGAGATAATTCTTGTTTTTCCAGTTGCTCGCCAAGACCTTGCTATAACTATCTGCCACTTAAAGAACACACACGCATACACACACACAAGTACTTACATGGGAAAAAGATGAATCTGCATTTTCAAGGAGACACCCGAGTATATATAGCAAGTAAAACAGTTCAACAAAAATACATGTTAATATCACATTGTCATAATCGTTGCAAGCTGCCTGACAAATTATCTTCATAACCTGGCCCAGCCTGTATTAAAATTTGGATCAAGAGGAGGAGGCATTGCATTGAAATTGTTGTTTGCTACATGTGCTTGCATCCAGATGAAGGCCTCTAATACAATGGCCAAATGAAATAAGCTTGGGTCGGTCACACAACTCCAGTGAGTGTTTGAGCTGAAATACTGCACTTCATCTGCAGTGTAATTCCATTTGTGCTATTACATAATTAAATTGAGACTTGAATCATGTATTTTAAAAGATTATGTGACCATATGCAGCTTGAACAAGGGCCAGCATTTGAAATAGAGCTCTTTTTACCATGTCTTTCTCTTATATTTATTGAGGGGTATTTTTAGGGAGTTGAGGCTTTGGGGTGTTTTGTTGTTATTTGGGTTTTTTGGGGTTTTTTTTTTTGTTTGTTTTTAGGGGTATGTCTTTTGGGTTTGCTTTTGGTTCTTTTTAATCAGAACTGAATGTTGCCAACATTTAATGAATTGATGTGATCTAAGCTTGGAGTACTTCATATAATTCAAAACCACCTTTGGGAAAAGAAAGGTGGAAAAAAAAAGACCCAACTGAACAAAAAAAAAAAAACAAACAAACAACCCTGTAAAGCCCCAAATGTGTAAAGCATGAAATAATGACACTCCCACTCATATGGGAATGTAAACTAAAATTGCAGAATGTGCTTTTATCAAATCATACTCTTAATTAGGTTTTGGGAGAATGCTTTATAGTCAAGGTTTTGTTGAATAATTTAATTATGAAACAGTACACCTGATTTTCAGACTAAGTCAACTGATACTGCCTGAGATAATCAGCATGAACAACTGAGTTTTACATACTCCTGTGAAGGCAAGTGTTTTTAGGGATAAAAAAAAACAATCTCCCAAACAAAACATTTTCTTTTTTCTTTTTTTCTTTTTTTCTTTTTTTTTTTTTTTTTTTTGCTTACATAGAACTTCACCTTACAAACTTTCTGGAGTGGCCTGCCATAGTAAATTGTGGTATTAGATGAGGGAAGTACAACTCAGAGCTGGGTGGTAAAATTAAACCATTGCCACGACAAGATATAAAAGAGGAATTGTAGCTGATGGTGAAATTCCTTGAATTCAGTTAATTTTTATTAATTCACAGTCCTGAGTTAATGAGGTTTCAGAACTACCTAATTGGAATATGACCTCTAGCCTGGCTATTGGTTGTAACTCAGATCCTGAGCTCTACCCGAAAACTGACCCAGCTCAAACACAGCTTGAACAGAGCCTCATCAATAAAAACAGAAGCTGTGGTGTTTGGTGTTTGTGGGGCTCTTGGGATGGACTTAGTAAGCAGATAGAGCACATCAGCCCATCATAATATATTAACAGAGATCAGTGTTTCTGAGCAAATAGATTTTATTCTGTTTTATTGTGGCCTGGTTTTGGGTGGGGGTGTACAGAGGGAGGGAAGCCAGAGTATACTTTTAACCAAGTGAGTCTGTGTTCCCAGGCATGTTTAAATGGTAATGGAGTTTGTGTCCTCACTAGAGAAGGCAAACAATGAGATGGTTGAATTTTAATCACTAGTGTTTGTTCCTAAAGTTACAATATCCCTAATAAACCAAAATTCAGTACTACAGTACTTGCAGAGGATAGTATAAGGCCATATGTATTTTTAGTTCATCTGTTCTTTCTCTCCTGAGAAGTGTTGGTCAAAGAAAGTCTTCTAACTTAGAAAGGTTTGATTATTCCTAGAATGCCATTCTATTCTGGTTCAGTTGTTGATTTGTGGGTTGTTTCTGCCTAATCTAGATCAACGTTAAAAAAAAAAAAAAGTCCAATGATAGTTTCATTAATATTTTCAAGATTTCTCTTGTATGTATAGTTGTAAGCATCTTATATCCTGATGCAGCTGAGTTGTACTCTGGGTTATTCCAAAAGTTTCACAGCTCTATTTTCAACACTTTTTCACCATATTAAATACACAAAACCATCCCATTTTTCCATGCTTTGCTTGAGTTAGTTAGATTTCAGGGGTTTATCTAGTCATTATTGGTCTTTAAATATAGTCATCATCATAAATGCCCCTCTGTTTCCGTTTGCTCTGCAGAGGTCAAAAGATGAGGTTGGTTTATGAGCTTATTCTGCCATGTGTCACTATCGGCAGCACAATAGAACAGCAGGATGGAGAGGCAGCTCTCACCTCTCCATTTATTACTCTTGTCAACTTGGAGAGGATTTTTTACCTTGTGAAAGGCCCATCAGCAATGAATCAGTGAAGTGAAGACGACAGTTGATTTGTGAATTCAGATTATATAAAGTGACTAGGCTTCAGTGGACTGTGTAGATAAAGCAACTGTCATGATAAGGTGGCATGTGCAATTCCACAAAACCAAATTTATTGCACATTTAAGGAAATCATCCTATTTTAAAATGCCATAAATTTGAAATTGAATATAAGTTATACCCTTGAATTTTGATTTATGTTTTGAATATTTTTAATGTGATGCTAAGTAGCATAAATTTAATTCTAGGAGTTTATGCATTCCTTATTTAAGGGTCATTTTGACTTTTCTTCTGAATATGTTATCACATTCCTGATATTTTATTCCAAGCAGAAAAATCACTTTATTTGATATTTAAACTTAATAAACATCAGCAAAGATCAAACTATGATGGCTAGAATAAGACAGGAGAAGTTTATGGAGAAAAGAGAGAGGCTTTAATTTTTCTCCTGTAGACATAAACACACGCTTATTAGTAGCAAATGATGTGTTTGTATCAATATGGGCTTACAGATCATTAGTGAAATAAATGTCTCTCAGGTGTTTAACAAATGAAAGTGTATAATTTCATGGCCTCACAGCACTCATTCATTTGACCTTTTCTGCAGTGTTGATCCTTAGCATTTGTAAGGCTTTTCTTACAATTGCAGATTCCTTCAGCACTCCCAGTTTCTGGACTCTGTTGGGATTTGGGAGTGAGTCTCATGCACCTAATCATGGGACTTTTCAATGGTGTTGTGAAACTCCAGAGGTTTTGTAGAGCAGTGTTTTGATTGGGGTGGAACGTCCATATGGGACCATGGACTCTGATGCCACATAAAGGGGAAAAGGTCCTGGCACAAGACATGAGAATATATTGCAAACAACTGCCCTCTTCTTGTGGCTATACAAAGTACTGTGGAATATCCATTACTCTTTTTAAGAGCTGCCAAATGCTAAAGGATTAGGCAAGGAATAAGCAGTCTTTTCAAAATATTTCATGACAGCTTTACATAATAAAGAGTTTTATGTTTTGGACGTAACACCTGCTGGACTGGCTCAGATTTGGATGGTCCCTCTGACATTGGTCTGTACCAGATGCTTACAAAAAGGTGCAAAGAAACAGACAGCTATGGAAAAAAAAGTGTAAATTGGGGATTTTTTCCCAATTAAACCAATGCATCTAGTAATTGGCTATGCCCTCAACTCTGAGTTTTAGTGTCACTTATAAATGTCTTTTTCCTTTCTGGTCTAACTCTAGATGTTCTTATTATTCACATAAATGTCTAAGCCTTTTTGAATCCTGCTAAGCTCTTGGCTTTAATAATATCTTGTGACAATGAGTTCCACATGTAAATTTGTTAGTATATAAAAATACAGGTCAGTGTAGATTTGCTGCCTTTAATTTCACTGAGCACTTTTTTCAAAGATTGGAGCTTTTAAAAACCCAAACCTTCATAAGGCGCACACAGCTACAATAATGACTTTAATATGTTTCATTATTTATTTTTCTTCTTGCTTTAAAGTCACGAAACAAGGAAGTTCACAGGGTCTACAGGCCATCTTAAGACAGACTCTTATTCTCTTACAACACATCTGGGCCTATAATGTCACTTCAGAGAGACACCTCCTCTCATATCCCAGTCCTGCAGAGTTTAGCAGAGAGTCTCTGCCTTAGCTCTGCCTGTTTTGTTGATTATTAAATTTAAGTTTCAGCCTGGACTTTAGAAAGCAGCATACTTCAAAGAATTGTTGGTTTGCATAAGCGTCCACATGTTTGGACCCTTACCAAACATATGGGATTTTCTGAATCGCCTTTCCCCATAAAATGAGATTAACATCTTGAGCGATTAGATTTTTCCTCTGAAATTCTTAATATCAGCAAGTCACAATCTTTAGGTAAATGTGAACAAAGATTAGTTTAAAAGCCATGTTATTTACTCAACAGTTTATTTGAAAGTGTTATTTAATTGTTTGACTGCCTTCTTACAGGTTAACTATATCTATAGTGGCAAGAATATGACTTGTCATATTTTATTTTTGTATAATTTGGATGCTGAACTGATGTATGTGAATCTGAAAATGAGCCTGAAATATCTGAAAATAAGAATTTCTTAAGAGCTATTGTGGCCAGAAATCCCTCCTGGCATGCACCAAATCAACATTTCCTAAGTATGTTCTAGGCAGAGCTGGCTCTCTGATGTGGTGCAGGCTTCTGACCTTCCAAACAAGGCACTTCTTCCACAGGTACCCAGGCTCCGGATGCCAATAAAACCTGGGGTAAAACTGCCTCCACAGTTTACTGGGAACATTTATACCACTTTCTAATTTCTCCATGGTACCTAGGAAAGCATTTAGAAAATCCCACAGTGTCCCAACACCTCTGTATCTTGTGGCCTTTTCCTGTGTGGTAGCACCAGCTGGAAGGGCTCTGGAAGAGCTCTGGCAGATGTGCTGTGGTTGGCAATTTGGTTGCACTTTTGTACCTGAGATGGATGCTCCTGTCATCATGCTCCAACTGTAACTGCACGTGCTGGGAAACTGCAGCACAGTTAACACAAGTATGGGTTACAAAACAACACAAGTATGGGTTGAAAAACAACCCTAATAATCCACAGGACTATGGTGCTCTGAGAGACAAGGACACAACTGAACTGGGAAGAAGGAGTGTAGAATGAGTTAGTCCCTCATACTAGACCAAGGATGTTCAGGCTATCTGAACAAACAAATGTGTAGATCAGATTAGACTGAATTGTGTGGGTTGTTTACTGCACTTGCTAGGCTGTAGTGAGTACTGGAGGGACTGCTTTTCATTTGCATGGTTTTGGAAAGCAAAAAGGGATGAGATTAATAGACATCTATGAACAAACCATTGTGATAATTAGAAAATTTACAAAGCAAGTCAGCCCTTTTCACTGTTTTTTCCCGTTTTTGCACTAAATGTTGGTTATTAAGAGAGAAAGGAAAAAACGACTGGTCTGCTTTGTGAAGGACAATCTGTAAACTTGCCCTTAAAGCTCAAAGCATGCAAGGGTGCAAGTGTTCAACAGAGCACAGCATCCTTCTGTGTTTGCTCCTGGTGTTTGCAGTACCTGTGTTCTCTCACTCTGAAATACAAGAGCCACTGCACAGGGGACCACAAAGCTGCTCTTTGTCCCCAGAGGTTTGCAACTGGAGTGGCACAGAGTCAGCATTGGAGGGGAGGTGGGGAAAATGAAACTACTGGTCAGACTAAAAAGCTGGAAAGTAATTTTTCTCTTCCTGTTGGCATTTTGACAAATCACTTGACAAAAATCTTTGTTTCTTCGAACAAAGTGTGTCTTTTTGTTTCCTTTCCTTTAAATCTCATCTTGTGTTAGAATTGCTCTTCAGCTGAAGCACAGTCCTGTGCTGGAGAGGATAGATAGGGCAGCAGGCTTGGTGTTGCCACTAGAACGTAGGTAAATGAGAAAACACTTGCTTCTCTTTTTAGGGGCTGCCAGCTTTGAAAACTGGCTTTCATGTGAATATCAGAAACTTTATTGCCTTGACTTGGGTGACCTCATCTACTAGAATGAAGTCATTCATTGAGCCAAGAAAGACAAACCTTCGTTCCAGAGAATTAATCAAGTCCATCAAGTGCTCTGCTTGCATCTTATCTCCAGCCAGTGAGAGAGCAAGCAGTTAAAAACTTGACAGCCACCAGATAGCCTCCTGTTCTTCGTGTTATGCTAACATCAAAAAGGAGCAAAGAGGCTTCCAAAAGCTCAAACTTGCTACTGGATAAGCACAGCTTGACATAATTTCTGACTTGGGGATTACATTGTTTCAAATCAAGGTATTTCTTAGAGAACAAAAACATGGCATTCCAGTGAACTTTAGCTTTTTATAAAAAAAAACTATTAACTCTGCCAGATAGGAATGCTGAGCACATAATTGCTCACCCTGCCTTTTCATCCCAAGCTATCGCAGAACCCATAAACATTCCAATTAGGCAGCCAATTAAAATGAGAAAGAGCCCTCCTGAATTATACAGCAGTTGGAGGCTGTTCTGCCTTTCTAGTTGTCAGCCAGTGAAAGGTTTTTATTGCATTTGAACTGAAGGAGGTGAAAGAATTAAGTGAAACAGTGATGTTTGAAAGGCCCATGTGAAGGGGCAGTGCAGTGATAATAGTTCTCAGCACTAGTGACAGGGAGCCATTAGTAAGCTATGAAAAGCTTTGTTATGCTAAGAGGTGGACATTATAAAAGGTAGAAGAAAGCAGTTACTTATAAATAAAAAAGCCCCTTAATTTTGCTATTTTATTACTCTTATGGCATGAACTGCATAATTTCAAAATCTGCTTATTTCACATGATGTGGGATTTTTAAGGGGTTATTTTTCAGCTCAGCTAATGCTGGTGCAGAATTTTTTCAGAGCAAATTATTTTCTGCCAAAATGGCATCCATTAAGACATCAAAGAGTGATAGTACGACACAGAGATCCAAAAGGCAAACGGAAAAGTTAAATATTTTGGATACTGGATTGAAAACATGCCATTATGCAATGGCTGGTTATAGCGTAAAACTTTCTCTTTCTTATTCTCCATGAGGAAGCATGGAATTGTAGTCTTTCTGTTTATGCACCATAGAAGTCATCTTTGCTGTGCTGGTTTATGCCTTTGATTGCACTGTTCTTGACCTTTGGGTGATGGCTGAAGTACTTCCATACATCCTAAATTAACAGCGTGCATTTACCAGGAATCTTATCTTTTCTGAGGCCCAACACACATCAAATCACAGAGAAAGAAAGATCTGTTTTCTCCTAATACCATTTTGCTGTGTTAATATGCCTCTTTCCTCCCTTATTCGTCACCTGTTACTGCTTTTGGCAATGTTTCTCTCCATTAGCAGGACATCGTGGTTGTTTAAGAAGGAATTGAGCAGAGGAGATGGGGGGGGGGGGGTAGTACTTGGACAGATCCTTCCTCTGCTTCTGATGTGTCTGAACAGAACTGCACCAGATTGAATAACTTGTATTTTCCTTAGCGCAGGAACAACTTATTTTATATTATTCTGTATTGAATGTTCTCATGTTGCTCAGCCTCAAGTAGTATCCCCTTAAATATGTCTATTTAGTGGTAGATTATATCAATTGATACCACAACTCCCCCTTGTCCCTTTTTTTCAATGTGGAATAGTTTCCATGTCTTGTGCTTCTTTTTTCAGTCAAGTTTCAGCTCTCTGACCTCTCTACATCTCCTTTTTTACACAATACTTTGTGTCATCTCCTGTTCCTTCTTGCATTGCCTGCTTCAATTGCTTCCAAGTCCCCATATTTTCTGTTCTCTCCATCACTATTTTCTATCCAGCCATTGTCTGCATAGAGTGATCCTGTGCTAGAACTGTTGTCTGAGCAGGGCTCAGCTGGATTTGCTGTCACCCCTTTGGTTCTCCATTTGTCACCACCCTGCCACAATGGGGAAGAGTCTGTTGGCTCACTTTAGTTCTCAGCAAGTGCACATGATCCTTGTCCAGGGCACTGGCTGCCTCCAGAGCTGTCTGACCCGAGTGGGTTCACAGACCCAGGACAGCGAGGACACTGCCCGTGTTCCTGGAGAGAGAGAAGCAGCAGCAATGACATCAAAGACAGAGACTGGGTAGGCACTAGAGCCATGAAACTATGAAATACATATATCCTAGAGCTTCTCCATAGGCAGAATATTTATTATTAGAAATACAACTTCCATCAGCTTGGGAAGAGATGTTTTCTCATAGAGGCAACTTTTGTATGTTGAAAGAGCATAAAAAGCAGGTGTCATTCTGTGCCTAATATGTCCTAAAGCGTATATGTAAGTGTTTTCCCATTTGGATTTGTACATGCATCTCATCAAAGCAGGGCACGAGGAAGATGGTGATGTTTTATAGTCTCTGTGGTGCAGAAGGTCAGACTAGGTCTAACATTCCCTTATGGTATGTGCATCTGTGCAAGACATTTAGTTCCCATGCTCAGACATGGCAGCATTCCTTTCCCTGTGTTTCCCTTTTGCCAAGTTGCCATGTGGACAGCAGTATGGCCAGGAGGATGGCTGGGGTCTGCAAAAGCTGCATGTGCTGCTCTCTGTGGAAGCTTCTACTGCAAGAGAGAATAAAGATGAGCTTATCTGGGTTGTTTCTGAAAGCTCACTCCTCAGCCATCTGATTGATTTCTAGAAATTGATTTCTAGTTTGACCTGTAGCTCTTGGAAGGTAATAGAAATGCTTCTGGGGCTTCAGTGGATCTGGTGAGTATGCAGCCAAGCTCTTTGTTTCTTCATCCCTGCTCTGTGCTGCAGTGGAGAGTGTTCAAGTGGAACACTCTCAGGTGGAAGAGTATCTGTGTGCAGGCACTGCCCAGTGTCACTTGTGAGAAGGGAAGTGGTGAGTGGTGTCGCTGTGTCTGTCCCACACTGCTCCTGATGAAGTGGGTGTGTACAGTGTGGATGCAGAATCTGGACTTTACTTAAAATAGAAGCTTTGGATTTCAGGAACATCTTACCTCTGTACAGCAACAGCACAAAGTTATTTTCAGTTGTTTGAAGGTACTCACATACAGATTGACAGAACCTCCTGCATTAAAAACTGGAATGTTTCTCATGCAAGACCCAGACCGAGGAGTGTTTTGTAGGCCAATGTTACCAAGATGGCCATCACTGAACTTCACAACCATCAGGAGACAGAATCATGTTAAAACGAGACCACGTGGTTAAAAAAAGATGGTGGTAGAAGCTACCCAGATCTGGAAGGCTGGAAAATGATATTGTTAGTTTTGAGATGTAAAATAGGTTTGATCCAAGAAAAATACTGAGTGCTTTTTCACTAGGTAGGAAACATGGTAAAGTACAGAATTAAATTGGTGACTGGTAGCTGTATCTGAAGCTTCAGACAAAAGAACAAATCCTGCTTGAGCTGGACAACGCCGCAGAAAAAACTGACTTATAGTGCTGACATGAGCTTCTAACACATTATCAAAACAGAGTATTCCTGGCAGCATCAGATACTTCTGCTACAAATGGACAAGCAGGAGAGGAATTTTACCAGACAAATGGTAACCTGAAATGTAGTTGTAAATTAAGGGCAACAGGAGGAAGAAAACAAGAAGAGAATGACCACGCAACCTCATTTGAGGCTGTGCAAGTTGGCAATGTCAAATCAGGAGCACAGCTTTCACTGGCTCCTGTTTCAAGAACAAATAGAAGGTGAACACAGAAATGACCAGTGCTGAGGAGCAGCTTCCCCTAATAGAAAATAAGAGGGGACAGAAAAGTTGGTTTTTCAAAACTTCCCACACAGGCAGAGAGTACTACAGGGAAAGTGACTATGTGTGACAATCTCTGGGTTTCTACATTGTGGCACTTGATAAACTAATTTTGGAAAAATTCTGAAAAAGTTTAGTGAGTGTTTCAAGAAACAAAGGTAGGAAAATACTTGAGAAGCGTGTTTTAATTATGGAGCTGTGGACTTGCTGCATACATGTCATCTTTAAATATTTTTGACTTTTGGGCAAAAATGTTCAAATACATTTCAGTAGTTAATTACATCCAAGTTTAAATTTGTCCTTTTTTATGTAGTTAATTTTTAATGGTAAGAAACATGAAAAATCATTATTATTTTGACTATTTAGCCCTACTTGCTTCTTAATCCTCTAAATTTACTGCAGAGATAATGGGCAGCAGGGATGACATCATGCATATACAGCTGCCTTTTTAAGTGCCAGGGCCAGAGGAACCACTTATAGTAATTAGGAAATCCTTAAACAAGTGTTTGTGAAGTGTTGGCTAACCCTCACTGTTTGCTTTTTTCTGGCACCACACTAGAAAGGTTTGACCTTGAATAATTATCTACTCACTGACTTTCTATCTTTTCCAGTTACTGGAGCACACAGGCTACTGGTTGATTCCTTTATTGTGGTGTGATATCTTCTATATTTTAAAATATAAATAAAATAAAAAGGCTATGCTCCCTCTTACTCAAATAAGGAGGTGACTGATGTACTGTACTGAGCAGACCTTAAGGAATATTTCAGAAGGATCAAAGATAAATCTAGTAATATTTTATAAGCTTTGTATAATATTGTGTAAATTACAAGTGTTTTCATATGCCGTACTTCAAAACTTCACATTAATTTTCACTCTTTCTATCATGTCATTAATTAAGAATCTTCCTACAGTATATTTAGATATATTTTGACCTTAATTATCATCACCCACTTTTTAATGTTTTCAGTTAGAGACCCAGGAAAAATGGAACAGCTCAAAGAGAATTGTAAGCCACTTGTGAATATTCTGTTCAGCTGACTAAACAGAAGGTGGTCTAAAACTAGAGGGCAAAGTGTTAAATATAGCATCTTTTGTCTGATTCAGTCAAGTTTCAAACTTGTCATTTACACATTTTAAATTCATCTCCTTATTCAGCCTGCATAGCACTCAGACTGTGGACCAGTGGATGCACAAACCCTTGTTCACTAGTGCAGTGAGCCACTACACCAATTGGTCAAATTCATTCTTCTCAGAATTATATTAAATCACATAAGAGATACTTTTTTTTTTTTTAATCAGAAAGGTTATCATATTTTTTTGTGGGGTGCAAAAATGCATTTGAACATA
Organism: Lonchura striata; assembly: GCF_050655825.1. Classification (NCBI taxonomy): domain Eukaryota; kingdom Metazoa; phylum Chordata; class Aves; order Passeriformes; family Estrildidae; genus Lonchura; species Lonchura striata. The sequence continues at coordinate 15,249,363 of NC_140713.1, read as the reverse complement.
GGAATAGGGAAAAATTCAAATGAAAACAAACAAGCAAAAAATATCAACGTATGAGTATTCCTTTGCAGTGAACTGCATTTGTAATCTCTCATCACTGGATGCTAATTTTTAGGCTAAAATCTATGGTGATATCCTTGTAGAAAAGAGAACATCATTATTTTTCTACGAAATTTAACTTTAAAATAAACCTTTTGCTTTCTTTCTGACTTGTTTTTAATTGCCACTCTACATCCCACATTACTGAATGAATTCATATGGCTGTCATTTTTCTTAAAAAAACCCTTCTCTTTTAGCCAAATTAAACTGTGTCACATGCGATATCTTTAAAGGTCTTTCATCTGCTGTATTATATCTAAGAAGCAGCACCACTGTCAAAAAAATCAACTAATTAAGAATGCAATGCTGAGACATCACCTTAGAGGCAGTGTCTTTTAGGAGCCATGCTGCCAACAGAAGGGTCAAGGAAGATGACACCAGCTGCTGGCTGCGTGCTGGGGCTCTCCCACAGCCCTGCACACCTCTGCAGCTGCCCCACAGCCTCTGCAACGACTCCACGGCCTTTGGAAACATTAGCAAGATTCAAATTCTACGGTTCCCCTTCCTAAAATGCAAGTTTCTGTTCCCAAAAATTTGTGAGGTGTTGTTGTGGTTCTTGTGTGCACAATTATATATGACAGCCCTGCATTACTGGGAGAATGAAATGGCACATATACTGGGAGGCTCCTAAGGGGCATTGCAGTAAGTTCTGGAGAGCCACTGGCATGTTTCCTCGTCTGATCTGATTACTCAGTCCAGTGGCAGGTGAGCTTGAACTGTTCTGAATTATACTTTGTCAAATCTCCAGACTGACAAAGTGAATCTGACTTACATATGAAAAATGGATAAACCGACGTTTTATTCCTGATGGCAGCTCTTTCTCCAGTGATGATTGTAAGTTCCACTTACTTTGGTTTAGAACACTTGCAACGTAGCTGGAAACAATTTTTAACACATTAAACTGTTTAAAATAGAACCAGTTCTGTCTTGAAAAAAAACTTTGCCTCGTCAAAGAAGAAGGAAAACCATGTTTGACGTACGTTGAGTTAAAGGGAATGTCTGTAGAGTGATCTGAAACTTGCTAACCTTGGGCAATGTCTTACCGGAGAGGAGATACAGAGGTGTGGTGTGGAAAACCTGCTGCTGGAAGTGGAAAACGAGCTGGGTAAAACTCTCCTGCTGTCTGATGTGATGGTGGAAGGTACAGAGGGAAAACTCAAATACGAGTCCCTAAACCCCGGGTTTCACAATCTTTATGTGGCCTTCTAGAAGAAGTTTGTTAAGATTTTAAGGTCTCTGAATTGCTAAATCTGTGGGTACATTTTTGAATGTACCTTAGTTTGGAAAATAAATTCTTCAATAGATGGTATCTGATTTTTCTGCTGTTTCTATTTAATGTATTAGTGGATTTATTTTTATCATTATCTAGTTCTGGGTTTTATATTTTGCACAAGAACAACCTTAGCAAATGGTATCCAGCTTGGGATATTCTAAAGATTGTAACACTCATGCTTGAACCCTAAGCAAATCATTCTTCTGGCACATAATAGCTTAATTACAAAACAAAAATTATTTCAATTAAAACCGAATTCACTCTATTTCTGTGTTTTAAATTGCTATTTCATAATGTACATCACAATGCATAACAGCATGGTACAGGAAATGACTAATACTTTATCCAATTTAATTTATATCAGTGGGAGCTTAACCTTGATGCCTTGGCCATAATTCAAGTGGAGTTAACACCCTTATTTATAGAGCACTGCTGTGAGATGCTCAGCAGCGGCCGCAGCCCGCGGTGGCTCCGCACACGCCCTGCGCTCGGGGACACTGAGTCACGGCTCTGTGAGCCATCAGCGCTGTCCCCGAGCCACCAGCACCCCTCACTGAGCAGCCACAGCTCTGCACAGCCCATCCTGGGCATCTTCCAGCCTCGGGCACACGAGGAACATCTTCCCTCCTCAGCCCCCTGCACCGTCTCCTGCAGTGGGGACCTTTTACAGGTGCTTGGATGTGGCACTGGATGCTCTGCACTTTTAGCCCTGTTGCCTTCCCCAGGGGAATATTCCTGCGGGGCAGCAGCAGAGCTCGTGGTACCCCTTCCAATTGCCTGGAAGTAGAGAAAAATCAAAATTGTTCTTTGGAGAGTTTTTGATGCAGGCTCAGGAGTCTGACTCAACATTAAAAAGGCTTGAGTGTTTGCCAGAATGCTAATACAAGTAATTGGAAGAGCTCCTAAGTGGCTTCAAAGTACAAATATTTTTAATTACTTGTAAAGATACAATGTACCAACGGTAAGTGGCACAGAAATAGGATGTTGTGCATAGAAACTCAAGCTTTTTAAACAGAGGTTGTTCTGCCCAGAGCAAGTTCATCTTGGGAGGCAGCAGTAGCTTTCAGGCCTGAGTCTTAATACAGTTTAGGTACTAAAAAGAAAAGTTGGTTGTTTTTATGTATTTTACTCATAATCTCCCTGATGCATGGAGGGCACACACGTGCTCAGATATGGGTGCCAGTATGATGGCAGAAGGTGCTCAGAGCTAGAATGACTTCCTTTGGGATGTGGGTTAAATCCAGTGATAAAATTTCATTTGGTCACTAGGCTCTGCCAGTCGAATTGCATTGCTGGAGTTTATATCTGTCAATCTTAGGTTTGCTTTGTCCCTTCAGAGAAGGAAGGAGTATATAGGAAGATGAAATAAAAATTAATAAAATATTATGCATAAATTGCAGTTTGTGATTTGTGATCTCACTACATGCTAGCTGCCACATGCATGTGCCTTAAATATAGTGTATCTCTTAAACCCTCAACCTCAAATATTCTCTTGCATTGAAATGTTGCGTTGAATTTATCAGCTTATTAAGCAGTTGTGTGTGTTTATCATATTTTGAGGTTATTTAATTATACTCATGTGTGCACACATACACCCTCTCTGTATTGTGTGCTACTGGAAATGAGCAAATTGCTCCTTTTTATGGATGAATGGGTGCTGGATGTTTGAGGAGGTCTGGATTTCTCTGTCATCCAGCTGCATGTTCTTTTAAATTGCTTCGTGCAGCTCCAGCAAAGTGATCCTAGGGCAGACCTGAGGCTGAGCTTGATGGCTTTGACTTGCTGACAGCACCTGGCACGTCTCTGCCTCTCCCCACACCCTGCAAGGAGGAGGACACGTGTTGAGATGTGGGGGGGGCTCTGTCTGCAGAGGGATGAGCTCTGTGCCAAGAACCACTGTAACCTGCTGTAAATTACAACATCCCTGGATTTATTCTAATTTGTGCCAGGGTGTATCAGCTGTGGAAGAGCTCTGTGCCATCCACAGCTTCCCTCCCTGCACCTCCCTGTGCCCACGCCTCTGCTCTGGTTGCAGGCAGCACGTTCACCTCCCTACAGCCACTCTGTCCTCCTTCTGCTGCTGCTTTCTGTGCTTCTCTCCTGCAGCTACAGCAGAAGCTGCTTCTTGAGTTGTGTTTTTACAGGGAAGGCCTAAAGCAGAGTAAGACTACACAAAAAGCATCTTCTTTTAATAAATAACCCCAAGTTGTTTGACACTAGGGCACAAGAAAAGGTCTATCAGATGCCCTTTGTCTTTTCTACATCTGAGATCTTCTGGCCACCCACAGGGGTGAAGGAATTGTCCTTTAGTGAGGAACCCACTGGCCAAAGGTTGGGACTCCTTTTTGGCCTTTAACTTTTTCCATTCCAGGTGATGAGAGGCTTTTGTCATTAAAGAGCTATCCTCACCTCATTGTTTTTAGGTGTTTATTTTTATTCTGCCCTTTCCCCCTTTAGTCCTATAAAATATGGCATTGGAGAACAAGTGCCTTTTAGTAGCCTTGCTGCTGTTTGCCTTCTCAGTCCCCAGCCAGTCCCAGCTGCAGGCTGCTCCTCACCCAAGTCCCAGTACTGAGGACATCCCTGACATTTATTTTGCATTCCAAATTCAAAGGCATTTTACACCTCTAGATATTTTCATAAATTTCCATAAAATACACCAGGCGAAACACTTAAAGTGTTGTTCCTAGAGAAATTATTATATTTTGCATTTGGTTTATCCTCTAAAAAAGCCTTTTCCTCCACATCCGTGTGGTATCATTGATACAATGTACATCACATCCCTCATATTAATACTCTGATCAATCACTGCTGACAATACAGTGTCTTTGTGTGAGGGGCTGTAGGACAAATGTTTTAGCTTGTGAGAAGAAAATTGTTAGCATTTGAATAGAGAAGAGCGCGGGGGAAGGATTAATAGCCTACTTTGATGGATTAGAATGTAGGAAAATTGCTCAATATTAATATGAAAATGTTTGTGAATTGGCTGTGTGGGGCTGTCAATGGAAAATGAGGGCCAGTGATTATGTCTCCAAGGCCTTATCAGTTCAGACTTGACTCTCACCAAAGACTTTCACACAAAAGACTGATGAGAGCACTAGAAAATAGCTGAATAAGAACCACTACAATAAGCGAGCCATTCAGCCACCAGTGTCACAATGTCAGGTTTTGTGCCCTTTATGTAATATTGTACATCTTTATATTAACATATCTGAATATGGATTTGTAATAAAAGAGGCAAATGAAACTACCTGCTAGACATTTTTATTTCTATAATTTTTTTCTTATCTCTGAAATATGACTGGAAAATGAGCTAGGGTTAGCCTTAATAAACAACTGTGTCTACAAGGGAGATTTCTTTGTGAGCATTAGGTTAAGGGTTTCAAATATGGTTCTGTATTTATTCTTGGGAAAAAAAGGACTGTTTGATGGTCCTGAGAGACTTTGCAGGAAAACTTGTTTCCTATTACCATAGCTTCAAAACAGATCAAACAGACTGTTTCTTCTGTGTCCTGCGCTCTTAATAAGGTTTTAAATGCAGAAGTATGCCTAGTTATAAATGTATTTAACATAATTGGTGTATCTCAAGTAACTTTACATATTAAATTACACATCTTTTTGTTTTATATTTTCTACATACTTTGTCTACCCAGGGGCTGTAATAAAGCTATGCATATCTTGGCTGTTGACACATAACTTGTGGAGCTGGACCTCCAAAAGACAAACCCATGCATTGTTAGTGAGGTACAACACTAGCAGTTAGTTACAACTTTTTTCTATTGCATTAAAATGCAATAATTAAAAAATAATTTTGTAAATGAAAGGCTATGCTTTTCCCCTGCTATTTTGAATATGACTTTCTTCTTGCTCTGTGTTTCTTATGCCCCTTTTTTTGCTACTCGGTGTCTGATTCAGCTTTGCACATATTGTGAGCCAACGGCACAAATCAGTGTCTGTGTGGTGACAGTGACACTGGATCCAAAGTGCCTGGAAAAGCTTGCTGCTCTCAATCACATCCTTGTTACCACCCAGTGTTGTGGTAAATCCCTTATAAATTAACAGAATAAACTCTGGGAACTTTGGTTGTTCCAGTGCTGAAGTCACAAGGGTTGGTGGTCGGGTTGAGCCTGCTCACTGTTGGCACGAGGTTGTGGCTGGCAGATGTCACCCTCTGGGCTCTGTACTGCTGCTTTATCCAGACTCATTTCATTTGATGCAAGGGGCCTTTATTAGGTTTAAGAGTTGTATTCTGTGTCCCACCAGTTCTGCTTCACTTTTGCAGTTCAGATCTCTTTCTTTGTTCTACCTGTGACCTAGTCCAAGCATCTATTTGAAAGATAATAGACAACTCCTAAGAATTTCACTGCAGTGACATAATACTCTTATATGTATTATGAGCACTTGTCCTCATGGATCAATGGAAAGAAATATGGAAAAAATGAAAGAAAATCAGAACAGACAATTTAGTAAGTCTTTTTCAAAATCAAAACTATGCAGCACAAGATTTTAATGAATTTAAAATTTTCTAGATACTTAAATTTAGAAGATGCTTTTATCTTGGTGGTGGTTTTGGAGAGTGGTGACACTTTCCAATTCAGGAATTTTCTTTATATTTTAGCTCAGCAATCTGTTAAAGAAAATGGCATGTGTGTATCTATATTAGAGAAAAGATTTTGGTATAAAAGCCTGTCTCAATTAGAGAAAGATTATTTATTTTACAAAACCTTAATTATAATTACACAACATTTTGAGGCTTAGAGTTTTGTCCATAATTAGTAATCCAGTTTCTTCTCACTTGTAAATAGCAATCTGGTGCAAAGCAACTGTTTGGCACTTGGCTATTTGTAAAGTACTCTAGTTAGTACTAGATCAATAAATCTTTATAACTCGTGCCAAGTCTCCTCAGTGGCTAAAAAAGGAATTTTGTGCACATTTTAATAAAGCCAAAATAGCAGGCTAGTGTGTTAAATATAGTTGTGTGTTAAACAGAGAAAGTGCATAACATCAGTATTTCCAGGAATGTAATCCACTTTTCAGACATTAGCAGCCAAGCAATAAGAAAAAGTAAAAAGTAAAAATTACCATAGTGTTTTCAAATCTAATTTGCATAAAACTGTGGGGATTCCTAATAGACACAGAAAGTTCACTTGCCTGACTTGTGAGGGGTTTGTTTTAAATTACATGTGTGCCACATGAAATAATTAAAGTACAATGCATTAATACAACTTAATTTTAGCAGATTCTAATATAAAAAAAATACATGGATTGTCTGAATCATTTCATTACATGATATGTGGCAAATGGGCCTTCAGAAGAAAACAGATACTCTTAGTGGGGAAGAACACCAATCTTATTAAATCTAGAGTTGTAGCAAGTTCAGGCTCTGATTTGAAGCTGTGTTAGTGTTGTCATATTTTAATAAATTCATTCAATTATTACATGTTTTAGCAATTTTATCTACAACATTTTTCTTGGGAAATTTTAAAATCTGATTTACTGTGTTTGGCTGTTATAATTATTTAAGATTCACTCAGAACCTTGTATAAATGATATCACCAATTAATTAAAATATTCCACATATAATTTCACAGAAGAAATGACACCTAGTACTTTATTTTCATCTCCTGTTCCTCTACTGCTTTGTCTCCATAGTAGCAATTAGGAACTACATTTTTCTGTGTGCTTGATACTATGTTTGGTAGCGATAAAAATGATTAATGATACTCTGAGTAATCCTCTTAGTATATATAACTAAGAATGTATCTTTGTGGACAGATGCAAGTAAACATTAATTTTGCTGCCTGTGCTCATGAGCAGCTTATGCCAAGCTGGCTGGACCCAAACCAGTGCTAATCTGGAAGCCTTATCGCCACTCTCATGTCGTGTTATACCTGAACTGCTTTCAGTGTGGGAAAGTCAGTACAGATTGCAGATTAGCAAATAAAATTGGAGATAAAGTAAAGAAATTAGAAAGTAGGTTCATGCCATTATTTAGGACCAGCCCTGAGGTCTTTCTCAAGCTGTCCTTGGGGTGTGATGCTTCTTTTTGCAGCCATATTGGATGGAAAAAGTTTCTTTTTAACACAGCTCAGGTCTAGGAAGTGAACAGCAGGTGGCTTTTACCTGCTTCCAGGTTTGTCTTTCCCTCCAGTTGCAGAGAGGGAAAAGGAAGCTGTAAGAAGGCTTGAAGAACAAATGCAGGGCTTGGCAAGTGTGAGGTTCTACCTATGAGCTGGGCTGGTTGGATGCTTTCTGGGGGATTTCTAGCAGAGGTGTGAAAAGTGCAGGTAATCAATCCCCACTGGTGTGAGTAGACTGGAAACCATGAACGCCCAAATAGTCATGATTTGTCTGTATTTCATCTCTGGAAATTGGAACAGTATTTCCAGGCTCCCTGGACTTGCTGAAGGTCACATTGGCCGTGCTGATTTTGCTCATGCAGCAGAACCTGTGCACAGCGTGGCACGAGCGGGGTTCCTTGGCTGACGGCGGCAGCTGGAAGCGCGACAGCAGGAAACAGCTCGGGCTGTGCTGTGGGAGCATCCTTGGTTTCCCAAAGGCTCCTCAGAGCAACAGGCCATCAGGTGCCCATCAGAGCAGCTTTCCAGCTGACTCAGCACACCCTGGCTTGGCCAGGTCACAGCGAGTTTGTTCTTTATAATGAAGAATGACAATTCCAAAGTTGTTGTGCTGTTGCTTTACCAAGGGCTGGGGGTCAGTTGTATATCCCTGTTTTCTGTAACGTGTGGTTTCCTTGCTTGTTTGGCTGAAGACACCACAGCAAGTGTTAGAAATTTATACCAAAATAGGTGTAATGTGATATTAAAATAGGTGTAGATTAATTTTGAAGGAAGGATGGTTTTTATAGTTCACTCTCTCATTGCACTGCTTACTTCCATTTATGGAATGACTCTCCAAGAGAGAAGTGATGACCTTAAAAAAAATGTAAGTTGATATGTAGATACTGTTTTCCACAGTTAAAGGTCACCTTGACTTTTAATCTTGACTGCCATACTTTTCTTCTCATTAAAATATTTGACAAGAATTCTTTGCATGAATGAACAGTACAGAACACCTTAAGACTACTCAATTTGCACTAGAGGCGTTGCATTGTCATAATAAATAATTGTACTGGCAGCTAAAAATCATTATCTGGTACACACATTAACAAATAACATGCTCTTTTATACATTTATTACCTTGAAAAACCTGTTTTTTCTCATAAAGGGGTTAAGCAACAGCACAGAGCATGTTTCTTAGGTTTTTTAGGTTTGAATAGTAAATTCCCTGCAATAGTACAGAAAGAAAAGAATATTTGCCAAACACTTTGATTCCAAACAATTGAATATTTTTCATTATTGACTTTAATGATTAATTTCCTATTATGCAACTCTGCTGCCACTCTAGTTTTTCAGCACTTGACGTGAAATATATTTCTGAACATCTGTTCAAGTATCTCTTGGTCTAATTTCTTTTATAGGACCCAACCTAAAAATACGGGACTATTTTAACATAGAAGCTTTGTTATTCACTATACCCAGATGTCATTCTGAAACAGAACAAACTCAGGTTTAACTGTCATGAAATCTGACATCATAAATTTTATAACACTGAATAATAAGCCAAAATGAAAATCACTATGCATAATGCAGAAAGTCTTGTAACTTGACCTTTACGTAAAAGGAATGATTATATGTAAAAAGAGCTTTGTGAATTAAAAATGTAATTCTTTTCAGCCTTTGTATCTTGAGGGTTGCTATAGGCACTGAGTTTTTATTGTTATTTTTATCCCACTGAAATGAACACAGTTTCCAGCACTCAGCTGAGAGGACATGCTGAAGTGGAACAAGGCGAAAATAGGTCAGAAAGTGATAGACCAAACCACTTCCCTTGGAAAACCACAAGCAATCCCAGGCACACTGATGAAATTTTTAAAGTGTATATATTTGACTATAGATTGTTAGTCTGTATTAGGAACATAAGGAACTGGCTGACACTGAGCACCGAAGACCAAAATACCAAATAGTCCAAGTTGCTGTGAAAATCCTCAGTTCTGAAATTTGTTTAACATCTCTTGACAAGTGCTATTGTTTGTGAAATAAGTGTTGAAGATGCTCATTGCCAGAAAGAGTCATTACTGAAAAGTCTTTTGTGTTTTAATTAGTCTGTGGTTTAATTGCGATACATTTAGGATGCTGATTGCATGAAGGGGAATATGAAGAATAGATCACACTCATCTCTACTGAGACCTGGGTTCAATTGGCAAATTGAAAATTGTTACCTAAACTTTTTTTGTTTTCAGTTCTGTAGTCTTTCAAGACACCAATTTCATTGTGTGAATAGTTGTGGTAATTGAATAAATGTTTGAATATTGCCACCAAGCTGTGAGACTTGAAGAAATTTGTTTCTAAACCCATGCAGGAAATTTGTTTGACATAATCAGTGCCTTTAGATTCATGATTACATGAAAAAGAGAACTGGTGTTGACTATTAGAAATCACAAGAAAAAAAGAAATCTTTTAGTTGCATGTCTGTGTAACATATTGCTTGTATTACTTCTCGACATTGTACGTTTCTTCCTATTCTGAAATTAAAAAAGGCACCCTTACTAAAGTCTCAGTCAGCTAAACTGACATTAATATTGGAAATCCCAAGCAGCTTTCTGAAGGAACAAGAATAGGAAACTTAGACTGTGTAACATCTAAGTAGAGACTTAGATGTAATGCTGATTGTTTTCATAAACACTGTGCACTTTGACACGTCTTTGTCTAATCAGATCCCCCTTATGCCTCTCCTGAAGGAAACCTTTCCTTCCCTCCTGTACGGCTTTGCTTTTTTTCAAATTAGAACCATATCACAACAACTCTGTTCTGCTGAATGGCTTTCAGATTTAGTGAATAAAACAAAAAAAAACGAAAAAGACCAAAAGGAATATGAAACCCTCAAAACACTGTCTGACAACACAGAGAGAAGTTAAATCTAAATCAGGTTTTCAAGAAAATCACCAGAGAATCTCTCAATTTAAATTTTATTTGCAACCTAAAAAAAAATTTTATTAGCTACCTACTCATAGCTAGTTAGCATTTTGACTTGTGGAGATGTTTGCAAGGACAATTGTGCACCAAAACCACTGTGTTTTATTTCTGGTTGTATTTTCAGAAACTCTGTAGTTTCTGATTAAAACAGCCCCAAAATTATTATCTGGGAAGTGACCATGTTTTAAAAACTGCAGATCCTGCAGTTGCCAGCATTTCTGGGTCTGTTGACTGAAAGAAGCTATGTGTGTCTGTTGTACATATCTGCAGGTTTTTTCCTAGCAAAGTGTTTTGCATATATGTAGCTTTAAGTCCTTGAGCAGGCTGATGAACATCTGTTTGTGTGCTTGAAATGACACTCATGCTTATGGGCTTTTTGAATGAAAATAAAAATGTCATTTCTATGATGCGAAGAGTTACTACGTTTTTTTTTTTATTGCAAGTTAAAATGTCTCATTTTTAAATTTCTGAATGGAACATGTAGATAAATTTGTTGGAAAGAGCCCAGAGAAGCTCTTCAGCAGCCGTTTCCTGCCGAAGCCCAGCAGCAATCCCTCTGCTCTGCCACGCCGTGCAATCCTGGATGGATCCGAAGGGGCTGTGACAGTCATCCTCAAAATGCCACATATGGCACACAGGCTAAATGAAGTACTGTACATCTTTGTCCTGTCAGATGCTTTATTTCAGAAACATGTCACCAGATCAAAGTCAAATATGTACTGTTAAGAAGGTTTTTTTTTCCCTGAATAGAACACCACATCGTGTTAAGGGGCTCTGTAAGTTAAGGGATGGTGACAGAGTTTAGCAGTTCGTACCCTTAGAGCAGCCTTGTGAGTAAAGGCAAGCTTGGGGACCTCTCCTGTTCTAGATGCCTGATCCTATACCTGTCAGATATGTTATGTTAAGGGTGTCTGCAATTGGCCATGCCTCACTGCCATTAAGCAAGGCTAACTCAAGGAGATGATAATGTTTTGTATCTGTTTGAGAAGATTTAAATCTTCTCACTGGTGAGGGAGTTTACTAAAGCTAAAATGGATTTATCAGCAGGTATCAGAGAAGTTAAATAAACTAATAGGTCTGCAGTAGGTTAAATAAAGTTAAATAAACTAATAGGTCTTAGTAGCCAGTCATGATCTTTTTTAAAAAAATATGTCACAAGCATGTATCTTCACTAATTTTACTTTTCCACTGGGCAGTGTACTGCTTTCATCTCCATCTGCCAATTCATCGAGGTCAGTCTAAAATTAATCCAAGTCAGTGTTATCACCATCTTGAACAATGCTAATGAATTTTCCATTAGTAAGATTGCTACCAAAATACTACTGGTGAATGTTTTCTACATCACAAGACAGTCTGGAGGGAGATATGTATTCATCACCATGGAAACATGAAGTTCATTTTAAGTAGTTTTGAGTTTATTATTAAACCAGCTTCAGTCACGGTTGATGGTTCTGTTGTGCAACTTGCTTTTCTTAACTGAAGGCACTTTGGACATAATCATGGCTGGTTCTAAATCCTGAAGCAAATATGTCATTTAGCTCTGAAGAATTTCTTCTTGTGGAGCTCACTCCTTTCATTCCAAGAGAGGACCCTATATGTGTGGCTGATTTACTTCTCAAACACTTTGCCAGTTGTATTTCCCTTACCTTGAGAAAAATAAGATAATTTCTCTGTAATTTCTGGTGCTGAAGAAGTGACCTGTATTGTAAGAGACAGGTGGCAGTTTATGTGCATAAACTGTCACTTTTAGCCATTGGTAATAACATAATGACTGACTCCAACATGATTTCACCAACATCATGGAATGGTTAAGTTAAATTTCAGCATTATTACAGGAATAGCACTTGTCACAGTCAGATTGTTTTCTTTTTATTCTTTTTTTTTTCTCCCTGCAGATTATTGTTTGTAGGAAGTTTAACTTGGTAAAGAACAATTGGTTGACTGACAGTCAGGTGTACTAAAAGTTGGGTATAGAGATGTATATCTTTGATATTTGAAGTCACAGAAAAACAAAGTATACCTCAAAAAACTGAATTTAATTGTGAAAAGTATGAGGAGAGTTTTTTAACTGAAAAGCCATCTTGGTGTGTTTATAGCCATTTAGAATATAAGAAACAGAAAGGTAGATATGGGACTTTGATAATGAGGCAGTATATATCTTTAAAATATTCAGACTCTTTTTAATGATCCCTTAGTATAACTCCTAGAAGTTGAAGGAGACAGTTCCATGCAACCACAGCTCCTTGATGGTTACATTGCTTGCTCACTGCTGGCATCAGACAAATTCAGAGCAGAAACCTGAAAGGTGAATGCCTTCATACTCTTCTCCCTAATCTTTTAATCCGTTCATATTCTTTGACCCCCTGCATTAGGCCTCCATTATTAAATCCACCTGGGCATGGTAGATTGCTTTCCTCCCCAGAAGAAAGGAGAAGAGCTGTTTATGAAAGTAAAGGTGAAGAGGACTGGTAAAAGAAAATGAGTGTTGTGTGTGAAGCTCTATAGAAGCTTCTGTGATAACCTGGGGCTCTTAGTTGGGGGAGGTTGAGGGATGGCTTCTGTGTACAAAGCTGTATTTTCCTTTTCAAATATTTTGTTTTGTCTGTTTCTTTGTTGTGGCTATTGATGGTTAGCAGCAAGGTCCCCTACAGGCTGAAATGTAATCTTTTCCTTTTGGGGATTTGCTTGGGGCTCCAGTAGAAAATTTCAGCGGAAAATTTAATTTCATCACTAACAAATAGATGTTGAGAGAGAGGCCCCACCAAAAGGGGTCTGTCCTTTGTCAGGTAGAGTTGTCTGTGATCATGGGCTGTCTTGATTTGATATGATTAACCAACGAGAAAACACTTCATGCAAATAACATATTTGGAAAAAATCATTTCAGAACAGACTCGTGAATGGCTTTTCCCTAGAAGGGAACAGTTGAATAATGGCACTACACAGTGGCAGACATTAAATCAAAATATATGTTTGTTAGCTTTTGACTTGAATTTACTTACTCTAGTCAATAAAAAACTGGGATTTTGGTAGATGTAGGACTGGATGTAAATATTTCTCATTCTCTTTGTGATAAAAGATACAATGTATCATTTTTTTGGTACATTTTTCCTGTTAAGTTGCTGAGGTGACCACTTAAGGTAGGTTTTTGAGTGACTTCCTTTAAATATGCTTTAAAAGGATCAAGAGAAATGGTATACATTATGTTTAAATGCTGTTCACACATGCTCACCCCCAAACTCTGCATCTTTCTTTAGCCCCTGCACGTTTTACACAGCTGCTTTCCCTCCAGCAGGATGTGTGTGCAATGCCTCTCCTCCAGATGCCTGTTCAGCATGGTAGCACTCCCTCATCTCCCTTTGCTGTTGGAGATCTCCCCTTGTGCTTGAATTATCCCATATATCTCCTGCCTGAAGTGCTCAGGGCACTCAGGATCCTGTTTGGCACTTTTGGCACTTAAGTCCTCCCCACATCACAGCCCTGAGTCTGCTGCAGTGTTTGTTGACCCCTCACACTTGTGGCTGCTTCAGGTAGAAATTTCTTCCTCTTGTGGATTGCTGCTGGGTGGTGCTTTGGGCCGACAGCGTTGAGCAGTGGCAGAGACAAGGACGGGCAGGGTTTCAGTGCTGGAGGCAGTGGCATGGCCCATGGTGGAGGCAGGGGGCTCGGGCCATGCAGGTGGCACTGCAGGACAATCCGTGCAGGCTCTCCCGTGTGCGCTGGCACCATGGGCTGGTGAGCAGCACCAGCTCACGCTCATGCCCCGGCCTTAGCATGAGCAGCGTGTACGTTCCATCCGTGCATTTATGGTGAGGGGTAGCAAGGGCTGCTCAGCTGAAGCCTGAGCAGATGACAGAAGGCTTCACATAAATACCCAGTGCCAGAATGTTATTTACATTACGCATCTGTAAAATAATACGGGACAATTCTAGGAAATGAAAAACATAGAAATAAGCAAGTAGTATGTGGCTAGCACTCCTAATGGGGGAAGCCAATCTACATGAAAAAGGTCTTTTCTGCTTGTTTAGACAACATCACTTAACCCTGAACAAATATTTAGATACATTATATTCAGTGGTATTTCTTTTTTTTTTTTTTTTTTAATGAATGGAGTTATTTGCATATCTATATCTATTTTACTGAAGCTTGGTATTCTCTTCTGTGTATCCCCTTCTGCCATGAGTGAAATGCCTTTCACCAAGGCAGCAGCAGTACAGAACTGCTTTTTGTCCTAGGGTTCCTTTTCTGAAACTTGCCAGGCCAATTCTGTAGTCTCCCCTACAAAACTTGGTGCCAATATATCTAATCCTTATTTCATTTGATAAACAGAAGTTGTAGTGGTACACGTCTCTGTATTTTGCACTTGGCTGGGAATCTGCTTTGCGCTTCTCCCGCCTTCACCCCTCCCTTCTGCAACTGTCGGGTTATATTTGAATGCCAAAAAAACAGAATTAGTTTTGCACATCAACACTGACTTATAAGGCTATTTGAAGTTAAAGCTCTTTGCCAGTTTCCATTTTCTTCACAGCGTTCCCTTCCGCTTTGGGTTTGAAGAAGAAGGAGAAAAAAAAAGAAAAAGTTATTTAACAAAACTTGATCTGTTTGAAACTGCAAAGTCCAGGCTGTCCTTCCTGTGCTACCACAGACAGCATGAGAAATGAAGGCTGAAGGGCTCGGCCGATTTCAGGAAAAAATGCCCCAAAAAGGTCAGGAAGAAATGGGAGCCTTTTGATTTTGTGCTCCCCGGGTGATATTCAATAACTCTTTTGGTCTTTATACTGTAGGACGTAGGCTCATTTGCTCAATTTGGGGTGACAGCAGTGTGTTTTGTCAGAACATAGCTGGAGTTTTAAATGAGGACGGCATTCTGAGGCAGTAGGAAACATCCTTTATCTTAGCAACAGGAGGGCATGGAAATGCAAGTTTTTTTGGCAGCAGTCGTATAAATCTAGTGTTTTGGAGGGGCTGACCCAGGCTGTGTGGAAGGAGTGCTCAGCTTTCCTTTGACGGTGTGATTTCCTGCTCCACGGTGGAGAACTTGTCTGGACGGGGTCCTGAAGAAAGCCTACATCAATTACTTGAAAGGAAATCAACTCTGTCTCTAAATGCTTGGCAGCAGGAATATTCATTGTTAAGGGGTTATAAATATATATAAGTATACACGCACACAGCCTAACAAATGCTCTTCCATTTTCAAGCATGTGAACAGTGTTCAAGCTGTTACAGTGACACCCACTACCCCTTGTAATTAAACTTCTGTCAGTCCTGCCTTTGTGTAAGGCTTCTTCCAAGGGCCTTATAACTTCCCTAAAAAAATAATTCTTGGACTTCAACAGAAAATACAGGGTCTTAGCTTAGAAGGCTTATTTTCAGATAAAAAAAGTTTAGTTATGTTTTTCAATGCTTTCACATTGTCAGAAATAAATAAGAAGAAATCTGTTCTCAACTGAGAACATTAAATTTAATTTTTTTTTCCTGGTTCACTGAGGTCAAGTATATTCTAATTTATTTCCCCTTGATTTTTTTTTTTTCTTTCACGGCACTGCCGTGAATGTAAGCATCTTTAGGTATTTTAGAAAATAGAAAAAATTATAAAGTGATATATCTTTGGAAAGCTGCTGCTGTGTAGTAACTCTTAAGCAGCTGTTACATCTTTTGTGTCAATAATCCTTAAATTAAAGAGTCATTAAGCGCTCAGTTACATGATAGATCTTATTGGCTCAGTGTAAACCTATTGTGTAAATCTGTAGAGAGAAGCCTTTTGTTTGTGCAAAGCATAATTCTGAGCCAGAGGAGTGCCTACATATGTATGTGCTTTCTAATGCCTCATCATGACTCATTAGAATTTGTTTTGTAGAAAATTGATGCATTTCTGCTTTTTATTCTTTCCTATTTAAGCAGAAAAAACACATACGATCTTAAATTTTTTTGTGGTTCTTTGACCTTTTTGGATCAAAGCTTTCCTCTTTCCATAGTGCCCAGCACAGGGGGCTGGGACCTGGCTGTACTTCGTTTGTTGTGTCGCCATTCCAATGGAATATTCCACACCAGCAAAAGAAGAAGCAGGAGTGAAGTCACCCTGAAAGGAGGAAGGAGTGGAGCAGGCAGTGCTCATATGGGATGCTTTGCTGGGAAATCACACACGAAATGGTGGCAGACCTTCTGTGCTGGCTCCATACTCCCTTGGAGGGGACAAGTGACTAAGGGCACATGTTGTGTAGATCAGCACTTCTATGCCTCAGCCTCGTGCCAGGAACCCGTCCTTGGCCTGGACAGCCCAGCAGGACGTGGGGAGGTGTGTGCCAGGCTGGCCAGGCCGGGTGAGGTGAGGCAGGGCTGTAGGAACACGCCAGACAACTCTGCCTGCCCCACCAAGTGGCCTCATTTCCGTGCGTTCCCTCCCATCTCCATCCTCTCATATGTATTTCAAAACTGTCCCAGACCGTATATGCCTTGGAGAAAGATTAATTTTCAATGTAACACCCACAGAGAAATTCACGTCCAAAATATGTTCTTCTTGTGCCAAAAGAAGAACAATAAATGACTGGGAAGAAGGGAAAATACATTTCCAGACTAGAGAGGACCCACCTCCTGTCCTCCCTTAAGCAAAACCACATTGCTGCTGCTGTTTGGTTCCTGTGGATATAAGGAAGAGAAAATGTCAACAAGTAATGGGTCTCACCAGTGTGGAGACTGGTGGTGGAGTGAGGGAAATGATGCATTGCTCTGTTTCAGGAATTTTTGAGTGATCTGAAGACACCTTGTGAAGGCAAGGGGTCAATGACTCAAGCAAAGAGCAGTGAATTAATTGCCCAAGTAGGTTCAAATTCAAATCCTGTCTGTTGTTGGTCTTGAGAGCCAAAGGTGGGCTGCAGCAGAAGCCAGTTTGAACACCTGGTGGAGAAAGGCACAGGATCTGACTGGGCAAGGCACAGAGCCTGGCACCAGGCTGGAGTGTAGGAGGGAGCTGCCTGCTGGGAAGGGCAGGGTCTTCCTGCCTCCTGCATTTTCATGGTGCCTTCCCAGCCACCCTCCCAGCAGGGCTGGACCCTTGGGAGGATGGGTGGGGGTCTGCAGGAGCTGTCAGAGGAGAGCCACCCTGCTTTGCAGAAAGGACTGGTGTGTGTCTGAAACTGGTTGCGCTCTTCAAAACATTGTATGAAAAGGGATGGTTCCTGCCCACCTCCACTTTAAAATTGGATATTAAGGAAGGGGAAATCAGGGAAGAATTTTCTGGATGTTTCAAAGTGGCAGAGCCAGGAATGGCAGCCACTCATCCTGACTTCCAGTTCCCTGCTTTGTTCCTGCTTGCTCCCTTCCCAGAGCACTGGTGAAGACAGCTCCACCAGCGCTGGTTAGACAGAATACTATGGAGTAGATCCAAACCTCATTTTTGGCCAGAACTGTGTAATGACAGCCTATCTGTAATATTTCCATTTTGCAGATATATCCATGTTCATGGCAGGATCAACATGGGATACTCATGGGATACTATTTTCAAGTCTTTTTCTTCTTTTTCTTCTTTTTTTTTTTTTTTTTTTTTTTTTTTTTTTTTTTAATCTGGAAAATGAAAGCTCATTTGCTTTTTCTGTTTTCCAGGGAGGCTTTTAACTGGTGGTTGGGACTTTTTGGTGGTAGTTGTTATTTTTTTTCAATATGCAGAGAAATGTTGTTTTTACCCAGGCATCTGTTTTAAGTTAGTTCTTGACCTAGTAAAAAACTTCATTCATTACATGGACAAATTGCTGATATCCAAATATTTTATTTGATTAATTGAATGAAGGAAAACATTTTCTTCAAAAGACTGCAGTTTTACTTTAAAAGGAGCACTACAAATTGTGAGTGGATTTTGAATAATCAGAATGTTTAGTCAATCATACTTTCCATACTTTTTATTAATATATTTATCACATGCAGAGTTTAGCATACAGAGACTCTCTGTAATCATAATTTATGTAAATATTAATTTTATTTTCTGTAATACCTCTAAAGTAATCACTTTTCTTGCCATTTGATGCTCTCTTCATTAGACACTTAATTTCCACTTTGTTTTTCAAAAGGAGTTTTTGTGACTCCTTGAAAAGCATGACATCTCTAAATTACGAAATCCAAGCACTCTGCTTTGAGCCCCTGACGCCGAGGAAACTATCTGAATACACAAAATTAGAAAAACATACACAGAGGAGTTGTTTAAAATTCACAGCTGTCAACATGGAGTGTTTTGTGTGAGAGAAAGAATGTCGGGAAGGCTGAGTTCCCCAAGTCTCCACAGATGGAGTGGCTCTCCTGCCTTCTCCCTGGGCATTGTCTGGAGGCTGCTGCAGGGGTGCATTTGCATGGCAGCACAAAGGTCCTCTGTTGGAGCCCCTGGCCAGCATCTCCCCAGGCTTCCCCTTTAAAGGGGCCTTCCTGGCCACAGTGGCACAGCTTTTCCTGTGCTGCTCTTTAGGAGCACACAGAGATCTGGTGTTTGCAGAGGCTGCAGCACAGAGTGCAGGCTTCAGTGAGAATGAAGCTGCTGGAAGACATGGGGGCTCTGACTTTATTTAAAGAGTTATTGAAGATAAGCTCTGTTGGAACAGCAGTGGTTGTTTATAAGAATAAAGTTATTGGGGGTATTAGGATTGCCAGCTTTTTATTTATGCTGTATGATATGACGGAAGTGGTATCACTGAACATCAAGTATAAGAATATGTAATTTTGTATGCTAATTATAGCCTGAGTTTTCCCACCAACACTGAGGAAAATGCATTATTTATCATTTTATTCTGCTTCAAAAGTCATAAAGCACCTTTAAAAACAAACAACTGAATAAACCTGATTACAAATGTCTCTGAGAATCTGATCTATTATAATTAAACTTTTAGGTGGAAGTACATATATATATATTTAAATAAATATTATCTTCTAATAATAATTAATTGTAATCAATTTTTCTTATTCCTGCCAATTTCAATATTATTCTGTGGCTTGTATAGCAATAGGGGTTCTGCACAGAGTAAATCTAGGGCACTGGAATTACATTCTGCAAATTTTAGGGTAGAAATTTGTAGAGAAACTGAGCTCTGCCTTCTCCTTTTTTTTTGCAGAGACACCAACTTCTGTTACAATAACCAAAGGTTTGTCAGCATTTCCACAGGGCTGTTTTCAGAGATTTACACCTTGTTGTAAGCTGAAACTTGGCAAACAGGCTTGCATGCCTGAAGGGATTTAGTGTTTAACATGTCTGAATATTAACGTGATTAAGCAAAAATTGGATGACTTTATTAACCATAACTTGATTAAAGGGTGATTAGTCATTTTTATGTTTGAGAATAACAGCCTTTTGCATTTGGTGCAGCAGAAAGGAGTTTTTGCTGCTCAAGGTTCTTTTGCTTTTGTTCAGAGCCCATTTAGTTTCCAGCCATGCATCCTGCATGCAGGGAAAAAGCTTGAGCTCAGATTAAAACCTAACACAGGTACTTTTTACACATATATCTCCTCACCCACATGAAAGATCCAAAGAGATTTTTTGTATTTTCAAGCCACAAGACTTGCCTAATATAGATTTTCTCAAAAAGGAAAAGCGTTTGCATGAGTGAAATATTTTCCTCAGCTTGCAGATGCTTATGCAAATGCACATAAACATCCACAGCGGTCACTTTGAGAAGTGCAGCACTGAAGGGAGCTGAAGAAAGAGCCCAGGCTGCTGCCTTGACCTCTGTATGGGGAAGGTTTTCACTAAATAAAGTAAATTATATCTGGTACTGCAGCAATTGACATTACTAGTGATGGTGCAGAAAAATAGCCATGTTCTCACTAAAAAGGTTTGGGTTTTTTGATCTGATGGCAAATTTGATCCATTTTAATCATATTATATTTTGCTCAAGATACTTGTGGACTGCGTGGCTCCCAGCTCAGTGATGGGAAGGGATGTTCTGCCTTTAGCTTCAGGAGCACCAATCATGTGCTGCCTTTTTTTTTTTCAGTGCCAGGAGACAGAGGTTAATAAAGATCTTCAGAGACATAGCAAAGCAACAACAAGTCAATGCAAAACTTGAAAGACACTTACTCCCTTAAAATATGAAGTAAAAACATTGCAGTTAAATCCTGGTGAAATTATTGTTTCAGTGGTTAAAACCAGGCTAATTTAGAATCTCAATCTCAAGAAATAAACAATGAAGCTAAGTAATTTAATAAAAGTAACTGCTGAGAAAGGCACTATTGATAAATATTATCATTACATGTGCCATTGAATTTTAATTAGAATTTAGCTATCTTACATAGCAATTAACTCAAATGAGAATTCTACACAAACTGCTCTAGAAAAGGAGTGTTCATATATGCTAATGACTACTATGCGTGATTAAACATTGAGAAAATAAACTCCAAATGTATGCTAATAAATGGCAAAATTTACTGTGTAGAATTAATATCTAACAGAGGACTGGAGAGATCTTTCAAAGCATGTGTGTATATTGTTTAAATTTCAAAACTTAGGGCCCTGCAAATGGTGCTGCTGCAGTTGCTCCCCTCACAGGAGCAGCTCTTCTGGGATAATGGAGATACCTACACCAGCACCTTCTCACCCTCAGTTTGGAAAGCTGTGCTCTCATTAAATTACTTGACCTCAGAAAATACAGGGGTTTTTGTATTTTCCACTTAAAGGCTGTATATATTTAATCTTCTGTTATAATTTTTTTTTAAAAAAAGTATTGGTGATCTTATTCCTGATTCTTTATTGTATTTCAAATGGATTCCAAGAAATGTAAAGTAAGAACTAATTTATTCACATCCTGGTTTATTATTATAGGTGGCACTATCAGATTTTGATTCATTAAATGGTGATTACTTAGCCATGTCCATCAAGAGCTGATACCAGACCTCATTTTTTGCTTTGTGTGTGGAGGTTTTTACTTGCTGTAGGCTCTCACTATGGATGTTAAAATGTGATGGGAGAGAGAATTGTACCCAAAAATCTGCCCTGTTCTTGCTCAGCAGTAACCAAATTCTGCTCTGTTCAACAGGCAGAAAAAACATTGCTGTACAGCTCTGTCATATATTTGCTTGAAGGAAGAGTTTAGTGAAGTGAAGCAAGGCTGGAATGACTGTTTTCTGATGTATGTTGGACAAGAAAAATTAATCTGTGCATGGTACTTGTTTTGGCTGTGCTTCAGAAGCCATCTCTTGTGATGTCACCTGTAAATAGCCAAGAACTTTGACATCGACTCTGTGTGAAGCTGTTTAAATAAGTGCCTCATTTATAGAATCCTGCTGCCTGCAAAATGGCTCCAATGGTGTTATCCTCACGCCTGAGGGGAAAGTTAAATAATGAAGCCCCAAAGAGTTTCTAAGTGGGGAGAAGGAGCACAGGAGGAAGGAGGAAAAGAAAGCTAATCTGTGACAGTACAATCTCATTTTATCTCCTGATTGTATAGGGCTCAGTAGTTAAAAAAAACATAGCATAAAGCCAAAGAGACACGAAAGGTGTGTGCTCACCGTTTCTCAGGTAATGTGCATATTTAAGTTGATAGTTATACTTGAAACCTGAGACAACTCAAAATGAATGGATTGAGAAATACAGGTATAGTGCTCTGTATTCACAGGATGGTTTAAGCTGATTTTTCTGCAAAATAGTCTCAAGGGTTGTTAGATTTGAAGGATTTTTTTTCTAAAGAGATATTTATAAATACAGTATCTCTAAAGAGATATTTATAAATATATGTGCATATAAATTTTACTCCAAGGCCGATGCCTTTGTCTTCGTTTGCAGTTGTGAAAATTCTCACAGTAGCTCATCTACATTCATCCCAAGGAGGTTTTGGCCATAAACTCTGCTGTACAGATGCTCTTACACAATGCTACTGTTAATGTGCAGAAAAATAGTAATTGTGTGTGACTAAGAATAGTGTGGTTTTGATCCTGTGTATTACAGCACTAACGTTCACTTCCCTTGGCACCACCTTTATTATTTAACAAAGTCCTAGTTCACTTTGTCAGTAAGTTTGGGGGAAGAAGAAAAGGATCTTCCTTATTTTGTTGTACAGAACTTCTAATTAGATCAAGTCTAACCTTTGGGATAGGTTTTTGCCCTAATATGAGCAGCTCACTTAAATTTGTACACTTTAAATAGACATGTCCAAACCAATGATTTACAGACATGATTAATTGCTAAACTATCTTTCCTATAGGTTAAATACAGGTCCATGGAAATTTTGCTTGCATTTCTATTGTTTTTGATACAATTTCGATGGACTTTGTCAGTGGTTTCCAATAAAGTCTTAAGGACTGACACTGTATTCCTAAATGTGTCAGCCAACCATTGTGGAAGATGAACTGTTTTATTATTATGGAACGCATTCTGCTGTTAGCTGTGGTTTTAAAATGTTATCCCTTCAGTTTTAATTTATTGTTATGTTAAGAAAGTGTTTATTTGCCCCAGTTTCCTTCATCAAGAACACAAAAGGTTTCCCAATGCAAGACCATAGCAGACTGTTATCTAAAGTTTCATGCTCTGTAAGCAATAGAATTACCAGTGTGTTCTTGCCAAGTAGCTTCAGAATGACAGTTTACATGCATCAGGTCAAGTAATCAAAATGTTATAGTGGATACTTGCTACAAATGTAAATATATCAAGTATATTTAATTGTGTTGTTTGCAGTTACAGTAACCCAATGTCATCTTATCTGGAGGTTATCATCTGAATGTTTTGAGTAAAGCTATAATAATATTTATTTTTGTTTTATGTGATGAACAAGTCTTAAAACTAAATCTGGTGAATTAAGAGTTGTATTTCTGAGGAGCTAACTACCACTACTTGACTGCTGTTGTAAAACTTTATTAGGCAATACATCTGACCTCAAATTGGAAATTTGTGTTGGAACCAGTTTAGGGAATCATTATAGCTCTGTTGTTAATTTTATATTTGTCTAATAAAACACAGCAGGAAGTGCATGACATGGGCTAAAGCAACTGATGGTAGCTGCTAGTCCTGGTTTTAACTACTGTTTCCTACCATGTACAGGCACAGGATAGGAGAAAAATAAATAGAACTTAGTAAGAGAGATTATTTTCTTTGCTAGAAAGTTGCTGTGAAGTACTTTGTGCCTAATTCTAGGGAGGAGGTTAATATTGTTATGACTAAATATATATTTGTAATGAAAAATGTGCATCACCATGATTTTAAAGATAAAGATGGGGTGGATTTATTGTGTCATTTTCCAGACTCTATTAGGAGCACCATTCAGTTCCTTATGATGTTACCTGAGCAGACTTTATTTTGGAGAATGAGCATGTTAAAAATGGAATAATGGAAGATAAAGGAAGAATGGTTAACAATACAGTTGCAGAAATGACAAGAATCTGAAGAGGAAGATTTGAAGGCTCAATATAATCAAATTAAGAATGCCAGAGAAATCCCATGCCAAAACACAGAATGAACTGGTAAATCATAATGGCGATCCAACAGGTTTGTTGATTATAGTATGTGGAGAGAGGACTACTGTAAATCCAGAATAAGACATACAGCATCAGTACTTAAAAACAGGAGAGGAGTAGAAAGGATTTGATAAACAACAGGGCTTTGAGTCAGATCTCAGTAGTAAACCAGTTTTTAAAAATTTTAAAGAAAACATGGTTGAAGGCCTTGAATTAAATGCTAGGTAGGAAGTGTGAGTTTCCCCATGGTAGAGCAAGCTAACTTAACCTGATTTTTTTAAATTTTTTTTTTTTTTTGGTGAGGCAACTGGTTTTCTATTTCCTTTTGTACACAAAGGAAATGTATTTGATCTAATCTCTTTGTAATTTAGTAAAGCATGGTATATTCATGCAAATATACCATGAGAAGCATGGAGCAAAACTGGTGAGGATGAAAATTGGTACAGGCTTTGTAAGGTGACAAAAAACCACATTAATGGTGGATGTAGAGAACACTACCCCAGTATTGAAGATCTGCAGCCATATGATAACTGGAATGGGAGGAAACGACACTGTGCAGGGTATATTTGGCCCCATGCTGCACATACCCCAATACTGGCTTGAGGTGGCTGTTTCTTTTTTGGGCTTCCTGATCTTAGATAATTTGGTTTGATCTTGGGAAGCTTCAACCTGCTCCAAGCTGGGACAGGTCAGTTTCAAGGAAGCAGTTCTTCCACAGAATTTTGTAAGCTCCACCCAATTCATCTTTGCATTTTCTCTCAAACTGTCAATTTTGACTACATTTGTCCTTTTCTTTAGAATGGTGTCCAGCCCTGCTCAGTTAAAGCAGTGAACCATGCTTTTTCTCTTTAGTGGGTGTTAAAAAAGAGTTACTATACATTAGTGAGCTTTGGTTATGACTTATCCTGGGCCATCTCTACATCAGTTCTTGTCCAGATTATCATCACTCTCATTTTAACAGCCTTTGTCTCTTGTGGTATGAGTGCTGCTTGGCTGCCATATTGATCACTAGAAAGAACCTCTCCATTCACACAGTCACAGTTTGCTGCCTGCTTCCTCTGCACTTCCACTTTGTGCGTGCTCAGCAGCCCTAAATACCAAGGCCGTCTTCATTCATTAACTCCTTCCTTCAGTCATTCATTCTTGCAGACCCACAAGTGTAACTGGAGGTGCCAAGCCATGCTGGATAATGTTCTTCAGAGAACCTCAGTCCATTTGAAATGGCTAATTTTTAATCAAGTGAATCAATGCACAAACTTGGCAGTAGAAGAAATGTGGACTGTATTCCCACTTCGGCCTTTCTGAGGTCAGCAGGCAATATTAACAGGGCTTGTTTAATTTATGTTATTTACTAAAAGGCATTATTGTCCTTGTTGCTGTTCAGAAAATGGAGACACACACAGAGAAAAACTAAGAGTGTTGGAAAGAATACTCCATAAATTCTTCAGCTATTTTTGAGAGCTTTGACTCATTTCTTTTTCATTTGTTCAGATTTAATTCTATTTTTTAAAAGCTTGGTCTTTACAC
This sequence comes from Lonchura striata, assembly GCF_050655825.1. NCBI lineage: Eukaryota > Metazoa > Chordata > Aves > Passeriformes > Estrildidae > Lonchura > Lonchura striata. The sequence continues at coordinate 15,224,019 of NC_140713.1, read as the reverse complement.
AAAGAAAAAAAAAAAAGGGAGAAGTGTACATTGACATACTAAGTGAAAAACCTCAAGAAAAATTACAGTAAATTAAAATTTATTTCCCAAGGGACAGAACATATTTCAGTGGGATGAAGGAGGAAACTAATAGACTTTCTATGAACAGCCATTTTTATTTAAAGAATAAGCTTTCAGGCAAATATAATTCTGCAGCCTCCCGAGGATAGCCTTTTTTCTTGTTAGGAATAATACCAATTAAAAAGTGCACAATTAAAAGCACTGAAAGTTTGTCAGTGTACATTTTCCATGGAGCTGTGCTTTCTATTATGCTGTTGCTTGCTTAACATGCTTTGTGGTGCTGGTCTTAGCAGGAGCTGCATCTGTGCTTCCAGTCTGCAGACAGTAATTAGTTAATGCTGCCAAACATAAATGAATTGTGTCTGCTAATCTAAATCAAACCTTTTAGGGGTATTTTACAAATTTCAAAGTATAAAATTCGACATTCTGGGTTTTTCTCACCTGTTGCTTTCTCCTGAGTATCTGTTTTGGAGGGGTGAAGGGTTTTTTTTTGTTGTTGTTCAAATCCAGATTACATCAATTATCTTGCACAGCACACTCAGAGGAACAACACAACTGAGCAGGCAGTGCTGCAGAGGCTGTGTGAAAGTGAGAGAATGAAGAGAAGAACCTAAAACAGCTGTGCTGCCAAAGAAGATATAGAAGGAAATATGCCCAGGAAGGGGTTTGCAGGTTGGCATGTTCATCATGGACAGAGGAGCAATTAGGGTATTTTTTCAGCCATTGCACTTTCATTCTCATCTTCTACTGACACTTGTGTAGGTCCTGTCTGACTTCAGCTCAACTCTGTTCAGCATGGCTTGGCTGCCACCTTGTCCCCTTCAGCCTCTTTTCCTGCTCCACAGTTTAGTGTTACTTTTGATCCCTCATGATTTTTGACTTGACAGCAGCCATACTGATATCAGATGAGTAGTTCTTAATCCACCCTAAAATCCATATGTGTTGTATTTCTTGGCCCAAAAGAGGCAATAAAGGGGTCTCTGCTTGAAAATCAGGGAATTTCATTTAGAAAACAGGTAAATATATCAAATTTACTTCAGTGTTTAATTCTTATTCTTAAAGTTCCTTCCATTTTTCAAAGCACAGCTACTTGGTCTGATTTATGATGGCAGAGTCAAGTTGTGGGGGAAAAAAAAAAATACATTTTTGTTCATCCTAACCAAATGGTTCTCAATTGTTGAAAATTTCAGTTGCATTAACACTGAGGGTACCATCATTTTTCATAGATCTCCTTGAAAATCCATTTCTCACACACCCCTACACACAAAAGATGATTTCAACAAAGTTATATGTTTAGAAAGTTGAATGAAAATACTCCATAGCTAATCTTGACAGTTCCAAGCTGGAGAAAAGCCAGGGCCCAGAACAACACAGAGCGAGTGCATTTGTAACAGAACCCAGAAATCAATACACATGACCAGATTTTCCAGTCCACCACGCTTATTTTGCAAAGGCAGCAGAGGTCTGGACGGGAGCATTCCCCATGTCAGGGGGACTCTGATGGCCAGAAGCTGCTGATGGTGGCGCGGCTGCCTCGCATGCCAGTTGTCTTATCTCCTCACAGGGGAATGAGGGACAGCAGCAGGAGAGGAAAAGCTCTTGTGTCTTGTTTAACTGGAGATGTGCCCCTCGGGAAGGGGGGGTGAAGGAGAAGCAGTGCCTGTATTAGGAGGATTCACAGAAAGCTTGAGTTCCTCAGAAAGCTTTGTGAGGCGGTTGTTAGCACTCCTCCATGCTGGAATGACCCATGTGGATTTTTTCTTCCACATTGCTTTCCAAAGCTGACACATCTTGGCAGTAAAATCTGCTGACTTTTCTGAACATCCAGCTGCCCAGCTGGAAGAGCTGCAAAATGGCTGCTGTGCATGCCCTGGCACGGTGTCGTGTGAATTTGGGGAACGTTGCATTTCACAGACTCGCGAGGGTCAAGTGCTCACCTGGCTGCAGCCTTTCAGACTGAGCAGAGCCTGAAGGGTCCCTGTGCTGGCTCCCCTCATTGCTCACATGCTGCCTGAAGGTCTTGGGGATGTTCTGTCGAAGGTCGAGCTTTCATGACAGAGAAGAAATTTTATACCATGACAAAGAGTTTGAGGGAAACACTCCTGCAGAATGTAGCTCTTCTTTTTCATTTACTTGTCTAGACAGCCAGGATGCTTTGCTTTGGACATTGCAGTTTTGATGGATTTTAATCCCCAAGCTATTTTTGATTCCTGGTCACATTTATGACATATACAGTCAGCTTTTTTTTCCTCCTTCAAGATGCATGCATCCATAGACTTGAATGGGTGTAGGAAAGATAAATGGCTAAGGGAAAGGAAATTAGCCTGAATGTTCTTAGAGCAGTAGCAAGGAGACTATATAAAAGCAGACTGTGTGACAGAGATAAAAACTAAATGAAAATTAAGGCTCAAGAGGAGGCCTGGCTGATGGGGGGAAGGAAGTCCAAATATTTTCAGATAATACCCAAAAGATGAAATGTAAAAAATGCTCCATTAAATCCCATTTCCCCCTTACTTTGATATTTTAATTTCCCATTTCACTTTCTTTCATAATTTCCTTCTACCATTCCAATGCTGCTTACTCTGTAGTGAAAACCTACTGTTGCAAATCATTTTCCCACAGACCCATCCTTTAGCCCAGAAATATTTGGTGTCTGTCCAGCTAGATTTTGATATCTATCAGAATACAGAGCTGGCAGAATGGTTCACGTCCCTTTCTAAGATTGTAGCTGAAACTTCAGTCAAAACAGCGAGAAACATGTGTTCTTCAGAAATAAAATGGCAAAAGTGGGATGTGCAAAATGCAGACATACTTTACATCATGGTGCAGCACTTAAGTATCTCTACAAACAGCTTCAGTTTTTTAATTATTTTCATTTTGTTGCAGGTTTCTTATGCAAAATGATAATTTGTCCATTCAGATTTGTGTTGTTGCAGGCTTCAGTCCAGCAAAGCACTTAAGCACTTGATTAACTTTAAGCACATAAGTAGTCCCATTGCTGGATTGGGGCCATAATAGAGGAAAAGAATGTTTCAGTAGAAATTGCACTTTTCACGGGGTAGGTAGGTGTGTTTTTTGTTTTGTTTAAAGTGTCAACAGCACAGTTTATTTAGCTGCCCTTTTAGACAGTAATCTTATTAGTAAAATTGGCAGGATTAAGAGGCTATTAAACAAAATCTGTGTGTTTTCACATCAGTTAAAATCTGTACTGTATTCCCTTGGAATACAACAACTCTGTTGTGCAATAACTGGATTTTAATGTAACCACATCACTTAAGATTGCATTAAAATACATTTATTAATCATTTGGCTGCTCTTGACTGGTGGGTTGGAAGCTGAAAATGCAGAGAGGCTTTTCTGACTTTCAAAGAGTATTTTGTAGGATTTCTTGCAGTTTTCTTTCATCAATCAAACCACATTTGTTTACCAAGGAACATGTAGTCAATGTTAATTTTATGGACATTCTGCTGGGTCCAGAACGAAGCCATCTGTCCCCAAAGGTGGCTGGGGTGAGCAGTCTGTCCATCATGTGGGTGTGCTCCAGACGGTGAGGACAATGGATGTCGTCAGAGTTTGGCTGCTTTGTTTTCTTATTACAGAAAACTCACCACAGCAGTTCTGTCCCTCTATTTATCTTTTTCAGATATGCATTTTTACCATGAAAAAGCCAGTAATCAATAAGATTATTTTTATTTGTATGTGGAAACCTCAGTGATCTTAATGAAAAAAAAAAAAAAAAAACTTTGTTAAAACCAAGAATTTGAAATGTGACAACAAGCAAGCAGACACCAGAATTTTAAATCTAAGAATAGTAAAGTCTTCTCTGTCCCCTTAAAAATAAGCAAAATCAAATCTCCCCACGGAAGAAAGACTGTCTCTAACTATGTCATATACTTATTTGATAGAAAGGTTTCTGGTACTAATAGAATAAATAACCTGTTTGCTCAGAATTCACTTATATTAACATTTATGGCAGTGATTTCCTTTTCATGTTTGTTAAAATACAAAGCTTTATATAGGTGCTGCTATGTTTGTACTAGAGATTCACTTATTCTGACAGCTGATGTATTTGTAATTGTGATAGAATCCTGGCTTCAGTGCTCGGCCCTGCTCCTTTGATATAAGCAGGTGACTCCTAACATTTATTGATGGTTTGGGGGATGGTTTGATGGAAAAAGTTGAATAGTTGCAAAGTAATTCCTCAGGTCTTCTGAAGTTTATTATTGACTGCTTTGATCTTTGTTCTGCAGATGTAGAAATAACATTGCCTACAATCTGTAGGTGTTCTCTGTGCTTTTTCAACTAATTGTTTTGTGCATCTGACAAGATGCAAATTTACCCAGATCTGTCTACAAAGAGTCTTCTCTCCTGCCTGCTCGTTTTTGTAGTGAATAAAAAACTGCTATTTTTACCTACTTCTAAAAATTGATTCTGAGTGTGTCTCTCGACATGTCTGCCTGCCTTCACTGCTCCCTGACATCAGCAGCCTGTGCTGCAGCATCCATCCTGGCTGGCATGTGGGACTGAGCCAAGAAGGAGAACAGCTCAAGCTGGAAAAGAGCATTCCAAAGTGGGGAATTCCCCAGGCTGTATGGCAGAGAAGGAGTGTCACACACTGATAATGCATTTCTCACACAGCCATTTACAGGCTGGTGGGCACAGCCTTGTGGTTACATAGACACACGCTACCTTCTAAACCAGACAAAACTGGGCATCAGCAGAAGAGTAGCTGCAGTGGCCTGGAAACTGGGGAAATATGCAGGTGGTCAGCTTGAGGTGAGTTCTGCAATACAGTGACTCTTATTTGAGCTACTTAATTTTAAAAAGTTCTAATACCCTGATACTAGACAATGCAATTGATGAATTTTGAAAGCTAAGGACAATGGAAGCTTCTTCCTTACATATGGACTTAAGAGGTAAATAGCTTCTCAGCCTCCTCAAGTATCATTTGACCTTTTTATAGGCTGCTCCTCATGCCCTAATACATTTATACAATGCTTATTTGTGAGGAGAATGTTTCTGAATCCTCAGGAGAATCAGAACATCTCATCACTTTTCATCCAAATTTAATTTAATTGTGTTGCTCAGGTTTTTGTTTTTTTTACGTTGGATCCTTTTCAGCAATCCTCTCTCTTAACAAAGCTGGATTTCCACTCAAATTTGATGTGAAAAATGCTTGAATAAGGAGTACCATGAAGACTCAGTTCTCATCCTTCTAAGTCATTAATAGTTATTAACTTGATTTCCAAAAGTGCTGAGCACCTAAAGCTCTTAGAAGAGATTAGCACAGGAACTGCTGATACCAAATTCCTCCTCTGGAGAGTACACACTCCCTCAAAGTCATTGAGAGGGGCTGGGCACAAGAAAACCACTTCTACACTCCCCTTCCAAACTGCTCAGTGGAATGAGGAAGAGAGATATAAGGACTGTCAACAGAGCAGGTGTGATTTCTTGCTTACTGGGAAATCTGCAGAGGGGCTGATATCACTGTTGACAGGGTGACTCTGATATCACTGATGGCCCTCGTGGTTCCTTGCACACCTTTCAGAGCCTGGTGGCTCCTCAGCCCGTACTCATGGCAGATCACAGCACAGCTCCATTCTTAGGGGCTAAGATGCATCTGTTCCTTTAAAAATAGGAAATACCAATCCCTAAACTAACACTGAGGAGAAATATTGCAGAAAGTTTTTGAATGTGTAGCATTTGGTATTGGTAATTCTTCATTAAATAAATTTCAAAACTCTTGGGTTTGGATGTGTAATAATGGTTATTGCTGCTTATAGCCTGTAGATGTGGGTTAGAGCTCAGAACTCTTTTCTGGAAGTTTAATAATATGACAAGACTGATGGTACATCTGGCATCCTGACTGTGGTGAAATAAATGAACAAAACTCACATTGGTTTTGTTCAATCACAAAATCCATGTTGAATTCAGCACTGTCAAAAATTAGTGCATATCACAGGCTGGCTAAAATAGAAAAGCCAACCTCTTTTTTTTATTTAACTACATATTTCATGCTGGATTTTCCTCCTTTTTTGTTACTTGTTATACTTTCGCTAGCAATAAATTGGACCCATAAATAATTACACCCCAAGTTAAGTTAATTTCCAAAGGATTTTAATATAACTTTAATCAGAAATTTAGTTTTCAGAAGCTTGTTGCAATGTAAAATATATTTACCTAAATAAATATGAAAATATGTATTCATACATGTGAATGTGTGAATTTTTATATGTGCATAGAAGTACATTATGAACCTAGATATTAGGGGGGTTTTAGAAAAGAATGTCACAATATATTCAAGGTGAAGTAATGTATTACTTTTTTTATTGCTTTAAAAAGCCTTGAATTCTTGTAGAATATGGTTTAGTGGGTCAAACATCCCCTTTCCTCTCATTTATCAGCCTTTTGATCTTGTGTCAGGTCTAAATGTTGGCATACTCAGGCCATAACAGTGTGCTGCAAGATCACAAAAAGGCACAGTTATATCTTTAAAAACTTATGGGCATCCTGGTGCTACATCCCTGCGTAGCTTAGCAGATGTGGTATTGAGTTCCCCCAAGTCTTCACTACCCCTTTGTCTATTATTTTTTTTATAGTTTTGTTCTGCATTCCTTCCACTCAACCTCAAGTGGATGGAAGCCTGTTAGTTTATTACTTACATATGTCTGCACCCTTTTACCTCAGCAGGGAAAGACAAAATATCGAGGAGGACTGCAGGTTTGGGATGGTCAGCTAATCCTTCCCCACCTTGAACTAATCGCCAGGCTGATGTGTTATTGTGCTCAGCTCTGTTCTCCAGTGCATTGCCAGTGGGGTTTCAATTTGTAGAAGCATAAACAGATACTAAAGTAAAAAGAATGGTGCAGTGATTTGTTAGCAGAGTTCAGATCAAATTATCACAGCGGTCCCCTGCTGACAGTCCTAACAATTACCTCCTTTTTCTTGGTCTTTCAAATGTTTTCTGTTTCACTTAGGTCTTGGTAAATAGTGTGCTTCTCACTGTGCTTTATTTATTTACTTACAAAAGGAAAAGAAATTGAAACTTCAGCTTTCATTCAAATGTCTGTATGTCTATATATTTCGTCCTAACTTAGATGTGTTAATAACTTTTTGTTTTGTTTTAAATAAGTATATAGGCAAGGTAGCTAAAGATCAGCTTTCTAGTACACACCCTTTTTTATAATATTTTCTACCTCTTTTATAGCTTTGATCATGGCAGTACAGATTTCCTTGATGTTTGAAAACTTTTGAGAAAAGCAGCTACTAAATAGGAAATGAATAGAATGTTGTATACATTAAGCCAATATTAAGAGTTTAAAGCATTGAGTCCAATTTTGAAATCAAATTGGGTGCATGTCAGTAGATATTATTCCCTTCTTGCAGAATATAGTCAGTTGATGCTCTGTACAAGTTGTTTAGAATTAACTTAAACATTTGTTTCTACTTATTCTTTCTCTTCCCTATTTTCAACTCCCAACTTTCAGTCCTGCAGAGTTACATTTGTCTGCTTCTTACAATTCTAGTGGGATTGATTTATCATCATTTGCTAACATATCTGTCTCAAAATCTGAGCTTTGATCAGCTTGTATTTTATAACTTACATCTGTTCTATGTTTAACCTTTTGTAATGCTGTTTCTCAAAAATATTATCTAGTTTAACAAAAGAATCATGTTAGTCTAAGCATTTTGTTAAACCTACCTAAAGGAAAAAAAATCCTACATATCTGTCTATTTTATTGTATTTTTGTTACTGTTTCATAGTCTCTTTTTCATTAAATCTATAAATCTGTCACACCAACTTTTTCCTGTTGTTGCTGCTGAACTATAAACTTCACCTTCCTGTTCCTTCTCTACCTCTTCTTTCCCACAATTGCAGCTTGTGCTTTGCAGCAACAGCACCAGCAGCATCACTGCTCTGGCCTGTTTGCTGCTGCAGCATCCAGATCCAGCTTATAAAAAAGTAAATGTAGTGATTAAAAGTACTACCACAGTGGGCTGCATGGGACAGCAGGAAGCTTCTTCATTTTCAATAAAATGACTAAAACTAAAAAATTCCATCTGGGACTAACTGACATTAATCCTCCCACCATGATGAGTCCTTGCATTGAGAGAGATGAATAGTGGGTTTGGTGAAGCACAGAGACACATCTGCATGTTCTGCTGATAGCTAATCTGTCTTCAAGAAAGGAGGTTTCATTTAAAAGGACTTACCTCCAGACTGGCTCTGTCTTGGATCACACTGGGTAATACTGGGACAAGAGTGAGAGATGCATGAAGAAGCCTTTAGAAAGTTGTCAGCTGTTCCCCAGCTTCTAAATAAATGAACCTTGCCTAGCATTGAGCAGGCTACTAAAACTGATGAAATAATGAAATCACAGAATCACAGAATAATGAAGTTGGAAGAGACTTCTAAGATCATCAAGTCCAACCTATGCCCTAACATCTCAACTACACTATAGCACCAGGTGCTGTGTCCAGTCTTTTTTTAAACACATCCAGAGATGGTGATTCCACCACCTCCCTGGGAAGACAATTCCAGTACTTGATTATTCTTTTGGTGAAATTTTTTTCCCTAATATCCAGCTTATAGCTTCCCTGACATAGCTTGAGACTGTGTCCTCTTGTTCTGTCAGTTACTGCCCTGTAGAAGAGACCAACCCCACCTGTCTGCAACCTCCCTTCAGGAAGTTGTAGAGAGCAATAATAATGTTTTTCCTTGGGATTTTTTTGTCATCCTCTGATGTAAGGGGGAAAGTCAGCCCTGCTCTGCCTGGCTTTTGTGTAAGGGCCATCAGCAAGGTGACACTGCCCAGGGGCTCAGGGAGAAACAATCTTGGTGCCAGAGCACCCTCTGACTTGTTCTGTGCACTAATGTGGCCACAACAGTTGCCTGAAAATAGCCTCAGCCATTCTCCAGCAGCTAAGAAGCTTTAGAAGTCCTTCTGGCTCAGTCCACAACCACAGATAGTAAATGCACAAACAGCTTGATCCTGGCTGTATTGGTGTCTGGATGAATCTGGCCTGAGGGCCCTATCAGAGGAGAAATACCCACAGAAATCTAAGTAATTCCAACTCACATGTCTTTCCAAAGCAGTAGACAATTTTAATACAAATGGAAATTTTATTGGCATAGGGGCTAAACTCAGGCTTGGTTTAAATGGATTCGGGGGAGCTATACTGGCTTGTAGCAGAGCAAATTTTGGCTTCAGGAGTGAAGATATAAAGCACTGAGAAGCTATATTTTTTGAGCCAGCAGGGACATTACAAAAGGCAGAAGAATAACTGGTATGACATCACTTCCTTCTTTTCTTTTCTTTCTGAAAGATTATAAGCTATGGAAAAAGACTAGTTACTTTTGCTGCAAATAGCTTAGAAAACTTGGACAGGTATGTTTAATGTATTGAGTTGATCAGTGACAACAAATACACCTGTAGTGATTACTTGGAAACAAAACCCAAAGCATGGTCTCTTAGAAAGTAGCATGTATAGTATAACCAGTGTATTTGGAGTATGTTTGGATAAAAGGGAAAAGAAAAAAGTAGGATGACAGTCAATAATAGGAGCAGTTAATGAATGAAAAGCAGTAGTAGAGCTGGAATCAAATAATAATATTTACTGCTCTTTGTCATTTGAGCTACTTCTTAAGAAAGGCACGCAGCACTGCCCCTGCCTGTAAAGAAGGGAGATGAAGTGGCAAACCCAGGAACTGAATTTATTTTTTCTGGAACCCTTCCAGTACTGTAAATATAAGACTAAAGAGATGGCAGTTGACTATTCTCCTGTATCCAAATTCCTCTGCTATAAGTCTACACAGAAGATATTAATCCTATTTCATTGGTTTTTATCCTGGGAACTTGCAAAATTCTGTTCTGCATGATTTAATCTCAGAAATCACCCATTCTTGCCAAAATGTTTTATACAGGGAAATTCTTCTCTGGAGTTCCTGTTTACTTCACCATTCTTTCTAAGAGGATGTCAATATTGAGATAATTATATCAGACAGAACAGAAACACACTGTTTTCCATTCTCAAATTGGCATTTAAAGGTGTTGAACATTTTACCTTATCTCAAGTAAGTTGCCTGGGTTAATTATTTTTTTGTTTTGAATGTGCACCAGCTACAGGCTGACCTGAACCTCAACAACAACCACAGGTGACTTGTTGTTTGCATGTTGGTTTTTAATTTGGTAGCATACCTTCATATGCAACTCCTTTGAAGAAGGCAATAGAGAAGTACTGCCTGAAAGTTACAGAATATATCTTTTGCTCAAAGGAGATCACAATATGTTAATCTTTAAAAAATGCAGAAGCCTATTAAAGATAAAAAACATAAACAAGTGTAATGCACTTCTTTGACAAAGTCTTTGACAAAGGACTCAGGTGTAGAGGGGTTAAAGTGATATCTTGTTCTTCTAAATATTTCAACAGACAGACTTTTGATTGCATTATCTATTAAAAAAATTGCTTTGAACCTGCCGCCAATGCAGACCACTTGTGCTTTCTCAAACTAACAAAGGTTCGGTCAACAGATAAGAATTTCTGACCGTGGAAGGGCAGCTGCTTTCCTTTCATCTTTCTCCTGGTGTGTATATGAAATGTTTGCTTAGCCTGGCCCTGCTATCATGAGGACTTTTTTTTTCCTTAATCCTTCCTCTAATTTGAATCCTACACCCAGTCGGCAAATAAAACATGAAGAAAATTTAGATTTCAGCAGTGCAGGGTAATCCTGCTGGATGCTGAGTACTTCAGCCTCAGTTCAGCACAATACCTAGTCTTATCTGACTATACATATGCTTATCTGTAAGCCTAAACTTAAGCATATGATTAAATGCTCTGATTGATTAGGACTAATGATCCTTGCTGAAGTACTAAGCCCTGGGAGAGAAGTTTGTTTTACAGGCAATTTTGCTGTTGTTTTTCTTCTATTGTTACTTCTCACCGGAGAAGATAATTAAGGAAGTGTTTGTTTTAAGAGCACCAGAGCAATTTCTGCATTTTTTTAAAATCTGATTCTTGAAAATTCACTTGTGACCAGACTTGTGTTTATTAGTGTTTTATTACATATTTTTCTTCAAAAGCAAACATGATCTCTAGAAATAGTGCCAACGGTATCCAGGTATGTCTCTTCCTTCTCAAGAAGCCTAATCTATGTGCAATGCTAATGAGAAAAATATTAAGACAAAATGCGTAAAATTGCTTTCTAGAAAGGTTCAATCTATATGTAAATGTAAGGTTGAATACAAGAGAACTGGCTAACAGTATCCTGAAGGAAAGATGGTATTCATGTAGACTGGGTCATTATAAATGTATGCTTTCAGATGCTGCCTACTTTAACATTATATGGCTTCTTAATGAGAAAAAAATTTGGTTTTTGTTTTACTTCCTTCTTGCCTCTTTCAGCCTGTCTCTATCTCACTTTTCATTTTAGCCAGCTAGGCCTGGTGGAGTGAACAGTGTCATTAAATTGGGAAGTTTGAGTTGTTGATTCTTGTGTGACACCTGCAAAGGCTGAGTGTAAGGCAGTAACAGGCCACCTAATGGTTTATGAGATTTTGACTTCCAAAGATGTTAGTAAGAATCACTTGTCATGCCATATTGCTTGAAACAGTGTGGAAATCAAAGCTCAGAGGATATGTTTGAACAGGGAAGAAGCTGTCTTTCCTGCAGGTTGCCTTCACCAGGGAGTTTCCTCAGGCAGACCGAGCAGGAGACGATGAAGTTCTGCCTGTGCCTCGCAGTGCCAGTGGACTGGCTGCTGCTTTGAGCACCAGCTCCTGAGCACCCAGCTCGGTAGCATCAGACTAGGAGACAGTCATGAAGGATAACAGCTTCTCACGTTTTATCCACAAGGAGAGGGATTTGTTATGAGCAAAGTGTCTCACTGTATTGCCTTTGTCATGCTGACCACCACAGTAAAGCTTACAAAGAAAGGAGTGTGGAGAGTTTGGAGACATGTGAAGGACAAGGCAGCAGTCAAACCTTACATTTTCTGAGGGCTGAGGGGATCTATTTTCCCTTGCAGGATTCCATTAAATTTTCTTAGCATTAAACTGCAAGTATTTTAAGCTACTGCCCTCTGGAAGAGAAGCCATGTGCTTTCATGACACTCAAACATTGATCCTAAGTTGCTGTAAAGCTCCAGTTCAGCAAAATGCTTGTGTGTGCTTGATTTTAAATACATGAATACTTACAGTGACAGAATGGTCAAGAGCAGCATGAAGTCCACTTTGCTTCACAGCTGAGCCAGTATGTAACTTATGAGTAGGTTGTATTATCAGTCTAGGGCACCTATTTCTATACTACCCTGCCTTGGAAATGCCTTCCCTGGAACTGGTGGGATTTAAGTCCATACTTAATTTAGGAAGAGTGGGGGAAAGAATGAATATACTTGGGTTATATGCAGTTTATCTTCTGGTGGCCTAAATAACTTCTCACATCCTTATTCAAATTCTTAGGCTGTTTAAATGTTTTTCCTTTCTGAGACTTTTCTGGAAACACTCTGTTGTTTCTTTCATAAGGACATTCTGCTGCGCCTTTCAGATTTTTTTTATCATCTATGCAAATACTGAATAATAGCTGAGGTCCTCTTTCCTCATCTTTTATTGACTGAGGAATTTTTGTGTATCATGTAAAAACACTAATCTGTTTCTACAGGTTTTTACTCCAATGTCTTACACATAAAAGTCTATGTGTGCCTATTTTCCAGATTTATGTAAATAATTAAATCTGAGATAATTCTTTCAATATTGAAAATTTGTATTATTCAGAGACAAAATCACTAGCAGGGAGCTAGAAGGAATGCAGGTCATCTTGTGCTGCTGACTCTGACATCTGTGGATGCTCACCTCTGTGACAGAGGGGCCTGGACTTTTTCACTAGGGTAAATTTGGAATAATACTCCTGATCTGGTACCAGTGGAACCAACAAGAGTTTGGTAATTCACTTCAGACCATGCAGAATCAAGAACAATTGAAAAATATAAATTAGAAAACCCAAATGTTTTAGAATTAAATCTTCACAAAACAAAATTATTTCACTGGGGTTTTTGGGTGATTTTTTTGTTGTTGTTTTGTTTTGGGTGTTTGTTGGGTTTTTTTTGTGAATTTTTTTTGGTTTTGTTTTTGGTTTTTTTTTTTTTTAATTATCCTTTTTACCACTAAGCTTTCTCTGTAAAGAAGATAAAAGATCTTCCATGGCTTTCTTTGCATATTTTCCTTAACAGTGAATTTTTCATAGGAAAAATTGATGTTTTTGTGTTAGATTTATCTGTTGTCAAGGCTACTGTTGATGATATAACGTGGCTGTTATCTGCCATGTAAGGGGATTCTGCTGTTTATGTGTCAACAGCAACTGTAAGCCCTGTAGCTTGATTTCCTGTATTACACAGGTCACAGAATTTGATGAGGGTCACAGGAGGGACCCCATAATAGCTCTATGTATACAGAAGCAAAATACCAAGGGGAAAAATTATCATTGCGAGTATTAGTCAACAGTGTGTGGAGCTCATGCTGTTTTTTTGATTGCCTAAAGCATGGCTGTACCAGCAGGCCTGGAGTTCTAGAGATGGCAAACCTTTAGGAAAAGGATTGGGTGGGGGTACTGTCTCTCTAGGGTTTGTAACTCTCTTTATAAATCCCCAGCCACACAGTGGAACATGGTCCATTTAACCACAGTGGCAAAATGTGAAATGCTGCCATTATTACCTCCAGACTTGTTGCATTTACTCACCAAGTCATGCATGCTCTCCCTAAGTGTTAGTGTTTGAAATAAGTTTAATTTCCATGATCACAAGACAGCATTTTGTTACTTTTGCAGCATTTCAGTTGCTGAGATGCATTTTGATTATACTGATCAAAGAGTCATTGAGCATTGGAAGTTCATATTGGCTGTGATTCTGCCTGACGTATTTTGTACTATGTCATGTCTAACTCTTTGTGATGATTAAACATTCATTTGCACCGACCTGGGTGCCTGACAGTCTTACATCATAAAGCACTTTATTCAGTGCAAATTAGGATTCAGTACGCTCCTCTGTGGGGGATTTTCCCACTAATGACATATGTAAATAGCACTCATTCATTCTAATATTAAGGGGAAAGGTACAGAAGCATGCAGATCTCCTAATGAATCTGTGTTATACCTCAGATGAAAGGAAAACAAAGTGTTTTTCAGATGTTAATTTTGTTATCTGCACACTGTGCTCTCCTCTACTCCCCCAAAGTTGAGATACACAGAATCAGATTTATGGAGCCTTTATGTTCACAAAGCTGGTTTGTCAGAGAGGTACCCATGCATGCACACTTTCTGTGACAATATGGAATCCCTTCCTTCCATGAAGAAAAGGAAGAAATACAGCCATATTATTCAAATGCAAACCTTAATATATTGGGCCCTTCTTTGTGTGCATGTAAAACTTTTTGCCTGCTCTGGCTATAGCAGCATAACACAGAGTTTTAGCTAACAAAGGCTGCTGGCTTCTGTCACTGTGCTATACTGGTATTTTTATGGCAACATATGCAATGTAAGATGTGGACTTCCCCTTGAGTGGATAGCCCTTGTCCTCTACCCTGCCTTGGATTTATTTAATAACATAAAGGTGCTTGGTTTTAAGACAGCCACAGCAGAAATATTTTGGTCTTAACATTTTGTGATGGAGTTTTGTTCATTTTCTTTGGCATTTCATTCCTGGACGCCTTTCTTTAGGTTTGTTTTCCCGTGGGCTTCCACAGAGCAAGGATGGCAGCACCTCCTGGCTCTCTGCTCAGCCCCATCCGTGCCTGGGCAGCTCCAGGTCAGGGCTCATCTCACCAGGACTTAACAGCGTGTTTGTCAAAGCCAGCAGCAAAACTCTTCTGGCTGCACTGGGCAAAAATATGCCCCGATCCCCCTAATGACTGTGTTGCTCCCAGCTGTGCTGAGGCAGCCAGTCAGTGAGAGAAGGGGGCACTCATGAGAGAGGGGGACACGCCCAACTCTTACTTAATTCACTTTAAAAGAGTTTGAGGTGTCTGTGTGAGTTTTGCCATTTCCTTCTTGTGAATTGGAGAAAAGCAATAAGTTCACGTTGAATAAAAGATTTTTTTTCCTTTCTTTTTTAGCCAAGACTTAAATGTTTGCATTAAAAAAATAAGGGAGAACCAGCAGCTTAGTGCTGTTTAACCACTATAGGCAGAACAGTTGTGAATGATAGTCTTTTATTTTTTGCTGTGAGGAATGAGTGGTGTTCCTTCATATCTGTGTTGAGCTAAACTCGATGCAGACATTGGCTGTAAATGGGTCAGGCAGTCATTGAAGTGAGCAGTTGGCCACATTTGTGCTAACTCTAGTATTTTTGGTGTTTGCCAGAGGAAAAAGAATTCTAATTTCTATCAGTCTAAATTGTGCTGGGCAGCATTATCAGCTGGAAAGACCCCTCTGATTTGACAGGCACCACTGTATGATGATTAATTACTACTCAGCTTCATTGGACTTTTCTAATTTCCTTTTGCCACTAGCTGTAGGCAACAAGCGATAAGTACTGCTCTTATTATTTTGTGCAAAGGAAAATGTCTATTACTGCTCTGTCCTACAAGTAATCAGAATAAAAAGACAGCTGATCGGAAAACCTGTGAGGATCATTCTGTCTTTATTTATCCCACCCTTGCTTTATTCCTGTGCTGCTTCTACACAGAAGTTGTTTTACACAGTTGCCTGTCAAAATAAGAAGATAAAATCATAAGCTCTATCAAAGTAGTTGACATTTTGAAATTTGTAGAATGATTTCATGGGAATTAATCCTCAATCTCCAAATAAATCCTTCTCAAAATGCTAATATAACTAGGAATCTTATACCACAGAGTGTAAAACAATTCTTAATCTTCCTTTTCTATTTTACCTTAAATTTATTACATTAGTAGTCTGTCTTGTTGAGAAAAATTATAGCATTATTGCCAAGTGCAAGGAGAGTAAGTACTTTACATAACACATTATAATAATGATTTTATTGAGACACTGAATGCTCTGAAGTATACCAAGAAGAAGCTATACTACTAAGAACTTGTCAAGGACTTCACTGCTAGAGATAAAAATCGATGCTGGCAACTCTTAAATCTTTGTTCTAAAGAATCTTTTCAACTCATTAGGCAAATTCCAGTGAATTAATTCCAGGAGAGCCATCTGAGTTGCTTCTATGCATTTAAGAGATGCCATAGAATTTACTTTCAGGATGAGGATATTAAATGCACACTTGCTAACAGCAAAGCATGTCTGCACAGTGTGTGGGAATGCTGTGCCAGGATAGAGGTGTGTATAATTGCAGTAAAGTTGTGTGCTGTCTGGACAAATTACCTAAAGATGCAACTTCTTACCTGTAGGTTTAGCTGGAGCTTCAACTTAAAAGTTCACCCAGTCACATCTGACAGGCTGGATGTCCTTATCTGCAGCAGGTGTCTTTTCAGAATGTTTTCCCACTTAGGGATTTAGAAATAAATGGAACCCTTGATTCTAAATTCTGTGCCACCCTAGAAAAGGGACCTAACTAATCTGTTTCAGATGCACCTGAATGTTAGTCTACTTTTTATACTACTTTTGTGAAAGGATAGAGTATTGAGACACAAGAGAAGGCACTTGAAAAGTCTTCTAGGGAATTGCATTTATCTTGTTTCTGTAAGACTTGTTGTTCTGGATGATTCAAGAAGTTTCCTTCTGATTAGGTCCTCCCTGCACTTTTTCACACTGTTAGAACCTCAGGTGTTTACATGGTCAGATCTGCACAGCTTCCACGGAGGGAGTCAGGGGACATGTGCGAAGCTGCAGTTGTTTTGGGTTCTGATGCTGTTTTCAAACTGAAATTAAAGATGTTAGCAAGATTATCCTCTTAAACAAACAAGCAAACGAAGAAACCCCCCAAAAATTACAAACCACTTGTTTTGAGACTTGAAATAGCGTGGGAGGCTCCTGTCCTGAGGCACCTCCCATCAAGAGTGCACAGCACTTATTCAGCCCATCCTCTCTGAGGATGTAAATTCCAGGCTAATGCAGTCTTTGTAAATATGGATGGCCTTTGTGTGGAAGATGTATACTGCTGGCAAGAGGGAGAGAAGGCATATTTGCATGCAACTTTCACATCTGCTGCTGAACCCAAGAGCCTGATTAGTATCTGCATTCCTTTCCCCAAATAAACAGTGTCTTGCAGATCTGCTGAAACATCTCTTCCTCTGTCCACAGCCCTTTCTAGCCTCTTCCTCAGGCCTCTGCAGGGTGGCATTCAATGATGCTGAGAAGACAAGAGGTGCCACATACATCTGCTTTTCCCTGGTCACTACAGGGACAGAAACTGAGCTCTGGACAGAAGGGCTGGGAAATGATGTCAAGGTGGCTGATCCAGAGCAAAGATTCCAGACCACTGACAGGGAGCTGGTTTGGCTTGCACATGCTCAGCATACCGTGATTCAGGACATTGAGCAGAGTTATTTTTCCCCAGATGTAATTACTTTCATTTTTGTTTTGCAGCCAACAAAAGTAAATGTATTGGCAATGTATGGGCAGCATAGATGCCAGTGCCGTTTTGCTTGACACAACCACAGCATTGTTATTCACTGTAAAGTGCTTGTGATATTGTTACCAGACTGGTAGCACCGCTGTAATAGGGACTTTATGTAGTTAATCTAAAAGGGACTGGATTATATTCTTTCCTCCTACTTTATCCCCTTCAGAATCTGGTGGTTATTGTTCTCTTGGTTTAGGTTAGTCCACTCTCATCAGGAAGGAACAAGGAACTGAGTGTTTCACTTGAGAAAAATATTGTAGTTCAGACCACTGTACTACAGTAAAAAATACCTTGTATGACTGTTGAAATATATAGTATTATTGGTAGCAAATCAAAGGTTAATGAATATCTCAACAGGTATTGTGAAGCACTCTTTACCTGCTGATGTTTCCAGTGGAAATACCATATTCCAGACCTGGCTGCAGTATAAAGCAGAGCATACTCCTCCAGCAGCTCTAATTGTGGTATCCTGTTCCATCATTATAATCTGAATAGGATAGCACATTCAGAGTTTGTTCATTCATTTAGAACAATAATAACTGCTTTGTAGAGATCTGGATGACTGAGGTACATATATACATTAAAGAGCTTATCCTGGGGTCATCAGCAACTATTAAGCAAACTGGCTTCTTTTAGCAAATAAGATGGAACATTCATCTACTGTTGACAGACACAAATTTTCTCCTGTGTTCATGGATGAGTCACTGTGCAGTTTTGTCTTGCCATCTGTATCTTTGTATACTTAAACAAGGTTGGGTGTGCTCCAGAGAAGTGTCAAAAAGCAACACCAAGCACAGTGATAACAAGACAGGCAAAATTTCTGCATCCCTTTGACAAAAGGGTCTGCCCCAAGCACTAACAGTTCCCCCAGGGGGTGGGAAGGAAGTGGGAATCTGTCCTGCCTGCCTTGCATGGCTCTGCAGCTGCAGGAGAGGAGATGTGCTGCTCTAACACCTCAGGAGCCCCGGGGAGGTTATGGCTCCTGCAGGCACAAGGACTTGTGTTTCTTCAAGTGCACTGTTGGTCTTGGCACCACCAGGACCTGCTACTGCTGCTGCTGAAACATCCTCCTGAAGTTCAATGAGTTCATAGTGTTCAAGGTCAGGCAGGGAATAACTCCATGTCAAAAATAAGAAAAAGCAGGTAGGCTCTATTCCTGGTGATGCCTACCACACTGTTTTGCTGTTTTATCAATATTTTAATAGATTCAAAAATATTATCCTTTCCTATGTATAAAAGGAGGATCTTTCAGCTCTTTCTAGGATATTGCTTCTACTTTTCTATACAGCTATTTGCCACAAACCTTATTTTCCTGGTGACCAGTAAAATAGTGGATGTTGTAGTCTTATTGACACAAAGGGATAAAAAACATCCTCCAATTAACTGCTCTTTAGGGAAAAAAAATAAAACCCTCTCTTGGTAGATGTGTTGGAGAAACACGAATTCTCAATACTATTATTTATTTGAAATTAATTACTTTTGAAATACATTGTACTTCGGTAAAACCCATGCAATATTTTTGTCATAATATAATTGTAAGTATAGAGTTTATTCATTTAATTTGGAAATTGAAATATAAACTTCAGAAAGTGAAATATATACTGGTGCAACTGCTTTGTTCTTTTTCTAATAAAAGGTAGGAGCTTTTGAGTGTTATTAGACTGAGATAAGCTGGGCTTCTGTATAGCACAATTTTGTATGTCTCAACTAGAAAAAGCCTTTGAAGTCCTATGAATCTTTCTGCTTGTTAATTCTTCCATTTGTTTGATTTTTGGTACAAAGAAAATGAAAGAATATGATGAGATTATGGCATTTTAAGTCAATATTTATTAAAAAATCAATCTCGATGAAAATCTGCCCATCCCTCTAATTAGATGAGGCAACTTGAGGTTGATTTTTAATTGCAAAAGTAATTACACGGAGCAGATAGCCAGTGACATTTGATTATCTAGGTGATTGATTAAAAAGCCTAGCTCACAGAGCAGATTGTCAGCCAGGGGAATCGAGACAAAAGAGCAAATTAAAAAAGTTGTCCTGTTAGTAATCACAAAATTCAAGGATGAAATTACAAAGCCAAACACCTCCAATCCACGTCATCTTCGTCACTCAACTGTCTGCAGCATGCCTGAGCTCAAAAAGGGGTGATAAAGAAATGGATTACTTTTAAAAGGATGAAGTATTCAGGAAATATAAAAATAAAAGAGCAAAAGCACTTCTGAGAATAGGGACTTCAGCCACACAAGCAAAGAAATAAAAATGTCTCTGAATTGTGACAGTTCAATTTCCCTATGCTCTTATGAAAGCTCATTAAAACCAAGCAGGGTTAGTCCAATTAAATATGTTCAGTAGCAAAATATTTGTTTAGTGACAAATCTTAATGCTTATTTAAGATTCTATTCAGGGTGACCCCTTTTTCCCCCAATATATGCATTTACAGTGTATATTCACATAGTTTTCTAATATTTTGAAATTATTTGACATAATTTTAACTGATTGCAGACTGTAACTGCAATGGCTACCACTGATATCTTTAAAAAATTAATGTTATAAAATGTTCATGAAATTCATATACAAGGCAATCCGAATAAAGCAGGAAACAGAATGAAAATTGTGTTTGCATATAATATCCCATTTTGTGTTTAGGTTTATGATGCTTGCCTCCTTGGAATGTGCTGTTCTGGTAAGTTGGTCCAATGAGTTGATGAGCTACAGATGTAGTATGTGACATCCCTGTGCATGGCAGGAGGGTGAGACTAGATGGTCTTTAAGGTCCCTTCCAACGCAAGCCTTTCTGTGATTCTGTGACTCTAAGAAATTGTGAAACAGATCCTTACATCAGGTTATGCTATCTGTAGCATAAGTGACTCTGGGGGCTTTGTGTCAAGTTCAGTGTGTGACTTTTTCTTTCATTTTTTTTTAGCCTTGACAAAATACTGTTGCGTTTTATATGAATTTACTAATTATCAGATTGTTTTGGCCAAATAGTCTTCAGCAGAATGATTCCAGGCAGCTGAAAATGGTATTAAAGCCTGAAACTCATTCATGAACAATAACTGCATTTTCTGAAACAGCACATGACTTCTTGGTATCACCTTCCTGTCATTAAAACAAATGTCTGTCATTTTCTATACCTCTGATACCTGAAAATTTGTGCCATAGCAAGGACTGAGATTGAACAGCAATTAATTTCAGTTAATTAAACCAGAAAATATGCAGAGAATTTTAGAAACTATTTTATTAGAATAAAACAACCCAGTAGAGAGGAGAAAGTCAAATTTTCTAAGCATCCCATCTAAAGTCAATCAATGTAAAACCCATCACAGTCCTTGAGAGTTCAGCTGCTGCCAACTGGTAGCAAGTGGTGGGTTCAGCATGGTGGGTGTCAGCTTCATACCCTTCATCTACTGTCTAGGAGTCAGTCAGTGAAATCTTTGTGATCCAGTTATTAATTCCATTGAAACAGCCTGCTTTCCTTCTTCTTTAGTGTTGTCATTGAGCAAAATATAGGATTTCTAGACTGTTGGATTTGTAAAATGCTAGCTCTGTATTGTTCTTTTTTAAAGGTTCTGCTTAGTTATTACAACACTGTGTAGGTTTCCAGGTTCCTGATAGGCCTTTTGCATAAAAGCACATGAGCATTGAAGGACGGATGGATATAGACCATGGTGTTTCTAGATCCCTGACTTAGAAAAACCCCAACCAACTAACCAAAAACACACCAAAAACTCAAAACCAAACAAAAACCCCAAAACAAAACCCTCACAAACAAAACAAAAAGCCCAAACAAAAACAACAGAAACCCTGCAAAAAATGCAGGAAAGTCAAATTATTAAACAATGACAGGGTTGATTGCTTTGGAAATACATAATTGCTCAAGAGAGTAGTTTGAACAGGGAAGTGCCATAGAAAACTGGTCTCCATTTGCAGTGCAACAAAAGGTGTGAGGATGTGTTGGTTTGCAAACATTGCCACAATACTCTTGGTTTCTCTTTCAGCATTTTGAGGAGCTCGGGTGAAGACAGAAGAAATAATTTTCTACAAGAGAAAATGCCTTTTCATTTAACAAAGAAAATATTTTTTAAATTACAGATTTTGGTAATTTGAATGTTTTCTGCAGACAATCTCATCTCTCTGCTGTTTCTGAGACTCAAAGCAAAATCACCAAATAAATTCAATCTTGCCTTTTAGAGCTCTGTTAAGTCTAATAGTAATACCTCCATTTATGTTTAGAGTTGATGTATCGCTGTAGAGACAGTGTCTTTCTTTGCAAGCTTAATAATTTTTACATGATTGTATTTAGAGTTGTCTCTTATTCTCACAGGGAAGCCACTTCACAAAAATGGAGTTTTGCATTTTATAGTCATGGAACCCTCATCCCTGTTTTCCAAAACAGCTGCTTTGGATGATCTAATGTCTGGTGTTTTTTCTGATCGGTTTTCAGTCCTTCTGAGTCTGAGTACTTCTATTTTTGCCTTTGCCTGCATTAAACAAGAAATTCAGATGTTGGTAATTAACTGGAGTTCCCCTGCTGCCAGACCAAATTCAGTTCCAAAAAGCCCTGTATATTGCTACTTCTGCATTTGTTAACAATGTCCAGACAACAGGTCTGCAATTAGATTCCCATCTGTTAGGCTGAGCATTTAGCATAGCCAATGGATGCAAATGAACTTGGGTCCCTCAGTGGAGTGGATCCTTAACTAGCAGTGTTATATTTGAAAAGAAGTTCATCAGCTCATGATAAGGAAGAAGATGAGACTTTAAATAATACAGCGGCTCTAAAATGTTTAAATGAAAAAATAAAATAGTGCTTCCACATATGATGAAATAATGTTTCCACATTTTGTTTTCTAACAAAACAGAAAATATATTAAAATATCCCACTGTTTTCCTCAATGTCTAGAATGCTGCATTAGATTGAGGGGAAAAGTTCTAGCTTTAAATGTTAGGTATATGTTTACTGCATAAAGTAATGCTGCATAATTATATGAATGTTAGAAATCTGCACCAATTGTTTTTTGAGACTCTTAAAGGAATGCTTCAAAATGTTAAATATTTTTGCAGGATAAAATGGAAGAGACAGAGGGATACATTTTTAGAAATTCTTGTGTTTAATCTCACTGCAATTTTGTATCAGTTCGAACGGCGTTATAATAAGGGATAATCCTACCAAGTCCATAGGCTGTGTGTTGGAGGATTAGCTAAAGCTTGCATATTTAAATGTTTCATTTTCTACTGGTATGTCTGTAAAATAGACAGTAAAACCCATTTTAAAAGAATACCTGTTGAAGGGCTAAAACAGTAAGGAAAAAAACCGTAGTGCAAACTCAGATTTTCTTTCAGTATTAATTGTATTACTCATTTGCCTTTTCAGAATTTGTATATTAAAAAGTAAATGTTAAATATAGTATATGAGTATAAAGTTTAAAAGGCTTCTTTTCTTATACATTAAAAATATAATAATTCTAATAGGAAATGAAATTGCATTTTATATTTATTTAAATTAATTTATTTATGGCTCAGAAAAAACCAAAATTCTAAACTAATAGTAAAAGATAACTTTGTAAAGTCATACTTGCAATTATTTTGGTGCCTTAGCAAAGTGGGAGAAAGGGTTTTGGTGGACTTTATTGCATATAGAATTCAAATTTACACATATTAGTTTTTACTATGGCTTCTTTTTTCCCTTTGGGTAGTGGTAATGAGCATTTCAAATGGTAGTGGGATTTTTTCAGCTGGAGTTTTGTCATAGTTGTAAATGGGATCTGGACTGCCCTCCATATTTCTTAGCAGAGCAAGCACTACGGTGACATAGAGAATCCCAAAGGTACAAAACCAATTGTTGATATTGCAATTTAAGTTATTAAAAAAATATTTCTAAGGTAATCATCAACATATTGTTTCTGTGTTTGGGATTTCCCTGTTCTTCCTGCCAGATGTAATGAGATGGTCCATGGCCCCAAGAGCTTTACATCCCAAGGGCTGAGGAGACCTGAGAAAAGCACAGAGCACCAGCCTGTCAGGGTAAAAATGTTCATATTTAATCTTCTCAGTGCAGAGCAATGCACTGGCCACCATTTGCACCAGTGAAGAACATTCTTCTTTCATATATCAACATGGATTTCCCAGTATACATTTTTCCCCAGAAAAGTTTTGAGCAATCACAACAAAAAGACAAAATAACAACAACCAAAACCCTGATAAAAAAAAAGAAAAAAAAAAAAAAAAAGGCAGGAAAGCTGTTGGTTCTCAGCTAGAGCATTCCCTTATCAAGGGAGCCTGCTAAGTCTCTTTCTGGCTAAAGGCACTGCTGTGGGGAGGTGCTGGAGCTTTGGTTGCTGCTGGTGGACTCATGAGCAGTGTCAGTGGTGCTGCTCTCCCTGTGTGAGCACAGCTCTCTTTACTCGTGTGCTTGGGGTGAGATGGAAATGTGCCCACTGGAAGGATATGCCCTGCACTGCAGAACTAGCATGACTTTTGCATTGGATAGAAGTGAATGGATTTAGAGATTATTTCTGGGGGGTTCCCTTCAAGAAACATTGCATCTATTTCTTTCAATTTAGCCAGCAGTGTGGGATTGCTCAGGATGAGATCTGTATGCTGCTTGTCACCATGACAAAAGTGCAGACCTTTGCCTCTGTGGGATCTGACTCTTGAGGGTCTGACGGAAGATGTGCGGGATCAGAATTTCCTGCCAGGCAAACTGTTGGTTCAAATGCACTTACAGACAGGGTGGGAGCTTGTGATTGCCTGGTCCATAGCCTGCTAATCTTCCAGATTAGTCTATGTTTTCTCCCCTGGGGGCTAGCAGGCCATCAGCAGAAAGCAAGAGCAATCCATTGCTCTTTCACTGACAATAAACAGAGAGTGACAGCAGCTAGAAACTTTGTGGCAGTGCTGTAGAGATCTGGGAGAGTGTGTGGGTATGGTGTTTTAGTCAGTCACATTTTTCTCGCTCTTCTTAAACAGAAAATTATTTGTATACACAGGTGGTGGACAAAGTGTATGGGAAGGTGGGACTGCAAGAGCATAGGTGCATGAAGAGGTGCTCCTAGAAGGAAAATTTTGATCTGCTGCTTCTTTGCTTGGTTTATGCTTATTCTGTGATGCCATTAGTACTTGTCCCTAGCAGCAAACTGGGAATATCCTCTGGTTCTTGTGCCTTAAGGAAGCTTTGGTTTAGGTGGACACATGTGATGAGGCAGGGATCAGGGCAGTACAATGTGCTGAGGTGCTCGGGGAGCTGGTGCTGAAGAGATTAAAGTATGGGGAGCCTCTACTGTCAGCTGGTGTGAAGGACCAGAGGCAGGAGGGAAGGTTTGCTCTGATGGTGGCTGTAGGAACAGGGCAGGAGGGAAGGTTTGCTCTGATGGTGGCTGTAGGACTGGGACAGGAAGGAAGGTTTTGCTCTGATGGTGGCTGTAGGACCAGGGCAGGAGGGAAGGTTTGCTCTGATGGTGGCTGTAGGCCACAAAGGGCAGCAAGTTTCTCCACCAGCCCACTTGCTGCCCCATTAGCCAATAGTGAGGGGTGTGGGCATGGCTGATATTTTGGGCACCTCTGGGATTGCAATGGGAGCCTTGCCACACCTAACAACTTTCAAATAATGTAACTGCTTTTGCCTTCTAAAACAGAAACTGGCAGTTCCTCACCACACAAAACACCATACTTTCTCCATTTCTCTTTCTGTGCATCACTTTGCTTGTTTATAAGATTGGTCTTAAGTGGACAAGCCTCTTCTGTTGGGAGTAGTTTATGGCTGGGACTGCCACAGTACAAGTGACAATTAGCTACTTAATCTGCATGTTTTCCAAAAGTAGTGTTTTGTTACCACATATGACCACTAGTTTCACATTCTTAGTTTCTTATTTTTGAGTTTGTCTTCCACGTATTATTCTTTGATAACTTCGTGGTATTTAATGATTGTGAAGTTTTTTTTTTAATTATAGGGCTTTTTCACCTTTGATAAGCACCTTAAGCTTTCCAGTGCAATGCCTACCAACTACCTTCTTTCTTGTTTCACTTGCATTGCTACTACCTGGAGGTAGATCTAATAAGAAGAGCAGAGCATCAATGTCAGCATTCAAGCAAGGAAATTAGCCTAATAATTGTCTCTTAAATGCATTCTTTCATTAGCAGCTAGTGGAGGCGAGGGCAGAGGTCATTTAACTTGCACAGTGATCACATTTGCATTAGCATAGAAAACCATTACCCAGGTTATAGATAATCTTACTGATAGCACTTAACCAGCCTTATTTTTTTAATAAAGAAAAGTAATGATGAGATAACAAAAATTGGTCAACAGAACTTATTTAATGAACACCAACTAATCATCTTGGCTAGAGTTTCTTAGAAGAAGTGCAGACAATATTCACTCTACTCCTACTGGAGATATACCTGCCAGCCCTTTGGAACTGTTCTTTATGTTTATTCTTTTGCTTGTTTTGTGGCATGGAAGAGAGCTTGGCTTTTAGTGTTAATTTGTTACTGCATATCCTCCTGATTGCTTTCTGCCGTAAGGGTGATGTCCACAATGATGACGTAGAAGTGACTGCAGCCTTTTTAGATGTGGCTGAGTAACATTTGGATGGGCAGATCAAAGACTGGTAGCAATCCAGCTGTTTTGGTGTGAGGTGTGGGTTACAAAATGTGCTCACCTGAGGAAGCACTGGAGTGCTGAGCTGTGCTGGGTTCTGTGTGCTGCTCACTGTGGACTGCCCTTGGGCCAGCAAATGTGCATCTGGCTCAGGTGTAGCCAAGCACCTTTATTAGTGCTCTGGCTGCCATGTAAACACACTCTTGGTGAGCTGAGCTGCTCTGTTTCTGGCATGCAGCCTGGCCCTCTACAGATTGATCCTAACGGAGTTGACTTTTGTGTTTGAAGTCTGGTTTGCTGCTTCCTAGGGCAAGGGCTTTAGCTGTCATCTTGGTCATCCTCACAGCTTTGTCTTGTCTGTCTTTCCTCTGGAAAGCATAGTCTGAACCCCTTTGTTAATACAGCATTTCTTTTTTGTCCTCTCTGAGTATGAGATGCTGACATTTTTTAAACCATTTAGTGTTGTGAGGCAGGAGCAGAGACCATGGGATGCATCAGTTATACCTCCAGATAGCTTGATAGCAAATCTTCCATTCTGAATGGGCTCTGCCTTGACACAGCAAACATTTCCAGTATCAAGCACAGCTTTGGGGGCGCTTCAGGCTGTATTGGATCAACACTGTTTTCGTTTGGTGGAAGATTGTCTCCAAGCACCCATTCACAGTTGGATTTGCTCAGTCTTTGTGAAGTCAGTATTTTTCTCTACTGTGGGAAGCTTCTTCAGGACAAAGTGTGTGTTTGTTAGTCTGCTCCATGATCTCCATTTGTGTCCATGTGGCTGCACACCAAGAAGAGAGGAGAAGACTGATGGCAGCATTTGGCTCTCTCCACTCTCTGTGGCCCCACTTCTGACTGCCCAGGGAACCTGAAACACAACATAAATGCTGCTGCATGTTGGTCACCTGTATTAAAGGCCCTACTGTGATCCTTGCCCTGCAGGTATTGCAGCCTTCCTGCACACTTGTGTGTACTATAATGGTAGCACATTATCATGCTAATAATTATTATTATCCTCTATATATAGTAAAAAAATAATCTAATTGTTATAAAAGAGAGTTTTATAACTCTCTTTTATAACAATTAGGATGGGAGACAGTTAAGCTAAACAGAAGAAATTGTAAGAGACATAAGAGTAATGCTGGTTCCTGGCCTCAATGAAGGGGGGGGAAAAAAGTGAATGTTCTTGCTTTTCTGATCTATTATTTGCCCATATATTGTTAACAAAGAGAAAGAAAGCTTCTCTGTCACTAGTTGTTAATTATTACTAAGCTGCTATTGAAGCACACTTGAAATTAATTTAATATCTCTTTCACATTTTCTGTCACATAGGGAATCAATATTCAAGCGAGACTGTCACCTCCAGAAGTAACCCACAAAACCACCTTCCCTCAAATACTTTTCACATTAAGTGTTGCCCCCTGACATGTACCCTTTCCCTAGCCCCACCCCACCCTGGCTCCTCTGGTCTGTGGTCAAAGTGTTAGGCAACAGTTTTTATTAACTGTAATAACAATATTGCAGGGTTGGCCAATTTAAACTGAAGTCCAAGCACAGCCCTGCATTTCCCAGCTGATTCGTATTGACGAGCGCTGCTTACCCTGTGAACTGTGAGCTGCTGGAATGAGCAGCGCAGCTGCGGTTTTCTTTCAAGTTCCAGGATCCAAAGGCAGCAGTAATTGTTTTTGAAATGTTTCTTTTTATTCTTATTAAATAAGTTCATTGTATACGTTGAAACCTGGATCATTCCTGCTCTGATTTGCATCCCTTTTCACTGCCAGGCCGAAAGCACAGAAGCAGCGTGTGTGTTTTGGATTGCTTCTGAGCCATAATAAAAATATCCTTTCTGCAGGGAAAGGGTGCCATTTCTGCCATTTCCTCAGAAATGTGTAGTCCATAATCAGTTGGGATTTCCAACTCAGAGTGCTAAATGGAAGAGACAGGGCGAACAAGAAGCCCAACAAAATAACTCAATTTTTATTTAAGCTAACATAAAAGCACAGAAATATGTTAGTCATATATCATGACAGATTTTAGCCCAGACTAATTCAGTTCTGCATGTGTGTATTGGCATAGGGAATCAAAGAGTGTTTGAAAAGATGTGCTTACTAAGTAAGGCACTTTACCAACTGTCAGGAACTGCTTTGAAACGCATCCTTACCTCTAGATAGTATTTACCTTGAGGATGTACACTCTATATGCTCTCTTCAGCTTAAAGGCCCCAGGCTTGAGTAGCAGCAGTTACTGTATCTTCCAAAAACCCCTTGTAAATTATCACATATGTGCCTTGCAGCACCAGGCTGTTTGCTCAGCAGGCAAACACAATGCGGCATCATTATTAAATTTCCATGAAGTTTACCAAATTTGCAGGATCAGTAGGGTGGACCCAACAGGGAAGCTTTCCTACTGCCTATAGCACCTTTAAAGCGCTGATGGTGCTGCTGATACTTTGCATTCTGCTGTTACTCTACTGCTGTAGCCATCTACTTAATCTCCACAGCAAAGATTAGTTTATTCGATTAAGTCTGTTCCCTATAGACCATCCCTGTAGCTCCTTGGAAGGCATCAAGACTGTGTGTCTCCAACCTTTTACCAGCTAAAACAGATTCAATAAAGTAATCTTTTCCCCCTCCTTTTATATGATTGGAAAATAAATTGAAAATGAATTTCAGTTATAGCTTGTGTTTTAAATATGAGATAAAGGTCAGCCCCCTCTAGCTATCTCCATAGATGGAGATTAACATGAGCATGTTCTATTATAAAATCATATAGCAGTTTTGTAAATCTGTCAAGTCATCTACAAATATATAATTAGTCTGTTAGATTTTGAAATCAATAAACAAGGACTTCTTAGTGTTGTGCCTAGAAAGCTTTTCTAGAGATTGCTTTAGGCATAGGAGTCCAAATAGCAAAACATTTGCACTGTATGCATTATGCTGCTCTCTGGATGTTTAGATGTCGAAGGTTAATTGAAAATTAAGTGTATGTGTGTGCTTTTTTATTAAATTTTTTAACTCTACTTAAGAAAATAACGCAATTTTAAAGTTGGATTTTTTTAAATAAAAGCAGAATGTCAAAGAGTAGATGTTTAAAGTGTAAACTTCCCATTTTTTCTTTTCATAGTTGGCTCCAGTGAGATGGTGGCTGTGAATGTTTGTAAGGCAACATTCATAGATATATTTATACAAGGCATGTGTTCACCGTTTGTCATCACTGTCACAGAACATGATTTCCCGGGTCAGAAAATTGACTTCAAAGCTTGACCCTGAAGATTTGACTTGCCTGTTTGCTTATTCTGGTTCAAGATGTGATGTCAAAAGCTGTCCTATTAGTGGCACCTTTTCACATTTAGTTTGCTCAGGTTGATAATAATGATACTGGAAGGACCGCATTTTGATGTTGAAAGAGGGGATGGAGCACTGCTGAAATTGATGGTGTTGACAGTAGGAGGTAAGATTGGGAAAAGATATATTAAAATGTGGATATTATGTTAAGTAACAGCATTCCTTTGTTAGAATGCTATGTGCCATCATGATATTAAATTTGTTGGTGTAACCTGATCCTAAATTAAGATTATATTTTTCATACCATATAGGCACTTTTTATACACCAGTTGCAAATATATACATATGTACGGTTTGGGTGAAATTTTTGAAGTGGTTTAATTAAATATGCTTATTGGAATGGATGACGCTGTTTCTTTTGGTGATTTTAGTTCTGAATTTTGATATGCAGAAATTCATTGTTTCTAAAGTCTATTTGCTTTATAAATAGGCTCACGTAATTTTATCTCCAACTCTCAAAATCAGAACTGTTATCATTCCTCTCCTGGTTATGTTAGTGTAGCATTGTTACAAGTTGCTGAAAATACATAGGGCCCTGTCAGAATCCAGGGATCTCAAAGAATAAAAAAAAAAATTCAAAACTAAATTATTGAAACACTTAACGAGAAGACATTGTGGCAGGATAAATGTCAAATCAATAACTTAATGCTCATGATTGAGTATCCTGGGTTTTAACTAATGATTACCTGTTTATTGATCTACCTTTTGACACCAAAGTCAAAAATACTGTGATAGTCTTTATTTAAAAAAAAATGACAAGGAAAGGGAATCTCATGTGATACAACATCTAGATCAGTGACGATTTCCATAGCATGCTGATAGCTTGATATGGTTCCATTTACTTGCGTTTGCAGCTCGTGAAGTTAAAATAAATGGGCCTCCCATTTTAATATGACCTCATATCAGTTAATTTATATTAGGTCATATCTCAAAGATTCCAAGGTACTTAGCTGGCATAGACCTCAGTGGAATGTAAAGCAGACAGTGTGTAAGGTCATCACAGAGGAGAATAGCAACCATGAGCCTTGCTTAGGGTGCACAGCCCTGAACTCCTTTGTTGGATGTTAATAGCTTTCACTTGTCAATTTAGAACACTTACTATTAATAATAATAATAATTTAATTTCCTGTGTTTGCTTGTTTTTATAATTTTACAGTGACTAGTATTTTACATTATTTTTTTTCTTACATCTCACTATTACAGCTGATAAAAAATTCCCATTCCATTAAGTTCCAGTGTTTAAAGAGTTGTCCATTTCTTCCCTAAGCATTTGTGTGTGGGTTGTGATCCTTTTGTGCTGTCAGGTAAAAACTGCAGCTGCCTCTGTGTAATGCTTGGCACCTTTTTAGGTGTGAGGCAGTCTGGGTAGAGGTGATGATGCTGTTAGGGGTTCTGAAAGCTTCTAAGGTAACAAGTGCAATTTCAGTCTTAAGAATAAAGTTATGTTGATTTTTTGGCTTTTTTTTTTTCCATTTCTTTATGTTCCCACACACATTGTTATGTTCTGGTTGCTCTTTTGTTTTTTGTTGTTGTTGTTCATTTTATATATTTTCTTCCTGTGCAGTTTGCATAAGATCAACTTTCTTTCTCTAAGCACCAGCGGTACCTGTGCAATCCAGCAGTAGAACAAATGCAGTTCCTGGTAAGGGGAACAGGAGAGACAAACTGGTTGACAAGTCACACTGTAATCAGGGTATAGGAGTCGTGCTCACGTGTAAAATAGTCAGATTCTGTCAGCTTTGCTTGGAAGTACATTCATATTCCACAGATAAAATACTGCAATAGATTAATCCAGATTTCACAGTTTGACCTAGTGGACAGGCACCATCAAACTGGTAGGGGAGTTGATGGAGTTAAATTTGACTAGTGGTCTCTCTCTTTTTTTGAGGTGACTCCTTAGCCTGGGTAAAAATTATATAATATTATCTAAATTAAGAAAATTACTCAGGAATATGTTAGTTAAGGATGATATCTCTTGCTGCTTAGCTTGTCTGCTTGTATAAATTTATATATTTATAATTTAATATACAAAGTTCACTGAGAAGCTCAGAGTGCTTGAATACTTCATTTCTTGCCTAAAAACTGAAGTGAAACTGAATCACAGTCAATTGTCTTGATTGCATTAATTTAAAAATAATAATTTGAGTGAGAATGTTATTTAAACTGCAAGCAATAAATGCCCACTCTTCATGCTGTTTGCTTCAGCCATCACTTTTCAAATGTACAAAAAACTCCAACACTTTCCCAGTGAAGACGGGTTTGGGGCAGGGGGACAGAGGAGAAGAAATATGTAGAGCTAAAGGAGTAAAAAACTCTATTAGATGTGACACACACGTATTGGTGGTAATTAGAGAATTTTGTGTTCAAGAAAAGTCACCTTGACTTCAAAAACGAAACAAGTCCTGAATGAGCTGCTGATTATGATGCATCTCTGACTGAATGGTTGAGCACATTTTAAGCACACTTCTTCCTTAAATAGTTCACAAGAACTTCTTCCCCCACTTTTTTCCTTTTTTCAACTCCCCCTCAACAGAGTTGGTTGGTCAAGTTGATCTCTTGTTTGAAATTCAATCAAGGGCATTAAAGTGTAAACCAGTTGGAAAAACAAATTGCTTAGGGAAATAATTTGCTTAAACAACAACAAACAAGGACTGGTAATCTTCTTACAGAAATTAATGAAGGGAAAACCCCCTCATCTTGGGTGGATAATGATCCTTAGCTATCATGTAACAAGCCTAGAAGGTTTAGGGAGAAGGTGAAAATTAAGAAAGCTGGATTAAACTGAATTTCCAAAAGAACAAAAGAAATTCATGATAAAGATCAATTCTCCCACTTCGAGATTGAAAAGTACTTCTGAACTGGAAAGAGCCTAATCCTTTATGCAAATCTGATTTTGAGTTAAGTTTTCATCTTGGAATGGTTTTTATTTCTACTGTATAGCTAATAAATTAAATACTTAAAAATAATTCAGACAACTATATTGTTAGCAGTCACTTTGCACAATGAAAGCTTTTTCATCAGGTAGAGCTATCAAACTGGTAAATATGGAAAAAAAATTACCTTTATCTTCTTGTGATTGTCTTTAATGCTTATTCTTTACTAATTAATCTCTTCAAATTATTTAACCACAAAATTGAGATCTCTTCACATTAGGGCCTACCCCAGAGGATATTCACGAGGGACTTCCTGATTACCCAACAAAATTTAATTAGTTTTCTCCGTACCTTCATGTTTATCTTTTAATAATGATAGGAGCTACCTTCACTTCCACTGAGAAATTAAACTTCCATTTCAGTCCGTCCTCACTGAAACAAATAAGCTGCTGATTTATTATGTCATATATATTTTACTTTTAAAATGTAAATAGGTATTTCAGTAAAAGTTTTTTATTATCCTATTTCTGTTTAGTTTTGGAAAAGATCATTTAACACAGCAGTTAATTATCTCTTCCTCAAAAAAAAGAAAAAGTGTTCAAGTTATCTTCTGTCTTTTTCCTTATCTTAAGGCTTATCACTGCTCAAGGTTTGTTTTAAGTCAGTGGAAGTGCTGAAAAGCAAAGTGATGGAAATACGTGTTTTGTAACTGTTAGGACAGGTGGAACATTTCTGTCAAAATATCACATGAAAGCTTTACTAATTAAGTGAAAAAGAGGTATTTGGGGATCTGTGCTGTGTCTCTAGGTGGACCCTGGGGGAAGCCAGTTGGCAGTCGTCACCCACCTCAGCTGGATCCTAATGCAGTGGAAGTTGTAGGTGGATGTTCGTTTAGGCTCGGAGCCCACAAACACTTAGGCACACTCAGATTTATGGGACATTTTGCAGTGCATCAAGTGAACTGCATACCTAGGCATGCCTTTGCAGGAGTGGGGCAGTGCTTTGTCTAGTCACATATAGTTCACAAGTTTCCAGAGGAATGGTGACATCAGGAGGTGTAAGAATTTCAGGATACTTACTCAACAGGTCTGAAAGGTATGAAGCCTGCTGAAAAATGTTATTTAATCTTGAGGGATGAGGGGGAGACTGCAGGAGAATAATGCCTCAAAATCAGAGCAGTAATAATTTAAAGTTTTGTACTGTGATATCACCTTGCCATTAAAACTGATGTCCTCCTTTCACGGAATTTCTCCTGGCCTATTCTCAAATACATTTAAAATGTTAGGTAATATGAAGTCAATGAAGCTCGTGAAACTTTAAAGTTCTTAGAGACTGATTGTTTTACATTTCAGTCTAGATTAGATCAGACTGAGCAGAAGTCACTTCATATGAAATATCATCTAGTGTGTAATCGTTTGATTTAATTTTGTAGCCTCAATCTAGAATTTAAGTGAGAAGAGTGAAGAAGTCCTTCACATCCACTTCATTGAATCTCTTTTCATGGTTTGTCAATAATTCCTTGTATGAACAGATACACAGGAAATCGTACACACTTTGAAAGCTTAAGTAGCTCTCTAAATTATTCCAGTTAAAATATGTTTATTCCTTTACTTTCAAAAAGAACTTCCAAGAGTGTTAGAAAGAGTTTTAAAAATCATGCTTAAAATAATGATCATATAAGTGTTTACACAGTTTTTGAAAAAAAAAAAAATCAAGCTTCCAAAAGGCAGATCTCTCAAGTATGAAAAAATATGCCTTCAACATAGCATTTTTTAAAAGCTGTTTCTGTTTCAACCATATTAATATAGGAATAAAATAATACCAAAGTATGTTTCTTTAAAATTATAATATTTACAGTTCTTATCTTGTTCCTGTATCTATAACCTTGAGCATTTCCAATGTAGGGCAGATACACAATATTGCTGCCCAGTAGGGCAATGCAGGGATTCACTGTCAGGGACCTGGAGTACAGAGAGTCTCAAGTCCTGATCCTCACAGATTTTTTTTTAGGTGCTTAATAAATTTCTTACAAAAAATTAGAATTCTTACTTATTTTCATTGGGAGTTAGATGCTTAATAGGAGTATGTTTTCTAACCACATTTGAGTATATTGACCTAAATGAAAAAGATATTTACATAGAATAGTGATTTAAATTTGGTTTCCCAAATCTTGGGCTTGATGCTTTAGTTACTGGGCCACTCTTTCCTGTAGCCATGCTCTTTCAGATTAACCCCAAATACTACTGCAAACTAGATGAAATGAAGATACAAAATATGTTCATGGCTAGTAGTACAAATGTCCCTTGTACCCATAAGTTGGTGTACCTTGTATTTTCTGATTTGTTTCTAACAAATCTAACAAAACCTAGGCATGAAGCAAGAGGCCATCCTAAAAAATAAGAATACATCCATACAAATAATGCCTGGCCAAGTCCTATTCCTAATAATTTTGAATTCTATGTCAACAGCTTTGAAAATAAATGAGATAATAGTTTGAAGATCTCA
Source organism: Lonchura striata (assembly GCF_050655825.1). Lineage (NCBI taxonomy): Eukaryota > Metazoa > Chordata > Aves > Passeriformes > Estrildidae > Lonchura > Lonchura striata. Next base: position 15,189,117 of record NC_140713.1, on the reverse strand, counting down.
TCTTTGGACACAAAGATGAAGTAAATTTAGTAGCATCTGTTCATCTTACAAGTTTTCTAGCACAACTGTCTATGCTTTTTAAGAGCCAAGTAAAGTTAACAGATTATTGGAATTCTTTTCAGCATTTGTGACAGTAATTACATGCCAAGAGAAACTGTGAAGAAAAGAAAACATCTGTGGATTGTTTCTGGGGAACAGACCTAGTCTAAGATGCTTGTAAGTTATAGATAGGAAGGACTCCATGCAGCAGTCTGTATCACTGCTAGCTACATATTTCAGCTTGTTCTTTGCCATCTTAAAATTCTGCCTTAAAAATGCATGTGCATATATATAGGATGTAGGAACTCTTGCAATAAAATTGGCATACTGGGGACTTTGTTTACAAGAGTTCAGAGCTGCCCACCTACTAAAGGAAGGAGTTGTAGTGCATCCATGGAGCTCCGACATTCTTCAGCAGCCAAGACTTACTGAAAAGTGGGAAATGTTTGCTCTTACAATTCACCCACAGCAGGGAATGTTTTCATACTCATTTTAGTGAAACTACAAAGCACAAGTGAGGGCTTGGCTTTGAGAAACAATCCCAGTACTCCAGAGGTCCAAAAGTAGGAGTGAGCAAGAAATAACATATGGATGTTCTAATAGATATTTTGTATGCTGGCAGCTCAAGTCTGGGAGGAGCTAAAATCATCAAAGATCATTTACTCATATTGTGAGACTCTCACCAAAAGGCTTCCAGCTTTCTATAAGAAACCTCTGTCTAGTTTAGCAGGAAATCTGGATGATTCCTGAAGGTGCCTGTAGAGTTCTAACTGCCAATGGTTTTGCTGGTTCCTGATTGCTGTGTTTTGTGTACTGCCCCATGTAAGAGATTTCCTAAATTCCTTACTACTGCAGAACTGGCTGATCTGGCTGAGAAAAAGATCAACCTTGAAGGAATGTCCTAAATTTGATGTTACCTTGAGGTCACATAGAGCAGTATAATGGACCACAGAGCTACAAAATTTAAATAAAAGGTTATATATCTCTGTTTTCTCACCACTATCTGAGTACCTTATTGCAGGACTGAGAAAGCACTATTCAAATAATATCTTACTTTAGGAAGAAGTCTTCTCAGAGCCTTAAAATTATTCATAGGCTGTTGTGGAATCTAGGTGCCCTTCTGTAAATCAGGACCAGGGGTGTGAGCCTTGAGTAAAAGGGAAATAAACAGCAAAAAAGAAATACTAATATGTATATGTTTTTGTATAATTGTATGTATAATATACTTATAATGTGTACTTATTCCAAATTTATCAATGAGGGAAATGAGTCACTGAAAATTAGGTATGTCATGTGAGATAACACTAGTTTAGAAAAAAATTGCTTTATTCTGCTTTTGTAAGCTGTAAGAAAGTTGTCCTACTCTTCTTTTTTGCTGATAATATGGCATATATGATCACTCAAATATTTTCCTAGCATGAATTTTATGTTCCTTCATTATCCAGTCAAACAGAGCTAAAAATCTCCCATAGTCTGTGTACACTGCAAATCCATATTTTGGGAGGCAGTTTTGAAATATCTCATACGTCTGATTTTTATTTAAAATATAATTGTCAGTTAATTCACTATCAGATTTAATAACCTATACAATGCATAACTATAACTGCAGACTGTAACCTCAATTTTTCACATTTATGGGCTTTCTTATATATTAATCTAAGGAAAAGCAAAGATAGGGCTGTTGCATGCAGAACTTCATAAATAATCGTTCTTGAGGCTGCTGCCTGAGTTGTGAAAGAAACGCTGTTTTTCTCCTGTGACACGAAGCTTTAAGGACTTTATGTCCTGATCAAGAAGGAATGCTTTAATAAGCATCCATGTTAGAGGGTTTGTGCTGTGTAAGCTTGGTACAGACCATATGGGCAAAAAGGCACATTGTGTGGCGACAACTGCCCTGCTTGTCATCCCCAATCATACTTGCTCTAATCCTTGTTTTAATTTACTCTGCTTGTACAGCACCAATCCTGCCAGTGCGGTCCTTAGGGTCCCTTCATTCCTGCCATTTATGACAAGGAATATGCAAAGGCACAATTATTCATCCGCTAAGGTGACAGAGAAGGGCTCTGCTTGGGAATATGTTCCCAGACTTGCAGCATCATAATGTCAGTTGTTAAAGCACTTTGCAGTTGCAAACAATTCTTGAGAGACTTTTTTTTTAATATAAAAATTTTGAATGCAGAAGTGCTAAGACTAAATTAATCCTTATTGATTAAGCAGTGCAATGCTGGAAAGTTTCAATAAATAACGTTCTTCATACTTTGTCTTTTACTTAAATGGGATAAATGGGATGTTTTTCTGTCTTTCCCCTTTCACTTAATTATTGTGTTCTTCTCATTTGTTTAACTTCAGACAAAGGATAGTATGTTGAGCCACCCTTATTAAGTCTTACATACTGTATATTGTTTATATTCTGATGTACAACACATTCCTAAATGGACAAAAAAAAAAAAAAAGCCAACAAAAAACTCTCAAGTGTAGCATTCAGCCTCTCAAGTCCATGATGTATTTCATTTGCTACGGTCAGAGCAATTTTAACAATGCCTTTCATTTTCTTATAGCCTAAAATGATTTTTTTTTTTTCTGTGAGGCCATTCTCCAAAACTTCTCTTCCCTTTTCAGAGTATCATTTGCAATTTAAAGCTAACCTGGTGAGTGTACTCACAATAGGCTTGCCCATAAAATGGTTCAAGGCCTGCCTGCATGCCTAATGAGGTTGATGTTGAGCTATTTAGCTCTTTGTCCTTCCATAATATCTACTTAATGCAGTTCAATGGGAGTGGATTGTTAGAAGCATTAAAGATTCTATTAAGTCTTTACTAAAGCCACTCTATTCTAGTCCAGCTGTATAGTGGCAAGAGCATTAAATTTGAGAATGTAGTGGGAACAAGGGACCTGAAAAAGCACCTATAAAAAAAGGACAAATTTCCTAACCAAGTAAGACCACACTCAATTTAAGACCTGTTACTTTTGTATCTAGATCTAAAGACTTTCTCAATGTGCATCTCACAGCGTTCTGAATTAACTCTAGTTTCCCCATAATGGGTGAACAAGGTAGTTTAAATCTTCATTTATTTTCAAAGCACATGAGTAGATTTTTGCTGCACCACACTATTGAAAACAAATAGCATTATGACTTTAATCTCAGAGAAACTACCAAAATCTTGCAAAAGCCTCCTTTCAGATAACATTTAAATGCAATAGATTTTCCCATTTGCTTAAATACTGTGGTAAGATTGGTCTGCATCAGGAATTCAGAAATCTCTGCATTTTGAGGGGAAGATAAACAATGCTTCTGACAAAAAAAGTATTCATTCAATGCCTTGTTTTGCTTAAGGGTTTGTTTTTTTTATCAGGTCTGTATGGTGCTAGCCACCAGCACTGAGACCAAAAAAAAAAAAACAGAAGAAGGGGTAGAATGGCCAGGATTTCACACAGTTGGCATTGACTTGGCTTGAAGAGGCAAGCACTAAGCTGTCTTTTCAACCATAGTAAAAACCCTCCATCTGGCCACCCTGAAACTCTGTTAGCTTGTTCAACTCGCTGTCGGCTGATTGGGCTTTGTGAAGCAGAAGTAACAACATCAATAGTATAAACCCTTGCCACTTGAGAGTATTACATTTCATTTCATGCTTGACTTAATCAAAACTGGGGAAATGAAATTTACACCTTTTTGATGTTCTTTTCCCTGCTGTTTAAGGAGAAGAATCTTAACCCATTTGATCTTCACATGCACCCAATAAATGACCAAATATGCCAAGCTGCCAAAAGCAGACGGCTGCCAGTTGCCAGTTTATGTCAGGTCACTGTGAGAGAGCTTAATGCAGAAGGTCTTGAGTTTCATACCAAATACTTTGGTTTGCAGCACGGTATTTTGGTTGCAGTGTCAACAATTTAGCTCCCCTCCCTATTAATATTAAACTATTATAAAGAAAGCAGAAATGTCATTTTTTTTGTGGAGGGAACTGTGTTAGCAGCCGGCTGTTGCGTGACAGTCAAGAAAGAGTGACAGAGATGAAATGAAGCTGAGTTGGAATTGCTTCTTCAAACCCTTGACATTTGTTCCTTTCTTTCCTGGCTCTGATCTACACGATATACATAGTTGTTGTTGTTGTTTTTCCTGCTAATAACAAGACAGGGCAGCACTGGATTAGCGATTGAGTGAGTGAAAAATGGGACTGGTGATAAGGCTTTCCCTGTGCCTGGGGGGAGGCTCATTAAGTGGGAGATCAGATCGCTACAAAATACATACATGAATAAAACCAACGACTAACAAAATTCTCTCTGCAACTTGCTGATGGAGAAAGTGTTTGATTCAGCACACTCGGGCCTGGGAGGAAGCTTCGCTGCTGGCTTGGCTGCCGAGTTTGGATGCGTCCCTTGGCCTCGGTGCCCAGCACGGGTGATGGGGCGGGTGGGTTCTGCTGCCAGCACCTGCACGGGGCCGGGTCCCACCAAAAACAGAGACAGACACAGTGCAACAGGTCCCTGCCTTCCCCACCGCCGTCCTGCTCCCTCCAGAGACCTCTCGCCTTTTGTCAAGGGCCCGCATTTATGACTTGATGAAAACATTTGTAATAGATCATCAAATGCTGATACATTCTGCGGGACAATATCCCATTTGTTAAATATAAATTAACATTAACACAGATCCCCCGTCGCAGAAAGGCAAAGGGTTTTGACACTTTTTCAGCAGGACAGGCCGGGCCCCAGCGAAGAAAGCCCAGGGCCTGTAAAGGAACTTGTCCCGAATGGTGATCCTCAGGCTCTTGTGTGACAAGGTACATAGTTTCTATTCAGGAACAGGCAGATTATCGGTTACTATAGTTTCCCTAATGCTCAAATGGAGCTGAGGCCTAAGCTGAACAGAATAGGTTAAAAGGTGCCGATGTTTGGGCCTGCGAAACCACATGTTGAGAGTCAGAGACCAAACAACACAAAGAGCACATCTCTCCGGTCTTTGATGTCTTCTCTGAGGGACGCGGAGTGAGAAAAATGTGGCCGTGCCCCCTGGCCCAGCGGCCGGACAATGCGGCAGTGTGGGAGCGCGGGGGCCGCGGGGCTCGGCGGAGCTGAGCCTGGGCACAGCCCGTCGGCACAGCCGGCAGGAGTCCGGCCAGCGCCGCACAGCCTCCCCTCACGGCTCCCCAGGGCCGCAGGAGTCCGGCCAGCGCCGCACAACCTCCCCTCACGGCTGCCCCAGGGCCACAGGAGTCCGGTCACTGCCACACAGCCTCCCCTCCTCGCTGCCCCAGGGCCGCAGGAGCCCGGTCACTGCCACACAGCCTCCCCTCACGGCTCCCCAGGGCCGCAGAAATCCCGGTCACTGCCACACAGCCTCCCCTCACGGCTGCCCCAGGGCCGCAGGAGTCCGGTCACTGCCACACAGCCTCCCCTCACGGCTCCCCAGGGCCGCAGGAGCCCGGTCACTGCCACACAGCCTCCCCTCATGGCTGCCCCAGGGCCGCAGGAGCCCGGTCACTGCCACACAACCTCCCCTCACGGCTGCCCCAGGGCCACAGGAGCCCGGTCACTGCCACACAGCCTCCCCTCACCGCTCCCCTCACCGCTCCCCCATGCCCCGCGCTGTGGTCTTAAATACGCCCCAGCTTGGGAACGTGAAGCACTAAGTTTAACTAGACTTAATTTTCTGGTGTCTGCGTTTGTTTCCATTTAGCCTGCTCTTTAGCATTTCCTGTGTGCTGCGTGCTTTAAAAACTCCTTATAGCACTTCGGCTAGCAGCTTTTTATTTGCCTGCGTGCCTCAGAGTCTGCTCTGAATCCACTGCGGAGTTGGTTCAGCGGCTGCTCTGTGCTTCCTGCATGAATCACTGATTCTGCTCTTTTTTCCATTTGTAAGTACACAGTGTTTTTAAGCAATTCATATTCACCATAAAAATGTTCCATGTAGGATATCCCCTGATAGCACAAGTGATGCTTTTGCATTTTTCATAAGCAAGATTAAAATACCCGCTTCTTGTGCTCGCATTGTGGGTCTCCTCTGTTCTGCTGCAACTCAGTTTAGTATTTTAATTTTTTATTAAAACTCTCATAAGCAAGATAAATGTGCATTGACACTAAAGGGAGACTGCCAGCTTTGATAGGTTATATTGCCTCAATTTGCTGCTGCTCTTTAAGTATTCCAGCACTCAGTGTCCAAGTATTATGCAAAGCAAAATTAATCAGCACCTGCATCTTTTAAAATAATAGAATTCATGAATTCTAAAGTTTTATCAGCGTTATTGTAATTCTGATTGTCGTCCGTTCTTTATACCATTATAGAAAAATATCTAATTGTAACAACTGTATTCCTATAGTGAACATATTACTTGAATTCAAACCCTAACAATGGCAATAGGATAACTGTCCTTGAATTTGAGCCTTTTGTGATACATCAATAGGCTTACAATGTGCTGAATTAGCAGGCATATTAATGGGCAGATGCAGCACCAGCCCATTCTTTTTACCCAAATCTTCTTATGCAAATACCCCATGAATCCAGTTCAAAGAGCTAGCTTTAAAATGAGCTTCTACACACATTCAGATGGGTCCTTTCACAAGTGCAATGGGACTTAGATAGAAAGTGACATGAGAAAAGTTTAGACACTTGTTTTTATAACTGAACATGATCTTGTTATCATAATCTGATACTGGTAACTGGCATGGTCTGGTTGTAGAATTTTAAGCCTTTAACAGAGGGAGATAATCTAGGCCTTTGTGCTACAATGTACTGAGTCCTGCACTTGGTGAAAGCTATCAATGAGAATCGCAGTTCATGCTTTTTCAAACAAAACTTTTTCATGGTAAAAGCTTTTATCCTATGATAATTACTTAACTGATTGTAGCAGTGCCTTTAACGTCAGCGAGCTCATAACAAGGACACATAAAAAAGGCTACACTATTTTAGAATAAATAAATTATCAAATAAACAGGTTTTGTTTGCTTGTTGAACTAAATGGTAATGAGGCCATTATTAAAAATGCTAATGCACGGCAGCATGGCTAGTAAAAGTTAATGTATTTTATGATCTTTCTTTTGTTTGCTCTGTTTCTTGTGATTGTTTCTCATCAACAGCATCTGGACAAGAATGGTTTAAATAATTAATTGCAAATTTAGGAAAACCTGCTGAAGGAAAAGAAGGATAATAGTTTCATGCGATTGATAATGTTGAAGCCCCTTCCTTTTGAGTTAATTTTAAATTTGTCTGTAAATTCAATCAAAGCCTATGGTTTTCTAGGTGGTAGATTGGATTTTTTTGAACTGTCTATTTTAAGAAGTCCAAAAGCTGGTGAGAAGGAATTTTGTGTTGACATTTCCCATACATGCTGACCAAGCTTCATTAAAGCAATGCTTCCTACAGAATATTGTATGGGAAGCATAAAGACAACCAAGAATTGATTCTCAGCTGGAGCAAATTGGCATAACTAATTGACTTCTGTGGATCTGGTCAACACTATTTTAGCCTTGGCCAGTGTGTGGAGTTGATAGATGTAGATAATTTAAACTACATGAGATTATTGCAAAAAATGAGAGGGGAAATAATCTGCTCTTTTATCATTGCATTTAGGTAATTGTAATGTATATTAGACTAGTCATGTACAGCATTATCACTTGGTTTATTCTTCATAATTTTTTTCTGAAATGAGTATTTATACTGTGTTCTGAAGCATTAATGAGGTGATGCTTGTACCAAGAACCTTGGTGCAATAGATGAACATAAATGTTGGCATATCTCATTCAGTTATTTTTAGACTAATAAAAGGATTTCATTTTCATACTAGGAAAAATATTACACATTGTGCTTGATAGCCTTTATGGAGGAATGCTTTATTACATAAGATTTCCAGATTCTTCTTCTGGACACTTTGTGCTCCAGCGTTCAGTAGCAGCATTATTTTGGAACATAAAACATTTGCCCAAAGCTTTGATTATTAGTATTGTTTTCTATTTTCTGTAAATCTGAGAAAATTTATGGGCTGAAAGAACATGTCAAGTTAATGTATGGCTACATAGAGGGCCTTATTCTGAATTCTGATATATATAAGTCACCCCTATCTCAGAATTTTATCCATCACCATTGATTTAGCTTTATCACACTTAGACTTTGATACTTAACTGCTTGATTATTTTTTTGTTTGGTTTGATTATTTTGGTGGTTTTTGTTTGTTGGTTTGTTTGTTTTGGTGGGTTTTTGTTTTAGGTTTTTTGTTGTTGTTTTGGGAGTTTTTTTGTTTTGTTTTGTTGGCTTTTTTGCTTTGTGGATGAAGCTGAAGTGATCAAATGAAATTATGTTTTCTTACCCTTTTTGCCGTATCTGGTATTGTTTAATCACAGCTTGGAAAAAGATGTGGAAGGAAATCAGTGAAGGAGAACCACTGAAGGAGTGAAGGTCAAAGGTAATGCAGGAGAGAAGCATAAATGGGCTGGAACAGTAAAATGCCTGGAGGACAAACTGCATGGTAGAGCAGTGGAAGGAGAGAAAGATGGGGAATCATCAGTATCCGATTGTCAAACTCTAGGCTGAGTAGAAGAGGCAAGGAAATTTTGTGTAAATTTATGGCACTTAATTTAGGGAGTAGAACAAATGAAAGGAAACTTGGAAGTTCCCAAGGACATGTTACGTACCTGTTATTTTACTGCAGTTCACCAACACAGAGTTCATGTTTCACAATGTCAACAGAAGACAAGGTAAAGCAAATGTACCAGCAAAATTAATTTGAATGAGCTTCAATCTCATTAATGTGTCTGTTGGGCTTCAATAATAGAGGACAAAACAGGAGATGACAAAAATGAAGTGTGTTGGTTTTAGAATTTATTTTTTGAGGAGTGACTGTGAGCATGGTTTTTTTAGAAAAGCAGAAATTTAATATTCTGGCATTAAAGTCCTTGAGTCCCTTTACTCATGGAACAGATATTCTCTGAAAAAGGAGTTTCATGATGGCAAAGGCTGTCTGCAATTTTATGTCAAATTTTCACATGTTTTAAAAGATGTGCACTCTTTCTGTAAATGAAAACTGGCTAAAATATTTGCAGCCAAATCATATTTGGATATTTTGCAAATTAAATGGAATGTTTTGACAGTTTTAAATAAAACCCTTTCATTTCTAGATGGCATTTTTCCATAAAAATGAAATGTATGCATCTCAGAGAGAAAAAGGGTTTCAGTATCATTCCTTACACTGCTCTTTTTTTTGTACTTTGAAAAACTGGGATAAGTATGTATTTTGATGCTTTGAGGAACTGGATCCTACAATTTTTGAGATAAGCCTTAGTTTGTCCTACAGACAAAGCTGAAATTCATCCCCAAGAGATTCAAATTCTTGATTTTGTCTTTTTGACATCTGGTGTTGAAAGAATAGTTTCATGCCTTCTTTTCTATTACTTTTTGTGCATGGGAGGTTTAATTTTTTTTTAAATGTTCATTTTTCAAATCTCCTTCCAGGGAACAGTTTTGCATGTTTTGGGCCCTCTGAGCAAACCAGTGTTTTCTAACTTGTCATAACTACAGGTGTTCACCCAGCAGTAATGTTGCACTGCACTGCATTCCAACCAGAACAAAAAAATTAATTATACTCACAAAATATGCCAATGCTCCCAGTCTTGTGCCTTCATCAGGGATGAAATATTAGTATACTCTGCTAAATTCAAGTCAATGATAAAAGAATCATGAGAAATGTGAATGGAATTGTTTTTCTGCCAGGTGAAGTGCAATGAGGCTTTACTGTTTGATGAACATCTGTAAAGACCCTGGATTCCCCTGCTGCCTTTGTGCTGTGCAGGTGGTAATGCTGGTGCTTTCTCTCAAACATCACCAGCGTTGTTATCATTACACTCAGTTTGCTGCAGTCTTAGAGCTTCTCTCTGCTTTTCTTACCTTCCAGATACTAGATGTGCAATACCCTATAGCAAATACAATTGCAGTCTAAGTACATCTCACCTTTTCTCTGTAATTTCAGAGCAGAATTTTATAGCAAAGCCAGCATTCTTCCCATTAAAATGCCATCAGGGGGATTTCTGTATGCAGGGAACACCTCAGAACTGACTGCCCTCTTCCAAGTCATACAAGAAGTTGGTGATAAGTTTGACAATGCAACCCAAATCATCTTATTCAGCATGTGGTTCAGCTCCTGTCTTTCACATATATCTGACAGGTAGAGAAGAAAAGAATTATTTACTTAGAAATAAATAACTTCTGCTTTCTGAGATGTTTATCCTAGTAGCACTAGGGATTTACATGGAGGTGTTAAGCATGGGATCAGATTAAATGCTATCATGTAACAGTATAGGTTTTTTGCATGGACATTGGTATAACTTTTGAGTCTGCATGTAAGCACAGTGCTATTTGTGCCTGAGGGATAAAGTAATAGCAGAGGAAAAGTTCCCTGGATACACTAGCCATTTTCTCTGGGAAATACTTGGCATACGAGGAGAGGAGCTCAATCATTGATTTAAATATAAGGCAAATATGATTTCATGAGATCACCGTGGCCATGGAGATCTCTGCCTTTCTTTGTGCTCTGGTTTAGTTTGAAATAAGGGTGGAGGTGTTCATAAGTGGTCAGACCCCTTAGAGATAAAAGCACTGGGGCAGTAGGTCTGTGTAAGACCCACATTACTGTCAGATATGAGGTCTGGTGCATGAATGCCAGAGAGTCACAGAATAGCTTGGGTTGGATGAGACCTTAAAGATCACCCGGTTCCAGCACAGTTAGCTCAGAAGGTTTAGGGAAATAATTGCTGCACTGCTTGTGATAGCCCTACAGATGCATGGCTGCTAGGTTAGGCTTAATCTACAACTACAAATGCAGAGTGACAGGGAGAAGAAGGGAGATTGGCTTCTTAATCCAGTGTCTCTAAAGGAGGATGGAAAATAAATTTGAACATGTTAAAATAACTCAAATTACTGAAAATACTCTGTTGAGTACTGAAAAACATGTAAAATTATTTCTGCTCCTGAGGCAGCCTACAAATAATATTACTATATTGGCTGAATCCAAACATAAAATATTTTCTCCTTGGTTTTTAAAGCCATTGACAGATACAATAGACACCACAAGCTAACTCTTAATCTTGGGTTTAAGATTTAGATTTGTTCTAGATGTTAGACTTAACCCTGGTTAGAATACATGATAGATTTCTATTCTAGCAGAGAAATATCCTCTCTTCAGAAGAAATCCCCTTCTTAAATCATCTAGTCTGTGACATTCCCTTAATCCTTTTATTTTTCTCGAATTTAGCATAAATACTTCCCTTTCTTGCACCTCCATCTGTTTGTTCTACTTTTTTGCCTTGGTTCCTGTCAATGATGCATGGAGCTCTGTTTTCAGTCAGAAGGGCATTAGCTAAAGCAGTAGTTTCCCAGAGTTGGTGCCAGAGAAGTAGACTGAATGTCTTGAGAATGGTGAAAGACATAAATATACAGGGACACATATTGATCTGTATGCATGCAGGAGTGGAGATGGATGGGTGGGTAGATATACACTCACACAGATAAATAATACAGCCAGTGAATGTACATACAGAGCTATTGGAAAAGTCGGAGAATTCTAAAATACTCTCACTAATAGTCTGGTTAATGAATACAAATGCAGTGCAAACTCAAGCAAGCTTAATGCTTACAATGGTTTGTTCCCAGGCATCTACTGAGTGGTAAGGAGGAGAATTAACATAGGATTATCATATTTTACACATAGACATACTTGCCAATCCTTTTAAGATTACTTTAAGGATAGATCAAGTGTCTGAGTATTTGGAAGTAAGAATCACTAAATATAGACTGTGCAAACCACTTAGCTATAATTCTTTTGAGTTACTTGCTGTATGACAGAACTGTGTGTTCAGTTGATTTCTGCATAATGAAATAAGCCATTTTAATTTTTAAATGTGGCAAGAGAGCAGTTTATTAGCTATCCTAAATATTTAAGAAGGCTTCATTTGATTAACTGAAGCCATATTTGACACTATGAGGAGCTATCCACAAATTTAATACTATCAAAAATTGGTTCTGAAAGTGAATGGTAAAAGAGATGTGTGTCTACCTGAGTTTCAGGATTCAGCACATTTGTAAGGCACATTCCACAGATGTTGGAGGTTTTATGCAGGTACAATCACGTATCTATAAAATCCCCCAGCTGCATTATGTAGTTGTCTGACAATGTGGGCTGTGGTTTCACCATCATTAATATCCGATCTATGTGCTATCAAAGCACTCAAGGTAAATTTGATCTGGCTGGAGGATACTTGGGTTAGCTCCCAATATGCAGTTTGTGCTGGCTGTGGAAGGACAAGCATTGTTTAATCTGGCATTAAGGCTGCTGACACATTTTTTTGAAAGATGGCAGGGTGAGATTTTTCCATACTGTGTCTTTGCATCTTGTGACCACAGTGCTTTTTATTTTATATTAATGATCTAAAGTCATGTCTTTAGCAATTGTAAAATGTATTCTCAGATACAGGTCCCGTTAAAAATATTTTTTAAAAGCCCTGTTTAAATGGCTTACTGTTTCTTTTGTTGACCTGGGGAACACAGTTGCTTTCTTTCTTTATTAATATTATCCGAATATCTTACTTGCATAATTTATGGGAATAATTTTTAGATATTTTTCAGGGTACCTTTTGGCATAGGAAGACTTAGGTTTAGAACGCACGGATGAGTAGAAAAGTCTTATTTCTTCAAAATTTTTAAACTGTATTGTGGATGAAAGGTTGCTTAGTGATGCTGTGTCTTGAAGGATTTTGCTGTGTCATTTCTTACCTTTCTACCTCTTCAATGTGAAGGAGAGGAAGAAGAGCAAGAAGGGCAATTAGGAAAGGGCTGAGCCAAACTGCTCAGTGACAATTTAGCAAGGGGCAACAACCACAAGAGCTGCCTTGAGAAGATTCAAAGTGCATGTTAGGAGAAATGTTTCCTCTAGGAAGGTATAATAGTACTGGAACAGGTTGGCCGGAGGCTCTTGGAACTTTTCAAGGTCTGGTAAGGATCATGGCTTGTTTATTATTCATGTCAATTCTTACTCATAACATAAGCAGAACCCTTAAATTTCACTTATACTAATATTTCTATGATTGTGTTATTCTGTACCTACATTACAGAAGTATCAAAGTAATTTATTTGGGTAGGATTTTCACTGCAGGTGAGTTTTCTCTGTGGGTGAATTTTTTCAGTAGAATTTTAGTAATTTTGTACTGAGGCCATAATTCAGCTGTGAAATAAACTGAATGGGTACAAAAGCTGTATATTGTATAACAATCACACTTACCACGACATAAGGATCATACTAAGTATTAAAAATCCTGTTTTCTTGTTGAAATCCACCATTAAAATCAATTGTGTGTATATGCTTGAAAGTCCCTTTTTATTATGGGCATCCTATGAGCCTTATTAAGCAAAACAAAACAAAGTACAACAGAGTGGTTCCTACCCTTTCAGCAGCAGGAGCAGTCTGAAAATTGGTATTATTTCCCATGTTATACCTCAGTGTTTAGCTTTAAAATTCTTTACTGATAATTTCAAAATATTTTGAAAGGTAATGAACACCATACAGGGTCAGACCAGATGTCCTTCTGTTGTGTCCTGCTATCTGCCTCCAGCTAGCAGTGAGTGCTTATCAGTGTAGGAGTGGTGCCTCATCCTTTCCTTGGTATATCTTTCCAACGATCAGTGATTCACTCTTTGCTGAACTAGGTGTGATCTGAGAAAGCATCTCACAGCAGCATTCAGCACTTTTCATGTTTAAACCCATCGAAACATAGTATTAATTATGGTGGTGCATCTAATGCTGCTGTCATTATCTTCTGATGGATTTTTCCAGAAGACTCAACCACCAGATGTTCATTTGGTCAGTTTCCAAGAGAAATATGCTCCTCTATACATCTTTCATTTGGTATTTAGTGACGTACTCACAACAATGTTCATGCAATTAAAAATATTTTGGTTGGGTTTGATTTTTTGTTGAGGTTTTGTTATGTTTTGTTTCATTTTCTTTTTTGGGGGCTTTTTACAGGGGGTGGTGTTAACACAACAGTGAGGTCAACTGTGTTTACAGAAATTGCATCAGGCAATGACTCAGTCTTTGTCTCTCTTCAGCTGCTCTGAGTTCTCACCCAAATGTTTTTTAACAGTTTTGGTCACTTTTGATTTATGGAGACATGATTAAATAAGGAAACTGCAGCAGCAGAAAGTATCTGCTGCTATTGGGGAAGCACAAGCCCTGGAAGCTGGAGGATGTCGCCTCTGCAGCAGATCAACCTAACTGTAGCAAAGGTCATCCTCTAATGGAAAGAAAAACAAAAATAAAACACTCCCTTTCCACCATGAGGAGATACTGAGCTACTAGGGGGAGGGAGAGCTCCTGTAATATACTGCTGTACAGATCTTTACGGTCCTTTGCTTCTCTTTCCCAGGGAAACAGAAAGAAGTGCTTGGGCATGTTTAAGGATGTGTGCACAGTGAAGTTTCTATGTGTAATGAAATGCGAAACACCCTATTTTCAGTTTGCATATGCATTGCAGGGTGCAGGAAAAAAGGGACTCCTCACTTACTGATAACTGGGAGTTAACTGAGATAACTGTTGTTGTATGGTTAAAACAGAATACCAAATCACACTCCTTGTTCTCATTAAAAGATGCTGTTTCACAACCTCAGCCACAGTTTTTACTAATCTGGTGCATTTCTCTCATAGTTCTCATCTTTGCTTTCTATAACTCTGTATCTTTCATAATGCTAGTAATTAATATGCAAAATTTCTCTCTCTTTGGAGCTAAAGACTTACTCCTGAGTACTGTCATCAGAGCTTTGGTGTTCTTTTCAGTAAAAAATCTTTTCAAAATAAAATCCCTAGCTAATTTCTCACCCTGTAATTAAGGGTCTAAAGCAAAGAAGCTAACTAAAGGAAGCATGTCAGACACCATTTTTAAAAATAATTTTTGCCAGTACCACTTACTTCAGCTTTAAGACAAAAAAAAAGTTGTACAATGCCTGTGTGTATTTTCTGTCCACATAAATTTCACTTCTCTAAATTAAAACCCCCAAGAATGAATATGTCCAGGTGCATTGGTTATAAATGAGGAGCTGACTCAGTGTCTGCTGTGGCCACTAATGATCTTCTCCTACACTGCCCAATCATCTTGATTGCCTTATTGAATGAAACATGTGATGCAAACCTTATACAAAATCTCATTGCTGCTGAGGTACTCACTTTAGTTTTTTTCACTGTAAATGGTGAATTACTTTTGGCACCTATTCAAATGGCAGCTCTTTACATTTGTGGTCTTCAGTTGAATCTTCCACCTATACACTTAGTTTCTCAGAGTACCAATTATCTTCAAGTCTTTAATGTCCCAGCAAGTGTTAATATCAGGAAAGTCATGCCTTGGTCAACATACTATTTTGCCTGTCAATATGAAGTCAACATACTTCCCTCAAGAAAGGATTGGCTGAAGTGTAAGACAGCTGCAATGGTATTACTTCCATAGCCTTCTGAAAAAAGGATCAGCATGGTTCTAGCCAAAACAGTCATTATCTCTGCTTAATAAAGGTTCTGGATTTAATGGGAATGCAGAAAGCTGCTTAATAAAGGCTTTATTAGTAAACACTCTACAATTTAATCATACTAAAGTTAGTTAGACTGTTTAAACTAAGACTGTGGTCCTATTGTGCATCTAGTGAAGATACAGTGTTATTCTGCAGCCCTTCAAACTGTGAGAGTAGTATAGGCTTCCTGTTAATGTTTGCAGTCTCAGGAAAAAGCTGAAGTTTACAATGGCAGTGGAAAGGGAAATGATTAAATAAGCTTTAGGAACTAAATTACTCTTCCTCCTTCAAACAGATCCTTCTGGGCATGGCTAGAAAGACATGGAGTACAATGGTGAGGAAGTCTACTAAACTTAAACTTCTGGTGTTCTCATACTTGTTACTGGCTAAGAACATATTTAGTGGAACTTACTCATGCTTTTTAAAAATTGAGACTGTTAACTAGGAATTAACTACATTTTTAACAACTTTTTATTTTTAGTATTTGGAGTTGCTTCTAGTATTCTGGTTTGGCTTGATTTGATTTGGTTTAACGGACAAAATTGTGCAAATTATTGCACAATTGATGAAGCATATTTATCTGAAGATTATTCCATTAATAGGCTAGGCAGTTAATGCTTTTAAATTGTAAACTTTGACTATAGGCTTTCAGTGTTTTCAAATGTGTGCATGTCCTTATTATTTCATTTTATAGCTTCCTGAAGAAGGTGGTAACTACTTTTCCAGACATGCATCAAAGTGTTTGATGTATTATAGTTTTTCTTCTTTTGTATCCCCATTTTCACACAGTGCACCCATGAGGTGCCAAAGTGGAGAGCTCTCATAGCTTATCAGATGTCTTGGAGAGGACAATCTATAGGAATGTTTTTTCTTATCAACAGTGTTCCCATTTCCAAAGATCAACACATGTTGTAATGTAATGAATATGTGGGCAAGAGGGTGTGTTGTGCATGGAAGCCCCAATCAGGAATTGGGTTTAGTACATACCTGTCATCCTTCAAGAGGCTGCAATGTCAGTAAAGCATGGGGAGAGGAAAATAAGAGACCTTGGGTACAGTGGTGAGCCATGCAGAGCACAGAAATGGTATTAGAGAGACACAAAATTAAGGGGAGAAAACAATACCAAACTCAAAAGCAATAGAGGAGGGGGGGAAGAGAATTAGGGGAGGGAGAGAAGGGAAAAGGAATGTAAGATACAACATGAAAACAATAGGAGGAGCAACAAATAGGAGCGCCACAAATAGGGGAAAATAACACTGGACTGAAAACTGTGTTGTCTGGAGATAGCCACAATACACCTAGAGAATAACTGAAACATTTGTATTCTTGAGTGTTCTGGGTAGATTTCTAATCTACTTTTGTGAATGCCTTAAAATGTTACATGCATTTGATGCAGTTGGATAAAATGGGATTTTATTTTGATACACATTTAATTTTCTTTTCTAATGTTATGATATACACAGAAAAAGAATAGGATGTGTATTAGTTCAACAGGAACTCAAGACAACTTGTTTTATATGTGCAAGGGTGTTAGGTATTGTGAACTATAAAAACATTCCATTGTTAGACAAGAAGAGTTAAATGTATCTCTTTTAGCAATCTTCCAAATTAAACAGGCAGGCTTTGCTCTCCCCTCTGTCAATATGACATCATTTTGTTTATACTGAAAAGACCATTTTAGAGGTACATCTTGAGTTGGAACATGTTATTTAGCATGGCAAGAATTCATAAAATGTTCATAGAAGTTTTAACATTTGTCTCAGCAAAAGAAAGTTAAAACAAATATTTTCAGGCATATAAACCATATACTTTGAACATTGGTCCTGGTTATGTGTTTCTAGAGGGTTTTTTGTTTGTTTCATTTGGGGTGGTATTTTTTTTTTTTTTCTGAAAACACAAAAACATTAATCACATACATTAATACACAAGGGGGGGGAACGTTTGAGAAAGGCATACATCTGTATGGGAGGGTTGTCTACATTCTGTGTTTATTCCAGTGAGGAACTTCTGTCACTCAGTACATCAATATGTTCTTTTTAAGTTTAGTACTGCAGTTTCTTTAAAAAAGGCTGTTAACAATCACAGTCACTTGAGGACTGGATGAAGTGGATTACATTCTCATTTTGTTTTTTCCTGATAAAAGTTTCTGGTCATTTTGTCTTCTTCTGCTGGAACATAAGTGCCTCTGAATGCTGCCCATTGGTGTTGGGATAGTAAGAGCCATCCATCTGGACACAGCTGTCATGGCACCACTTTTTAGGGTGCTCTACAGAGGTTAAAGCATGAAGTACTCATGTAGCTGGAGCTTTAGGTGGCATCTAATGTCTTTGGGAAGCAGGCAGACCCAGCTCCACACATGTGAGCTATAAAGGGGATGATGTGAGGATGATGTTGTGGTGTTTGGTAATGGTAACCAGTAAGGCAGTGAAGTCTTTTCTAAAAGTATCGCATTGCAGCGTGAAGCTTCCTGGCGTGATGTCAGGCAGCTCTCATGAACCCCGACTGCTCCACAGCAGCTATGGTTATTCTTAGAGACACTTCCCATTCCTTAAGAAAAGCTACTGTGTGAGGCTTAGTTGGCTTTTATCTTTAGAAGTGAGCATTTAAATGTTGGACTAATTTGTAGCTCGTTCGCAGCTCAGCTGCAGCCCTGCCAGCTGCGCTGGGATCAGTGACAAGCCTTTCTTCTGCCTCCAAAGCACACTTGCAGACAGATCCAGGCCCTAGAAGCACATTGCCCTAGAGGCAACTCGACTTTTTCACAGGCATGTAGCTGCCTGAGGGAGTTTTCCAGAACAAGTAGCATATTAGGCGTTCCCTAGCAAAGAAAGATCTTACACACAGGTAGTAACCTTGCTGGCTTCAAGAGTGTTGGATTGGCCTTGCTGGGGACATGTTC
This sequence comes from Lonchura striata, assembly GCF_050655825.1. Classification (NCBI taxonomy): domain Eukaryota; kingdom Metazoa; phylum Chordata; class Aves; order Passeriformes; family Estrildidae; genus Lonchura; species Lonchura striata. The sequence continues at coordinate 15,170,650 of NC_140713.1, read as the reverse complement.
TTGTGTTTGGAGATGGAGAGGGGCTGTGATGTTAAGTATTGCCCCACCTGGGCCATTCAGCTTAGATATAGAGCTGTAAGCTACCCAGCCAGGTGGCAGAAGGGGATAAGGAAAAACCTCTGTCCCCTTAAGGGATATTGATTCAGAATAGCAGGAGCAATATGTGTTTAATTAAAGTGTCTTCTCTCTTGGATTGTCACCCATGAACCTATGGCAGCATTCTTGCAAGACTTAGCAGAACAGCTGAATTAGAGACAGCCTCTCTTGTGTGTTACATCACAAAGGAAAAAAAAAGTTATTTTTTTGGGTAGAGATCAGAAAATTAGTTAATGAGGTAGGAATTAGTGATTACTACACTGGGAGGCATCTGGCTGTGCAGCTTAGTATTTGTTTGGCAGTATGGACCATCATCATTCCCATGTTTTCAGAAGTCTGCTGTACTCTTCACTCTTGTCTCACCAATCTCTTCTGGTTTTGTTTGCCCTCACAGATTTGGAAAGTTTATCTGATAGTTACAATCTAATAAATAACTTAGTTGGAAGCCTAGCAGCCTCCTCTTGGTCAGGCTGTTGTAGCCTTGACCTCTATTTTGCAGATGTGTGCAGTAGCAGCTAGGCAAGCCTGGAGCAGCAGTTCCAGGCACAGGCCTTCACAGGCTGTGATACCTTTGCTGGCAGGGAGCAGAAAACAGTGTGTCTATTCCTGACCCATCAATGGGGTGAGACACCATCATGTCAGTTTTACATCATTGCAAAAATAAAGAAATCTTATTTTCTCCATTGCATGTTCATATGAGACTCTCCATCCGAGGGAACAGAAATGAACTAACCCCACTTGACACAATCCATTTAGCCTCTACAGTAAGCAAGGATATATTTAAGAGAATATTTTTTTCCTTTTTTTCTTTCCCTTTTTTAGGTCAGGGGATTTCTCCTTGTTTACACCACTGTTAAATTTAGTCCATCTTGTAGGCACAAAATGCTTCTTTTCAATACCATTCTTCTTTTAAGATCCAAGGAAGTGTGAAGGGGTAAAAACAACCAATTGTTAACCATGGTTAACATGAGCTGCTGTAGTGATTCTATTAGTTCATGATAACTGCCCAGATGCTCCAAGTGCTGGGGTCTCACTGCCGGCTGGCGATTCCCATAGCAGGCGTCAGTAACAGATAGTGTGAGAAAAAGAAACTTGATCCTGCCTATTCTAAAAGGGAGTAAAATATACACTCAGCAGGGATGAGAATATCCTAGAAACAAACAGCAGGGAGCTGAAACAAGGAAGAAACAGAGCAGGAAATGGAGCTACAATTCCGATTTCATCAGATTAGCGGAAGCTGAACAGAGGAGAAACCAAAGGATTTCTGTGAAAGTGGGAGCGCACTGTGTTGGATTCACCCTTGACCATTAAACCCAGTTTTGACACTGGATCTGTGTGAAAGAGCAGGAGAGGCATAGAAATTATGCATGTGATATCAGCTTATTGTGAAACAGTTGAGGATTATTTTATTTAATTTTTCTTTTCTAAACTTTCATCTTTTTGACTTCAGGAAAGCTTTTTCAAACTAAGAAGCTGCTCTTTAGAACTGAACCTGACAAAAAAAAAAAAAGTTGTTTGCTAAACAGATTCAGTTTTATTAATGGCTTTGTTCATTCCTAGATAATGTTTTTGAACAACGTTTTTTTACTGAAACATGGTTCTCACATTTCTGTTGTGACTCTTCTTGGCTGTTATTGAATATTGCCATTCAAGTGCAACAAAACCAGAACTAACTTAATGGGTATTTAAAAGCATATTACTCCTAATTAAATGGAAACTTCAAAAACTTCAGGTTGAACTGGGTGAGATTCACCCTGGACAATAAATACATTATATCTACTTCATGTTTTCAGCAAATTTTTATTCTGTTGCTAATTAAATTTATTTGATTTTCAAAATGAGGAAAAGAGGTGGAAGTTATGTGAGTACAGGGACAATGGGTGATCCTGGAAGAGCCTTGAATTGGCAGGTGTATTGGAGCGGAGTGAATCATGAGATGGAAAGGAAAGGGAGATTACTCTTTAAGGTGTCATGTTAACCTGAACTGATTAAAGTGTGAGGCCTTGTACGAGCTGATTTTTCATTTCTCCAGAAAGCAGCATTTGTAAGCAAAACTCAGAAAAGGAATCAAAATAACAGAAGACTCTCTGTCCTACTATGTCATGGCTTTCAGGAACTTGGCAAAGTCAAGCTTCCTCAATAAAAGATGGAAATTGTTCCTTAGGATGTTTAATTAAAGAGAAGATTGAGAATTATTTAAATATCATTTAAAGTGATTTAATGAAAACCAATATTTGAATATCAGGTTTAATTTCCCTGAAAATAAATCACAGCTAAGGAGGACAAACTTTTCATGTAAATCCAGTGATTTGGAGCACCCTGCCTGGAAGGGGAGTTCAGATGCAGTGCATCTGTCACAGCCTCGGAGGGCTGGCTCTGATGGCTCTTGGGCTGGAGGTGCAGGCAGGACTTGTGCCCTGCTGCATCTGCTGAGCTGTACAGGACTAGAACAATATTACAGGCAAGCAAAGCTTTCATTTTGCCTGTCAAAACAAGGAATCTGAGTGCTAAGAAGGGAATATGATCACTGCTACTGAAGAAGCATTTGCTTTAAGAATGATTTCTTAGACTTGGTTACTTTTCTCCCCATTTTTATGTTATTATCTTATTTCTTTGTTTTAGAGTACTCTTTTTTCCTGGCCTCCAATGTCCATAAAAGATTTATAGAGACCATATATAAAATGTACAAAATAATTTTAGAATATATATATATATTTTTTTTTACTTTTAGAGAAGCTTATTTAAACATTATATATTTTGAAACATAGTTCAACAAGATATATATGTAAGCAAAATATTAAATATTTTAAAAAGAGAATGTTTGACTTTTTGTGTTTTATAGACCTAATGAACACAATTTTCACAAAGGCTTTTTGTGGGTTGGAGATGGATTCTGGCTTTGCTGAACTCAGGAGTTGCCTCTGAGCAGATGCTGTTGGCTGTCCCTCTGGCTGTGTTCAGTCTGCTGGTGTTCCAAAACTCTGAGAACTCCTGCTTTTAGCGCTTCTGTGAATGTCTTAGGAAATGTGTTTACTGTTTTGGAGCAAAGATAGGGAAGGCAATCCTTTTCCAACAGCTTCACAGAATGGTAGATTCACAGCCACTTACAGGTAGGGAACTCAGACAAATAAAGGGCAGATTTTGTCCAGGTGTCTCTGTAGGGTAGAAGACACTATTCTACCTTTCCTTCTTTCAAAAAAAAGGAGAATAAATCAACCAAGCAAGAAGTAGGTCAGGAGAGTTGTGCTATCAGCACTTTTCAGCTTCTGGCATCAAGCAAACCAGCTTGGATCTCTCGGTGCAGCTCTGTACTTTGTCCATGCATTTCTGCAGTCATCACCTGCAGCTAAGCTCCAGTTCCTGCATCCACAGCAGCCTCCCAACTTCCCAGCAGTCTTATTTGTCTCCTGTCTTGCTTTAGCCAGTCTGCTCTATTTAAGGGAATAAATACCTGTTGATGTTTTTAGCCTTAAATAGCTCACGTTTAAATACAATGAGGCAAGCCAAGCTTAAACACAAGAAAACAATTTGTGTGGTAATGTAAAGTATTTAAAAAGAAACCTGCAGTGTGTAATTCTTCACCATGCAGAAGCTGGGGTAGAACTTTCTGCTTCTCAGAAATGTGAAATTAGTTCACGTCTTTTCTTGCTTTTATGGTGTTGCCAACTATTCAGTGCACCATAAGCCCCATGTCCTAAATTTCTTGATTCATGTCTAAACACTGCTTGTATTAGCTGTACCCTAATTAATCCTTTTGTGACACAAGTCTAATTTGCCCAGCATGCTTTTCTCTGCCAGGAGTGGAAGCACCAAATCTGCTGATGCCAAAGAGGTAACGTGTATTTAACAGGCATCAGCACTCGCTTTCCCTTTTACAACTGCTGATCCTCCCCCACTTAATAATGCACTACTAAGTTAAGGTTATACATAGCTCAAGCAGTGCTAACTATCAGGGTGTGTGGTTATTCCATAATAACCACATTTTAGGGTGTGTTTCAATTTTACAGGCCAGTCATTTACTTCAAATTACTTTGTCATTTCTTAAAGTCATTGTGTAATTTAATTATGAAAGGAAAAGAAAAAAAGTATAATTTAATTTTTAAAGATGCATTAAATAACACTAATTATAATGCTTAACTTTTAGCATGCTTTTCATCCTCAGTACTTTATAGCTAGTTTGCTAATTAATTTTTACAACATTCTTGTGATGAACAGCTAGCTGTACCTCTGCCTGAAAGTCAGGAATGCTGAGGCAGAGAAGTTGAGTGGTTTGCCTAAGATTACAGTGATTTGCCCAGGAGATGGTTTTAGAGCCAATACGAGTATTTGGTTGTTTCTGACTGCCAGGTCACGCACTCATAAATCTTTCTTTCCCTCAAACCATGTACTCTCAATAATTATTTTATATTTAAAACAGAGAAGAACAGAGCCTTAAAATGGCACAAGGCACCTCTGTGATCTACAGAATTCTGACTGTGTAAAGGAAGATTTGTTTTTAAACACCTCCACTTGAAAAATGAAACTCTTTTACTCCACTAATCTTTGGAGGCAGCAAAAATTCACGTAAATGTTCACCAGTTCTTTTCTTGAAGTTTCATTACTAATTAGTGGTTGTGAGGCAGTAATCCATGCTCCCATCGCCTCCTTTAAGGCCTTTTCAAGCTTCAATCTAACTGCTAGCTCTCGGCCTGTGATTAAATTTCTGAGCTGTCTTTAGTCCCAGGAGCGTTCAGCACGGTAAAAGAAATGTCTTCAGCTGCAGGCTTCTAACAGGGTAGGAAAAGGGAAGAGAAGGTGTTTCCTCTGTCATTTGTAGAGATACCATCCTTAACAGAGAAGAGAAAGAAGTAGTAAACAGAAGGTGAAATGTCTGAAATGGGAGTCACTGGATGCTGAGGATTTCTGAAATAGCAGCCCATCATATTTAGGCAAACATGCTAAGTTGGAAGCCTTTTTAAAGTCACCTTCTTCAGATGCCAATTGAAGAAAAGCTTACTGGAACAGTTTTATCAATATTGTTCATTTTCTTGGAGTGGTTATAATACTGTGGTATGTATATATATGTATACAAATATATATATGTTTGTGTATATAGAGCATCTGTGAAGCATTACATTCCAATATTGCAATGTAATATAATGTATCTATAAAAATCAAGTGCTATGTAAGACTTAATTTTTATATATTTAAAAAAAAAAATGAAAATGTGTCTTTGACATGCAAGAGCTTAACAATGCTGAAAGACAATTTAGAACTACTCAAAACTTTAAAATTATTGTGTTTGACAGTGTTGTGAATGTATTCATTTTCAGAATGTGGAGCAGGCAATATTATACCCATATTTATTGCAGCTGGATCATTTTCAGCTCCTCAGTCTTTCTTGTTTGTTGATTGTGCCTTTGGTTCTAACATTGAGGGCATTCAAACTGAATCCTCCTGTTTCCCTGAACTTTAAAGTTAATTACTCTTAAGCTTCCAGTGCAGTTATCTTTGACTTAGGTATTATGTTAGCACTGCAGATACTATATAATCATTTAAAAGGACCTGTAATTTTCCCAGAGGTCCTAATCCTCCCATGGGATCATGTTGCAACACTTAACTAACATGCTGTAGTTGGGTTCAGAAGAGCTTCATGCAGGAGCAAGGTCTGAGACAAGCCTCCTTTGGGAGCACAACCTTCAAAAGGCAAGGATTTAGTACTGATAGTTTGGGGAATTTTTTTAAAGGCTTTGTCACGATTGGTAATTTGTGACAATATGAGCTTCAAGGGCTTTATGGTAAGATAAAATGAAAATCATTAAATATTGGTGCTATTGACTGCTGAAAGACTGTATTTTGTGTTTATTTGCCATAAACCAGAAGAAATATTTATTTAATAGCATCATCTCAAAGGCTGATGCTGTTTCCATGAGAGTTCAAATAGAGCCTCTGCAGAAGCTACCTGGTTGAAATCTGCTCAACCAACCTTCCTTTAAAAACACTGTGTAACATAGCTCAGTTTCTGGCCTGCCTACAAAATTGCAGTCTCCAGTAAAGTTAAAGGATGATTCATATACCTAGAGAAGAAATTGAATATTCAAGTCACTTGTCAGGCTGGCAGGTTTAAATTATATAACAGGAAGCTTTCTATTCATATGTAATGTAACTGAATCACCACTTCTTTATTGATAATTCATTATATGTTGCTACTATCACTCTGCAGCTCTGAAATGCTTTTTGCTATAATGATTTTATACCATACCAGTATAATGGCCTTCTGACTGTGTCAATCAGCTCTACTTGCGTGTACAGTAATATTATTCTGCAATCTGTCTTGGGAGAATGCTTAAAAGCTTTCTCTCATTTTGTCCATTTAACTCATGTATTATCTGAGTTTTTACATTAAATGGCCATACTTAATATCCCATGACATGTCACCTATTTTCTAGGGAGGATACTGATACAGTACTTACCAAATCCAGAATCTATACTAATCAAATTACACCTGCCCACCTCAGCCAAGAGCAGTTAGTTCAGTGCATCAGCATTTAATCTGTAGGAAGAACTTATGAGGAGGAACAAAAACAATGAGAACTGTAGTTGGCTAAATGTAGTCATGGTTAATGCAATTTATTTTGTGAGGAGGGATTAGAAGCTATTGAAATCAAACTGAGGCATGGGGTCCATTTAGATACAGATTTGTTGCCAGAACTCAGCTTATATTGGTTGCACATTTATAAAGACAAGGCCTAATCTGGGAAATATTTATGCAATTTCAGTTATGCACTTTGTTCATTCTGCAGAATGAGACCTCTTGGCTGTAAAATTAAATGGGTGTGCAAAAGCAACAAATCTTAACAGACTTCAAGAGAGTTCAGGTGAAGTGTAGATAACAATCATCCTTTTGCATTGAAAGACTGCACAGAAGTCTCAAATACTTACTCTAAACCCCTTTCACAGTCAGGTTAATGTACTCAAAATTTTAAGACTTGAAATGCCAGCTGCTGAACACAAAATCCTACTTTGGAACCAGTGCCAAGGCATTTAATCTGTTTGACTTAGACATTTTCCCTAAAAATACTGGCTATACTTAAATCTTATTTGTTGCTTGATTCAGTCAATGCCATGGTGTAACTGACTTCTGTGTTAAAGAATAAAATACTGCATTTACCTAACAGTTTGAAAATTTAATGTTTCAAGGGAAACAGGTGTCCATTTACGTGGACACCTAGCTTATGATATCCCATCTACTCTGCATATCAGAACTTCAGACAAAGTTAATGCAACAAACATCCAGAATTAATCTGCTCAGCCACACAAAAAGAATGGCAAGGTAGAGAAGCAATGGTATAATTAGGCCCCAGCCTTATTAACTCATAGGACAATAAATTGTATCTTCCCCATTATTCATTCCTCAGTCCATTTTTAAGCTCTTTGGGAATTGGATATTCCTGCCTGAATACTTGCAGCTGTCAGTGGAAGGGACTTTCAGTTAACCATATAAAAGTGCAGGAAAAGGTCCTAAACAGGCAAGGATATCAGTATTTTTGTGAATTGTGAAAGGGAATGTGCATAATAACATATAAGCAAATGGCTTTTATTGCTTTTGCTAGCAGAATGGCACTCCTTGGGGCCTGTCCTAACTCCTGCCTGCACCAGCATGTTGGCAACAATCGTAAGGAATGTCTTGTACTAATGTACATTAGGTGGGGGGAAAAAACAGAAGCAAACTCAGTTCTGTGTTTAAAAGTAAAGAAATTAACATAGAAACCTCTCATGCTTTGTTTTGCCACTGTTCCCTCCATTGTGTGAACCTGCCAGCCTTGCTTTTCTAACACTTCACAAGATGTCAGAAGCTCTTGGCACATAGAGCTGGTGATACAGGCAACATCAAATCTTGGCTCCTTACCCTTTCCCAGGCTAGGTTTTTGTTTTCACCTGGGCACAAAATTCAACCAAAATGATTTTGATTTCCTCCAGCACTAGCAAGGACAGCACTGAATAGACACAGCACCCTTCTCTTTGTAGTCTGACTATGATTTGCAGAGGTGAGCAAGTTTCCTTTTTTGTGACCCTGGAAGCTCAGTACGTGATTTATAAGTCCTCAGAAGGCTGTAGCAAGATCAAAGTATAAAGTTTAGTGAATATGGACAGCTGATTGTATTGGGCATCCCAAATCCATCTGCAGGGTCTCTTGTGGGCTATGGAAAGGCTTTTTCATCGTGCCTGAGGGTGGTGGGACCTGCCACCAGCCTTTTCCCAACACTTTGCTGAACCAATGCAGAGCCTCAAATCACAAAAATACATGTCTTCTGCTTCTAAATTACCCTGTAATTAGTCATTTTATAGGTTTTTTTTAACATACAGTTTGTTACATTTATGGGGTATTAGTATAACTAAGAATACAAAAAGGAAATAATGCTTCCTTATTGCCATGTTAAAAGTTAAAATGCAGAATAAAGGGATAAGGAACTCTGGGCAAAAGTTCTTAGGAAAAGGAATATTGGTTTTCTTTGACTATGTTTTTTTTTTAATTCAATAGAAATAAACAGTTACCATGGCAACTGTCATATCACAGGCAAGGCAAGGAGCAAGGAAGATGCAGTGCACTTACCAATTAGTAGAATGAGTTTTAGGACTTTTAAAGAGACATTTTGCCTGCTGACATTAAGATACATTGCAACTTGGCCTCCAAGGGAAGTTAGAGTTTACTCCTGTACATCCTTTTGGCAGCTGCATTAGCCATTGCTTCTTGATGCTGGACCCCTCTTTGTGGAGCCCTCCCCTGTGGAGGTTCTCACTGCTCCATGGGCAGCCAGCAGCTCCCAGGGCTGCCCTGGGGAGGATACCCTGTCCACAGGGATGGTGTCTCAGGCATGGCAGTCACCGCTCACCGTCACCAGGAATCATAATTGGTGATCTTATGACACCCAAGGTGCTTAAAACATGTATTAATAGTGTTAATTAATCCTTGTAATAGCCAGGTGAGATAGGCAAGCATTATTACCCTAGAATTTATTTACTTTTTTTCCCCCCCTATTTTTAATACATAGGGCAGCTGAAGTTTAAGTGTTTTCAACATCAGGGAGAAGCAGAAGTAAATAGTCCCTGTTTTCCAGCCCTGTGTCCTGGCTACTATTCAGCTCTCCTAGTTCTTGTTTGCTGAACCTCTCTCATATCCATTATTATTATTGTTATTATTATTATTATTATTAGTGTAAGAATACTGTTAGTATGATCTTGAAAATGCAAAACGCTATAGTGCACCAGAGGTTGTTTCCTTTTTATTTTACTCTTTGTTTTCAAAGGACTTGGAAACACAGCAGCACAGCAGCTCTTACAAATATAGAAGTTAAAATAATATATACTCCTCATTTTCAAGGGGTTTTCTTCCCTCTTTTTTTATTTTCTTTCAGGATGAAGGGCATTTTGGTTGCTCTGCAGGCAGTCTGTATATGTGTAAAATTATCCTCATACTGCAGGGTAGTTCAGAGTGTCATGTTTAATCTGTGTATCCATGTGTTGTATAATTTCCATATACACATCCACACACACATGCATATAAACTTTAATTTTTTGCATATATATTTAGTTGTATATATGAGCATACAAATACATGTGTAGATGTATTTTTTCATCACTGACTATAGCACACAGGATATTGACTGTGCTGTTTTTCTTCCCTTTAGAGAGCTCTAGCACCAGTGAATTCTATTTGTTTATGTTGTCTCTGGAGGAGACAACCTTTACCGATATAATTTTTACTCCAGCTCAGCATTCAAAGAAGGTTGTGTTTTAAAGCTCACATATTCCCACCCCCAAAAGAAGAAACACAAGGCTGCAATTTGTCTTTTTAACTAAGCTATGTGGGTCTGGGTAGCATTAAAAAAAAAAAAAAAAAAAGTGTTGTCCTTGTCACCTGCCATTTTTCTAGCTGACTTGACACCCCCAGGCTTCCCAACAGCTCTTTCCAGCAGGAGCTGTCTCGGAGCTCTTAGCATCACCAAATAATTGAGGTTGTCACATCTCTTGTTCATTGTTTTTTCCAGGCCTGGAAAAAATGCAAATATTTCATTGTAGTCATTAATTTTCCCATCCTTTTCTTCAAGCATCTCATTGGTTTGATCTGATGAAAAGGGCTGAAGGCATTATTGCAAACACAGTGGCATCCAGGTTCTGCCTATAGTGGGGAAGAATCTCATCAGATAAAGTCTCAGGGAGGTCATCAATCACAGTTGCTGACAACCATTTTGCCTTCGTTTGTTACAGATGTGAACATGCTTAATTATTTGTAGTGTAATTAGTTCATGAAATGTCAGGAAATGTCAAACTGTGTTCACAGCACAGATTTTTGCAGCAAAGAGCAATGAGAGCAAGTGTCAGTGGGAGACATGGAGGACTGATGGGGGGAACTGTGTCTGCAGGCAAATGAGGGAAATGGCTTGGGGGACAAATGAGGGTCAAAATATTAAGATTAAAGTTTTGAAAGGGAGACCTTCAAGGGAGCCGAGTAAAGTGGGACATGAATGATGTTACCATGCAGCAGCATTTCAAGCACATGTCTGGAGTGGGAAG